>NC_091133.1:78355913-78679455 GCF_040183065.1 Periplaneta americana | reverse complement strand
GCTAAAATATTTAGATGCTTTTTATGACGCTCACTTTTGATTGTAACAACCTTAAAATCCGGTGGCAGTTCTTCGCCAACAAAAATCCATGGTTTTAATAATATTCTGAAAGCACACGATATCGCCAGACTCTTTATGTAGGAAATACATAATTCACATTTCACTTGTATCTAAAATTCTAATGTTTATGTTAATATCGAACCTACCTGTCAGGAATAGCTAATTTAACCAAACCTGGCATACCATATACGCAAAGAAAACAATGTTTTCTTTTCATTTGCATGACTATAGCTATCCCCTTGCAAATGTCAATGCCTTATTTGGAAATAATATGTGTACTGGAAGCTATTTTTCTTTGCCAGCTGTTCTATAATAACACTCATAGGAAATTTCTTCCTTATTCATATAATTTTGTTAACCTCGGTAGCCATATTACCATTGAAATAACAACACTAACCTTCCTTTGCTATTATTTTTCTATTAATAACATTATTAGTACCAATCTACTTATGAATTACCTCTACCCTAACATTTTAGTTCGAAAAATTGCTACCATTAACATATGTGGATCATATTCACTAGTGAAGAAGGACATGTTCCGTCACTTCTTATATACTCATGACATAGAAATAGCCCTCATACAAGAAGTAGTTAACGAAGATATAATTCAAATTAATGGATATAATACCTACAGCAATAGTGGCATAAATAAACGAGGCACAGCAATAATGGTAAAAGAGGGTATAAAAATGACAAATATAGAAAAACTCCCTTGTGGTAGAGTCAGCCTAAGAGAGTATCAAGGGACTCATTTTCTTTCTATTTATGCTCCTTCTGGTACTCACAAGAGAAAATTACGAGAAGAGTTCTTCAAAATAGACATTACGTATTTACTCTCGAAACTACACAATAAATATATTATGGGAGGCGATTTCAATTGCGTACTTGACTCAATCGAATGCACCGGTAGTACACCTAAATCACCGGCCCTAAATTACATTATCAACAACTTTCATATGACCGACGTCTGGAGAGTGACGCATAAAACTGCGGGATTTACGTATCACACTACCAAGTCGGCATCACGTATCGACAGAATATATGTCTCCACAGATTTAAAAAATAGTATAAGTAGCTCCGAAATTGTTCCCGTCCCTTTTACAGATCATAACGCTTTGATTGTGTTGATTAAAATCCCTATTTCCTTCATCACGCGTGGACGAACACTTTGGAAACTCAATAGTCAACTGTTACGAGACATTACAATAAAAGAAGACTTCACTGTTGAATGGCAAAAATGGATAAGAAAACAGGCCCAATACGTAACGAAAAGTAATTGGTGGGATGGATATGTAAAAAAACCGATTAATTCTTTCTTTAAATATAGAGGACTGGAAAGGAAACGGGATGAGAATACAACATTAAATTTTCTATTTCAATGTATCCGCGATTTGCAACGTCCAGATTTTCAGTATGCTCCCTTGCAAGCAAAGTTAAGTCATATTAAAGCCCAGATACGAACAATATACAGAAGAAGGATGGAGAGAACAACAGTGACTAGTAAAATTATTTCAGCAGAAGAAGAAGATAAAATGAACATTTTCCATTTGGTAAAGGAAAGAAAACGCTGCAATTCCCACTTCGTTACTAAAATCGAAGATGGAAAAACGGAATATAGTAAACAAAAGGATATAATTACTATCTTTCATCGGTACTTTACCGATATGTTTGATGATAAATCTGCACATGTTTCTCAAACTTTTAATCCAAATCCAATAAGGTATGTCACACCTGAACAAAATAAACAGCTTAATGCACCTATCACAAAAGAGGAAGTTCAAATAGCAGTCTTCCAAGGGAAAGCAAACAAGTCACCCGGAACGGATGGCATCACTAATGAATTTTATCAGTAATATTGGGACATTCTTGGGGATGAATTCACACATGTCTTAAATGAAATAGTTCAGAAAGGAGAGTTATGCCCTTCTCAACGCCAAGGAATAATGGTACTGATAAAAAAAAGATTCCATATCCCAAAACAGCTGAACACTATAGGCCGAGTACCCTACTAAATACTGACTATAAAATCTTAGCCCGAATTGTTAATAATCGTCTTAAATCAATACTGCAAGATATCATACATGAAACTCAATTTGCTGGAGTTAAAACAAGATCAATCTTTGATGCTACAAATGCCATTAGAGACCTGTTAGCATACCATACTAAATTAGGACACAAGGGCCTCTTAATCTCCATAGATTTCTCAAAAGCATTCGACAAAATTCGACATGATTTCCTATTTCATACATTTCAACGATATGGATTTGATATTAATTTTATAAAAAAGGTAAAAATTTTCTATACCAATATCTCATCAACCTTACAAATTAATGGACATTATTCCAAACCGATAGCTATAAACCGTTCAGTTCGACAAGGCTGCCCTTTATCCATGTCCCTCTTTGTAATTGCACTTAATCCTTTACTGGAATATCTCCATCAAAGTCTAACAGGATTAAATTTGCAAAATACCCGTCTAACGACACTGTCATATGCTGATGATGTAAACATATTACTATATAATGACTTAGAAACACCTAGAATGTGGCAAATGGTACAAAAATTTGAAGAAGATTCAGGTTTAAATATAAATATTTCTAAATCACGTGTTCTACCATTAGGGAAATGGGAAAATCCACCTCACTGTCCTCCACTTCTCACAACAGACGAGGTAAAGTTTCTTGGTGTCATATATTCATCGAACTGGAATAAAATTCAAGATCTGAATTGGAATCCCATAGTAGCAATGATCAAGGGAAAACTTCAAACATCTTACCCACGAGAAAACTGTCTAAACAACAGAATCTTAATCCTTAATACTTATATATTGTCTCTCATATGGTATGTGACTCAAGTCATACCAATTCCCATGAACTACTCCAGACAATCACAAGCTGCAATCACGTGGTATCTCTGGAAAGGGGCCATATTTAGGGTGCCACTTTCAACGGCCATTAAAAGAAGAGAAGAAGGAGGATTAAATTTCATACATATTCCAACTAAATGTGCTTCCTTACTAGTATCTCGTTACCTAAAACAACAACAGACGGATAATATAGCAGTTAAAATGTTTACATTTCTTCAAATCATCCTCCAGTCAGGTACCAAAAATGATACAGACTTTGATTATGTACATCAAATACTAAAAAGTATTAATAGTTTACAACTCAAAAACTACGGTAATCAAATATCAACAAGGTTAATATACCAACTGTATCTCGAAACGGTTTGTAACGCTTCCCCGTTCGATAAACCTATGTGAATAATGTCTTACTACCCCCAGGTTAATTGGAATAGAGTGTGGACCAATATTACAAATAAATTGATTCCTGCAAAACTAAAAACATCTTGGTTTAAAGCTGTTCATGATATATATCCAACGAACCTCCGATTATATAAAATCAAAAGATCACAAACTATGCTATGCTCTATATGTGCCCAGATAGATACTGTTACCCACCGTTTAACTGAATGTAACAAAGTTAAGGAAATCTGGTACAAAATCCAACATATAATAAGTATATGGCTTAACACACCATATACATGAATAGAACCTAGCATGATTACGCAACCTGACTTTCATTATTTACCATCTCAAAAACATAATGCTGTGATTTGGATCATTAGCAATGTAGTATTCCTAATAATGGACTACAACAGGGAAATGTAAATGGAAGAATTTATGGAACTTCTAAAACGTTCGAGGTACAAAGCCTATAATAAAAAACACGGGAAAAAACTTTATGGCAATTTACTCAATTATATATGAGTAAGGCGAAATAGTTTTGAACATACTATGCCCAGCTAATCCACTTCGGTTTACAATCCTCTATTGCATAAATGTTATAAGCGAGGTGTTCAATTTAATTGGTGACCCTATTATCATTGTTTTCTCTTTCTGAAATGTAATCTTCTTCCTTCAATACAATATTGTAAGTAATTTAGAAAAGATGGATTGTTCTGTGATCTTATTTTTCTGTTTTGTTTGTTAATTAATGCATTGTATTCTGTGATATCTCTTATCTTTGTGATGGTAAATGGTTGAAGAGAAAAAAAAACAAAAAACAAAAACAAAAAAATACAAAAAAAAAAACAAAACAAAAAAAAACAAGAAAACATGAAAACAATATTATAAAAGAAAACAATCTTATTATATTAAAAAAAATGTGCCGCATGATTAATCAACAAATAAATAAATAAGTAAATGGTTAAATGAATAATGTATAAGCAGATAAATAAACAGATAAATCAATTACTTAATCAAAACTAGGACATCCATAACTAAACAAACAAATACATAAATATAAATCAATTAAATGAATAAATAATCATGTAAAGTTGCAAATTAATAGTTTAACCAAATAAAAATTGATAATAAAGAAACTAAATAAAATAAGGACTCGGTAAAATTGTGGTCTGCCTGAGACTGAAATGAGCGGGGTTGGGGCTCATTTCATTTCATTTTTCATTCATTTTCATTCATTTATTTTATTCCATAGATCTTACATGAGCAATGAAGCTTTAAAATGTGGAACAAGTCAACATTTTGCAATATTACAATTACAATTTTTACAAATTTTTATAGTTTTACAATTTAGTAATTTTCTACAATTTTTACAATTTTGTGCAATATTTTTTTTTTTTTTTTTTTGGCGAGATGTAGTGAGATGAGATGAGGTTCGAGGATTCGCCAAAATATTACTCGGCATTTGCCTTTTGGTGGGGGAAACCTCGGAAAAACCCAACCAGGTAATCAAATCAAAGGGGGGTAATCAAATCAAAGGGGTTGATGCCAAGGACTCGCCATAGACTCGCCATAGACCATCCGGCTTCAGTCCCACGGCTGGGGAAAACCTCGGGAGAAACCAAAGACCAAAGGGGGATCCAACCCAAGCCCGAACGCAGCTCCGGATCAGCAGCCCAGCGAGTCTGCCGACTGAGCTACATCGATGGCTCTACTAAAAGTATGCAATACATAGCTAATCAGATTATTAAATTTACAAACGCAAACGATCATTCATAAGTTGAGCTGTATGTATAATACAAAACAAGTTAATTAAATTGAAAAAAAAATCCTGTGTAAACAATTAAAATGTTCGAAAGTTGCGGAAAGTTGCGAAAGTGTCATTACATAATCTGCAGTATGTTTAATTTCCTCAACAAAATTGTTCAAGTGACACAGGATAGATAAAATATAAGACAAAAGCAAATAAACGTACGGGGCACTTGTATAGTTCGGGTCTTCTCACTTTGTCAGATTGAATTTTCTTTTGCTGACTTTATTTCGAAATTCTACAGAATGTCCCAAAAGTCTCTATACATACGGAATATCACATAATATGCTGAATGTGGCTAACTCACTCCCCAGATTTTACACCTCTTTATTTTTACCTTTTGGGGTTACTTTAAGTCTCAGGTCTACCAGTAGAAAATACGGGACTTGCACCATTTGTAGACCTGTATCATCGACGTCTATCATATTGTGATGCTGGACAAGTTGCATAATGTGTGTCGGAACTGGTTGGTTACCTATGTCTGACTTTTGAAGGCTATAAAATTATGTGACTTTCTATTTTCAACAAACATTTCCTATGTATGGAGACTTTTGGGACACTCTGCATACTGGCAGTTACGTGTTTTCTGTTATGTTGACAGTACCGTTTGCCTTTGAAAAGCTGGAAGCGTTCCTGAAACGAAAGTTACTAGGTAGTGTTATTTAAATTTGAATGTAATAAATTATGTATAATTTTAATGCTAATGAATTATACCACAATAATTAATAAATAAATAACATACATTTTAAAGTGGTGTTTGGTTTTCGCACTAATCATTTCATGCGGTCAAAAAAAATACATTTTTAGGTTAGGTCTAATCATACATTGTAAATTGTTTAATGAAACCAATGTTACCAGACAAAGTACATTTTAATTTTCAATCAACAATACATAAATAAGTAAGTAAATACATAAATAATTAAGTAAGTAAGTAAATAAATGCATAAGTGCATAAGTAAATAAATAAAAAACAAAGTAATAATTATATAAATAATGAAATATATAATTAAATATTTCAATAAATAGATAATAATAATTAGTATTATTATTTCAGGATGTGTCGTTCTGAATTTACCTGATTTGGTGATATCTAGTAACAGTTGAAAAGACTGTCATATTAGCATCTTCGGAAATAATCTTACGTCAACCCGACTATATAAAGGAAATCGAACTCAGGTTTGTAAAGTTGTAACTAGACTACTTTTCTCGCCGGTCAATGTGAAGTACACAAAATGCAGAGTTGGAAGTAATTTAATGTTGCGTAAATAACTTTTGTCCCCATTGTTGGTACCAATGGATATGATTTTCCGTTGTTCTCTTGTCATCAGACAGGAGAATGCATCTAGAATAAATATTATTCTCGCGTTATTTGTTGTAGGGAGTGAGCGAGGAGCACATTTCGGGTTTTATTTGTATTCGCGTACCTTTTCGTTTCTTTTGTCGCATCTTCCCCAGGCTGTAGGTCACGAGTATCAACTCACAACACCTCTTCCATCTGATCAATATGCAGCCAGCGCTGTATAGCGACAGATTCTCCAACACATTTTTCTTGCAATAGCACTGGAATTTTAAAACGCCCCGGTTAGTCGAGATTCTTTATGGAGGTCATACTTCTTTAATGATTATTCTTTGTTACAAGAAAGGATTTGTTCGTGGTAAATTAGGGGCTGTGGTGCTAGATTCTAAATCCGAGGCTCGTGGGTTAAAACCCGTCCGAGTGCAATAGGTTTTAAAAGTCGACAAAATACTTATGACTAGGGGGCGGATGTTGATAATCTAAAAATCTACTTAAAATGAGCATTAAAAGTCCTTAAATTAATGAAAAATGACATGAAATTAAAAGAAAATGACATTTAAATATTAGTCACCGTACTCGCACCACAACTTCTTAAAAATTAGTTACCTTGTTTCAATGACTGTTCTGCAAATCTCGGCGAGATTAGGCAACTTCCTGGAATTTTGCTAAAATGAAGGAAAAGAATATGCAACAAAATGAAGGTTTTAGGGAAAAACTATAGATTTTAATGAAGGTTTACAATATGTTTCAATCAGAAGTGGTCGGTCAAAGCCCTCATTTAAACTAAGCTTTTGTCAAGCATTTTATATTACTTCCGTTGTTTGAAGTGAAGGCTTCAGTCGAACGAGGGATGCACTTTAGAATCTGTTCCAAACTATTAAACTCAAACTTTACTGTTATTCACTTATTGAGTAGGTAATTACTACTGACCTCTTTACATAGAAAATGATTTAACAAATCTATCGGTAAAGAAGAAATTAAAATGCATTTCAAATGATCTAAAAGTTCTTCAAAGTATTAAAAATGACCAACAAATGCCGAAAAAAAAGTATAAAAATAACCTATTAGTTCAAAAATGTCAAAAAATGCAATATGAGAAATTATTTTTTTACGTTGATATTAACATAGAAAGGATTTCTATATTAATAGGCATCGTCCTAACGTGAAAAATAAGAAGATGACTTTTCATCAACATCCGCCCCCTACTTATGACGTTGTGCATCAACCTCGATTAAAATGTAGTAATCATGGGTTACGAAACCAAAGTTAAAATTTAATCGTTGTTAAAATTTAATATCTGTGCAACATTCTTGATCGCCGGTTAATTACACATAGTTAGCTGACACCTCAGGGTAAAGTTTGTGAAGGTACGCTGTTCAAAATGACGAAAGAAAAGTATCCATACGTCTGCAAGGATAATAAACTCTAAAATCGACTGCGCTTACTCCGTTCTACATCGAAACGAACGTACCTTATAATTTATTTTCGTGTTGCGTTTATTTGCCTTTGGGCGCTGTTATGTTTGCGGGTTGCATTTCTTTGTTTTCCAGTGCAATTAGTTAAAAATCTCACAAAATAGAAAATGGAAAGCGATAATAATTATACTCATTGTGAGCCTGAAGTATTGATATACTTAATTAATACCAGATTTAAATATTTTACAGGCTTTAAAAAAAGATGGAGTATCCATAAAGAAAATGATGGAGAAGTTCAGTAGGAATATGTGTGCAATAAATGGTCCTAATATACCAGGGAACTGTGCAATATCCTAAAGACCATTTTAAACTCTGTTCGTAATAAATTAGGATATTCATAAATTTAAGTATTTACCTAAAAATATTGTAATGCACCAAGAAATTAGAAGATTAATGTAACTTCGTGAGGTAGTGCCACACTCAAGCCTCTGGCCCATATTGGAAAAAAGGAGTAGGCTATGTAAGTAAAACGTGTTATCGCATGATTATGATAAAATTTTTATTTTATTTGTTAAATAGTGTTAACATCTCTTTAAGTTAAAATATTAGAAATATCGTCATCATCATCATCATCACTTCCCGCTATAGGCATTTGCATTGCCTGTTCGGCTTCAAAGATCACTCCGTCTCTTGCGAGGTCGACCCTGATCTCTTCTTCCGCGTGGTTTGTAGTCCACTGTCATTTTCGGGGTCCTATTTTCGTCCTTTAGTAATACGCGTTGTCTCCATTTATGTCTGTAGTTCAAAATTTTATCATTCATAGAATATATGTCCAATTCTTTCATCGTATCTTCATTATGGGTCACCTCTTCATCTTCATGTAGCTCAAAAAGCATGGGCAGAAATAGTTCGGCTAGAGAAGGCAGCGTTCTATGGTAGGAATGATCATGATTTTAAAATAAAATGTAGGAAACAGAAAACGGATCTAGGTACATTGAAGGGCTCAGAGCTATAGTGGGCCAAGCGCCAAGCGCCATTTATTAAAAACGGAGAGAGAAAGGGTTAAAGTTAAGTGAAAACCATAGTTTAATGAAGATTGACATATCATTTAGTTTGAATTTGTATACTTTATATTACTTGGTATATGTTTCCATTGAATTATGGTGCTAACTTAATTTTAACCTTTGTTTTCTACAGTTATAGTAAATGGCGCTTGGCCCATTATGGTTCTGAACTCTTCAGTTCTCATTTTTAAATCGAACTATAAATAATTTGAATGACCTACCTCCAGCGATCTTTGAGGGCTCTCCTTCCTTAAGGACATTAAAAAATAACTTTAAAAATTGCGTATAAAGTGTAAATTAAAAAAAGAAATACGTCACATTACTTAAGGTGACATGTATTTACTTAGCTTGACGTGTTATTCCCTTAGTTAGAATTTTAAATTAGTTTAAAATAGCTTGTAAGAGGATCTTAAACTAGAAGGGTGCTGTTCATAGACATTTCGCAGCACGCGCTACGACCGTACTAAGCTAGCCCCGGCTATCGACTGGTTACTTGTACAGAATTCAAATCATATCCTATTGCTAACACTGGCTTATGAATACGAAAAACGCTGATCATCCACCGAAAACCCGCGCTAAAATGTCTATGAATACGGCCCGAAATGTTTAGTTTAATGTAGTTCTGTTTTAAAGTATGATTCTACGGAACAATAAGGGTGTAATTGTTTGCCTTATTTGAGCTGTTGTATCAGTGAACCGTTGTGGGTCATTGAAGTTATGGTTTACAATGGCAGTAAATAGTTTTGTTCAGTGAAAATAATTTATAGTGTCAATGCAATGTATTCTATAGTGTCAATGAATTGTGTTCTAAAGTGTCAGTGATATGTGTCATAGTGCCAGTGCAGTGAGTGAGATGAGAGTGAAGTAAAATATTGTCAGTACCAATGTGAAACTTATGTAGGGCCTATACATATGTAGGTTATAATGGAAATTTAGGTTCACTTATTAATTATATTATTTTATGTATTATTGTTAATTGCAATTATTGTGTATTAATTGTATTATGTATTATTTTTATTGTGTGTATATTAAGTTACCACTGCCAACGGGTGTTTAACTACTTGTAGTGTAAATAAATACATACATAATTATAAATATTAACGTCGACATAAAATACTTCAATCCATATTTCATTCACATAATCACCTAGGTGGCCAATAGAACCTCGCTGGCTCAGTGCTCTCAAGCTTTGCACTGACTGCTTAATGAGAACGAAAGAAGATTTCTGTGACTTCACGCGGTATTCAGTTAGAACTCACTACTCTAGAGCAAGAGGAATAGTCAGATGTTAGCATTGCAGTTCGTTTTAGTTATGTGACGCATTGAAATCGTAATGTGTGTTTAAATCCATGTAGAAATGTTTATATTAAGGCCATCCCCTTTAAGAATTGAAGACTCTGAACTGCATATATGCCCTCGCATTAACCGAAAACTTGGCAAAAGGCAACAGCGAGTCCCTGCTTTCCCATTCACAAGGAAATATATTGTACTCGAGAGCAAGCACGCGCAATTTTTCACAATACCACAAAGTTCTTTGTATTGGCTACTGCCCGGCCTTAATGACTTTTCAGCAGAATTTAATGTGGCTTCTTCTGTATGAACGCGCAGCACACTTCCTCTCGCAAAGAAAATGGGATGGCTCTTTCTTTATGGGGCGTGTTGTAAAACTAAGGGATAAAGAACTTTATAACACATAACGTGTATGTTTTTCCTCTGTATTACCAACTATAGTGTTATATGTATGTGTGTAGAGTTCACTTTCTGTAGGAATTCAAGTCTTATGTGTGAGAAATGGGGAAGTTCGTCTTACACACACATCAAAATAGTTATAAGATATGTTTAATATTATGAATGTTATGTTATTATTATTATTATTATTATTATTATTATTATTATTATTATTAGGTATTATTAAATCTCTCAAACTTACAATAACTCTAGAGTAAGTGAAGATATTATCACCATCAATTCAAATAAGGGTTACAACTGACCATTATCGAAATAAGTTGCGAATTTTCCAAGTCCTGGCATAAATTGGATAACTTCATAATCTGGACCAATTAGAGTAAAATTTATTCTACAGTATAGGCCTATTGAGGAAAAGAATTGTTTTATACCAGAACAATTGAGAACCGATGTCCATTGATCATTCCACTCCCGAATAATTTCGCTGTTCATATCCTTTTTAACTTAGAAAACAGGACACTTTGATTATCCACACATACATACATATATATATATATATATATATATATATATATATATATAATTTGTTGTAGCTGTAGATTTTCTTAGAGCAGCGTTTCTCAAACATTTTTGAAGTGGGAATCACTTTTTAAAGACATTACAGTTCCGCGGAGCACCTCACTCTTGTTCCCTTCAAAAGCAAATTTATCATTTTTGTAACATATTTTAATACCAGTATACTTATATATTAAAATGTGATTAAGGTTCGGTACGTTGGTCCTCTGTTATGAATTCGGGTGGTCCCTGGCTGCGTTACAGGCACGGCGCCAGATGTGCAGGGAAAGGATGGCGAGTAATACCAAGTTCATAGTGCTTTAGATCCCTCTTTTGTTGCTGAGAGTAGAGTGGGAAGTCGGTAGACGTGTAGGATAATAAATTTTATAAAGTGTCAGTACTGGGGAAAAAAAAAAAGTGAAATTCGATTGCAATGTGTCATTTTCAAACTCTGAGATTTTAAGCTATTGTGAGATACGCAATTCGTTTGAATTTTATTTTTTCTTCTGTCTTCTTTTGAAGGACCACAAGGACAAACCTCGAGGACCACAGGTGTCCGCGGACCATAGTTTGAGAAACGCTGGCTTAGGGTATCCGCTTTTTCATTTCCAACGATTCCATTATCATCTTATATGACAAAAAATTGCGACATTGCATTATGATATTTAAAAGCATTCCTCATCTACTGTCAAGAGAAACATAACACAAATTATGTAGGAAAAATTAGTGGTAGACATACTGACGCCCATTTGATCAGAAATATGACCGGATAGTTTTGTCTTGAGCACTATTAATCGGGGAAAAATTTTATCACGTGCTTCAAATAGACGATACGTGCCCTAATATGTTTAATTACCTTTCGCAGTAAACTACGATGAGACACTTAAAATTCTATACCTCTCAGTTAGGTTTCAAATTACGAACTCGAATTCAAAGCAAACAATGACTAATAAAATAAAGAAGTAAACAGATAAAAGAAAGGTAATTTTAAGTAATAAATTAACTGAAAGGTTTGTTTAACTAAATATTTCATTACATGTTTCTGAATAGAAAATAAGAACAAACGAACCTATGAACATGAGATCCTAATTGCAAGGGACGTTACCGGGTTTGAACCCCTCCTTGAACTTTTTGATGAAATGACATATTTGGATTTGAATATTTTTTATTCATAATCGTTTGTCCTCTAATTTTTCACTGTCATAGTAACAATATCTACATCAACATACCCTCCTACTCCTTCATCAATATAATCCCTATGCTTGGTGTTGCGGCACGTTCGAATGTCTTTATCATAGAAAGAGACTTAGGGTGTTATTAATAGATCTTTCGCAGCACGCGCTACGAGCGTACTAAGCTAACCCCGGCTATCCACTGGTTACTGGTACAGAATTCAAATCATATCCTATCGCTAACATTGGCTTATGAATACGAGAAACGCTGATCATCCACCGAAAGCCCGCACTAAAAATGTCTATGAATACGGCCCTTACCGTCTAGTACCGACCTTGTAATAAAATGAAGCTGACACAATATGGAATTTAATTTGTTGTGAAACGTATTAAAAAGGTTGTTTGGACAGTTCTGCAGTGCAGTTTTTAAATATTTGTCGATTGTCGATTTTAAACTCATTTTAAGAGCGATATTCACCTGTTCGTTAGTTTGAATTCTGGCCTTATTGTGAAATGTTCGTTTAACGTTTTGTGCATTTGACAGTTCATATTTTTAATATAAACTTCACGTTATCATTCCGGATTCTTTTATTTGTCCAAGTAACCGCAAAGTTCAATTGTATTATTTTTAACAAAAAGTCGTGTAATGATTCTCGCGAGATTACTGAAAATTTCACATTGGCAAATGTTTCTTCGCAGCCGCAGCGTGACGATGTTGTCGCTAACTTTCTTCCTGGAACTAATTTCACTACGCCGTGAGAAAACTTAACCAACCATAATAATACAAACATGTTTAAATGCCGATAATGTAAATTGTAAACAATTTTAATAATGCCCCCCTTGACAAAATTCTGCGTACGCCACTGACACATATAATTAAGTTTCTTAGAAATATTTCTCTATTTGAAATTGTCGGGTCAGGAAATTATTCCGTATATGTAGCTACCTATTTTCTGCATATTACTGAGCACGAGTAAAGAGACCTGGTGAATACGTTCGCACATATTGGGCTTTCATGGAATCAGATGTGTGTGTTCTGCAAACGTTCCCATTGATCTTCCTCATTGTGTACAGTTGTTTCATATACAATGGTCCTCAAACAACCTCATAATTGAAAATGTGGTGGATTGAGGTCCGGTGGCCTCGAGGGCCATGTAAACTGTATCACTGTACACAGTCCACTCGACTATTCACTGATATCATTTGCAAAGGGACGATAGAGGTACGGTAGACCTCCATAGTTCACTAGCCATAATTCTCCTCTTGTACGTATTGATTAAACGTGAATGAGACGTATAAAGTTATGACCTTAAAAGTACAGTATATGACTCATTATTATTCCTATAAATGAACACTTTCCTAATTTGTTTAACAAATCGCACATAAAATAAATAAAGATACGTAGAACTAATACTGGATGAGAAAATAAATTTGCGTGCTTTATGCATTTATTTATTTGAGACAATATGACATGTAGTTGTTAAGATGTCAGAACTCTTTTAGCATCAATTTTATTAAAATGAAATTTGTATAAAAGTATGGCTTTGAAAACAGAAAAAAAAATATGCCTGTAAAAGCAGTAACAAAATTGGAATATATTAGCCAGTTTCTTCAACTAGTACTACCGGTACCCCTTTTCCAGGATCTTGTTTTATTCAACAGTAATCTCACTAGAGGTTTAGATTTATGTAGATAAAATCAAAACTCGAGTCGGATTTAATTGACTATTACACGATTAGAAGAAAGTATATATAGATTAGAAGAAATAAACTACTCTAATACAATAAAATATTAATTGACTTACTAAAATTCTATTTCACTAATGTTAGCTTCACCAAAATATTTGAACGGAGCCGCCATTTTCAGTTGAGTATCTATAATGTAAACAAATGACGATCGCAAAACATGTTTTATAGTACCTTAAAGAATTTGCAGTTCGAAATGTTGGCAAACATAGAGACAATTACTAGTGAAACGATAAAAGCAAAGAAATGCTAGGGAAGTGATAAAATTGTAGCTATAAACAGTCATGATTGGTTGAAACACGAAATTTCGTACCATTTTATTTGTCAAAAGTAGTATGACGTAATAAAAGTGTAATTGTCAGAATAAAAGTAGCCTATGCGAAATATCTAAATCTTTCCGGTACACTGGAAGACTACTTATCACATTAATAGTAGTTCAGAATGATGTGAGAAATTATTCAAAAAGTATATTTTCGGAAATATATGTAATAATCATTTTAATTAATGTTATGAACACATTGAATTTGATGCATTTCGAAATATGACCATACCTACAAAATTAAGAAATTTGGAAATTATTGCAACGTTTTAACACCAGATACTATAAATAAAAACCTTCTAATTTTTGTCAGAAATGTTAGAAATGTTTAACTATTTCTTGTTGTTCCTTGCAAGTAATATAAAAAGTCTGTATAATAAAAAATACGTATAGTCTAAACTAATCCAAACAAACAGAAATAAAGCGAGAGTTTGTGTATGAGACTCATGAGAACAACACACATTTTATCAAATATTTTGAGTGTGCCGCAAAGATTCTGTCTGTTTATCATAATATAGAAATAATGGTATTGTTAACAATTATTTTTTTGAACTACTATCCACAATACGTAAGAAAATAATCTACTTGTATACGCCAATGAATAGTCTAGACATTGGCTCTTTCGACTGTACAAATCTGCATTTTCTTATAATTCCAAAATTAAGTTATTTAATTCATTTCTAAATAATATTTACCCAGCAGTTACCAATTTAAATACGATATGTATTTATAAACATTTCACTTTAATCTTATTGTGACTTACTTGTAGTGTATATCATAACATGAGCAGTTACTTTGTGTTTTCCCAGACAGTGTAACTGCTATTAATATCAATTCCCCGAAATAATTAGTTCAATAACATAAATTCATATTTTATAGGAATCGTATATATTACACTGCTGTTAAGTTCTCTATTTTACTTGTGTGGAGAGTGAATTAAAACATGGAATTGCAGTCAATATCGTTTTATTTAATAGGAGTGAAGACAACATTATCTACAGTACAATAAAACTCATGAACAGTAGCACACATGTATCGTGACATTTAATAACCTGTAAGTGCAAATTAATATTGTAGTTTGCAGCCCAAAACGGCAAACATATTGTCAGAAATAATGTACTAAAATTATGGTGCAGCCTCGTGCCAAAAGCGGTTACTCTCTGGAAATGGTGTTTCGATAGTTCATGAGCGTCCCGTTAATGGTCATGACAGTCTGTGTGCATACATAACAGACCTCAACGCTGCCTAGTGACGCAGCACGTTAAGAAATTTAATATGTAAACAGTAAAATAATAGGTATTCATTCAGGTATTTCACTATAAACCCAGCATTCTCAATTACTTCCTGTTTTCCGCATGTTTCTTTCCCAAATGGTCCACGAATCTTAATGTTGTCTACAGAGGTCTGCATCGGACGTTTTCGCTAGAGCGCCAAGTAGTTCATAGCATAATCCGATAGGTAGCACACATGCATGATGGGTAAAATTTCCACGAGCGATAAATCCTCGAACGGTATAAGCCGAGCGTTAGACATTCGTGCTTGTTACAGTGATGAACTGTGTAGTAACATCATAGATGTGTATCATTTCAAAACTTAACTAACTAACCTCTCCATAGTACAACTACAAAAATTGCTTTAAAATGTAATATAAATGTTGTAGGTAAATGTTTCCCCCCCCCCCACATAGGAGTGATTTTGTTTTTGCCACATCTGATAGATGTTATTGGATGTAAATGTAATTATTATAAACGGAGAACACAATCACGACAATGCAAGAACTGTATCAAGTTTTCTAGTAATACTTACTTACTTACAAATGGCTTTTAAGGAACCCGAAGGTTCATTGCCGCCCCCACATAAGCCCGCCTTCGGTCCCTATTCTGTGCAAGATTAATCCAGTCTCTATCATCATATCCCACCTCCCTCAAATCCATTTTAATATTATCCTCCCATCTACGTCTCGGCCTCCCCAAAGGTCTTTTTCCCTCCGGTCTCCCAACTAACACTCTATATGTATTTCTGGATACGCCCATACGTGCTACATGCCCTGCCCATCTCAAAAGTCTGGATTTAATGTTCCTAATTATGTCAGGTGAAGAATACAATGCGTGCAGTTCTGCGTTGTGTAACTTTCTCCATTCTCCTGTAACTTCATGCCTCTTAGCCCCAAATATTTTCCTAAGCACCTTATTGTATGGATTCGTAAGAAGTTGTTTTTTTACGGTGATGGGTTGTTAGCCCTTCCCCAACCCCCAAGGTAGAGGACCACCCTTTATCGGTTTATTCAATATATTCGCAGCTACCCTCCATATCTGGAGGCCGTCTCCTCTATCCGCAACCTGAGGACGCGCCATGCCGTGGTGATAGGGACCCACAATACATGGCCAAAATGATAATAATAATAATAATAATAATAATAATAATAACAATAATAATAATAATCTACAATAATTAATGTATCAATCTTTGCGTCTGTAACAGTTGTGCAGCATGATTATTCGTTTTATTATATTTTCTGTGACGTTATCTCTGTACTAATATTGTTAGTAATCTACTGGCATATCAATAATATTTTGTAAAACGTTTCTACATTGTCGCAGTATATAGGCGGAACACTATGTATGGACCTATCATATTATATATGTATGGACCTATCATATTATATATGTGGTAAATCAAATATTGAATAATGATTAATTAGCAATAATAACTGTATATCGAAGTTTTTCATACTATTTTATTTATTACTTCATGTTCCTGTTTTGATACGTTCCATTGACTGTTCCATTAAACGTTTGTCATAAACGCAGAAAATAAAGCCTTATTTTTACAGTGTGAGCAAAACATATGTGTATCTTATCTGTCACCTTCCATATAAGATAAGACATGTCGGTGAAATGACCTTGTACTGTGCTTCTATTAATGACGAGCGTATCACGACCGATCGTATCTCACTCGAGGGTGCGACACTCGATCGAGTTCAAACGAGCGATTTAACTCCAATGCAGCACTCTTGTTGTCTATCATCTGACATCTCCCACCCTTAACTTTTCTTCCAGTGAATCCTTGAGTAGGTAATATCTTCTTAGCCAACAGAGATAAAATAATAATATTTAATACTATTATTAATATCGTATGGTAGTAATACAGTAGAGTGTGGTTTATCAGCTGTTAGGAACTGTCAGAAATAGCTGATTACTTCACATGTGAAATAATTTATTAATTAGAAACAAAAATTTTATTTATAACCGACCGCTAACTTAGCAGCAATGGAATTACTGATACATCGCGCTAGGACTTCAAACAATTAATTATGGCTAAGTAATATTATATTGAGGAGCTTATTTTCAAAACGACTCTTGTCCATTCTCATGACTTTGTGGGAAGTCACGAAACATGTTTTTATTTCTAACAATTCTTACCGCTAGGCAAGAGACATTATGAAGCAAAAAAGGTTGGGTGCATTTAGAATCAAATGGGAGCATGAGATTCTTTGATTCCTAAGCTGGAACTAATATTTTGTCGCAATTTTGCTGTGGATAAGAACCAGTTTGATTCCAATGGTCACTTATTACTAGTGTTGTGGGATTTAATCGATTAACCTAATAGTTTAATCGATGAATTTCTGTTTTCAAATTAATCGATCAAAAATACTTAATCAAATAATCCAGTCGATTAAAATTAATCGGTTGTAGTTGATATTAATTATTATTTTGTTATTACAAACTAGTACTAAAAATTCCGACAATATTTCTCTCTCGGAAATTGATTACTTAAAAGCACAATAGTACTGTTATTTTCTAACTGTAAACCAGGTAGCGTAGGAAATATCTTTGCACAAACATTTCAGAAAGAGATAGAGATATGAGGACAATGACCTAGTCTACCTTTATTGAAAGTTAATACACAATGCGAAATCTTTATTAAGTTTTGTGGTTTTCCAAGAAACTTCCACCTTGTTGTCAGCTCGTCTTCCTAGCATATGAATTACATACTTTTCTAGGATTCGTCCCTCTCATGCCTTATAAAATAGCCATGTCTACACTGTGCGCAAGTGAGAGCGTAACTACCCTCTTCTCTTTCTAAAATCTGGTAATTCGATTACAATAGGGGCCAGTCTTCTGTTTCGACCACTACAGTTTTGCAGTTGCAGTTTCTGTACTGAATTTGTATATGAAGGTTGTGTGTTTAGTTTGATAAAGAAAGAAAATCAGTTTTCTGTGGTTTGCGAAAAATGTACACTCCATTATATCATATGAGAATTTGAGAGGTAAATTCGGTGAAACGTTTGGGTTTAAATTGAACGATCGTGGAGAAATGCTTGACAGAAAAAAGTTTTTTCGTGTTTAGTGATGCAGGAAACATTGTTACTAAACCTAGAGCGGCACTTAATTCGGAGCATGTGAATGCACTCACATGTTTAAAGTCATGGATGAAGCAGCATTAACTAGGCTAGTCTTCATACTTTTCGTTATTTGTGTTTGTCTCAAAAATTCCCGAAAAATTAACACAATAAATATAAACCTCATAATAAATATAATAGTAAGTAATTAAAATAATTGTTTCGTAATTTAACAACATATAAAGATACAGGGACATCATTTTATTTTTACTTCAATTTTTATTGTACCTGAGTTTTTGAATGTACTTCACTCCCACCCCTTCTACTAAGGAAGTTTCAACTCCACACAGAACCAAGACCGCAGATAGTAAGCAGTACTGAGTTACTGAGTATAGTACGTTCCAGAAATATGTTCGCGTTTTCCAGTGACGAAAGAGCTTTCAATATTGAATCATATTTTCGCACAGGTACTGTCCGTTTGCCTACGTCGCATCCCGATTTCCCCCACCTGCTTCTGCTTGCCCCTCTATAAAAGCTGGGCTGTCTTAGCTCTTTTCTGAAAACATTAATTTCTCTTAGGAATTGGACGTTTACGTAATATTATACAGCTGTTTAATTTAACTTAAATAAAAGGGCCTCGTTAAGTAATTAACTGTCACGTGATTTCCTCCCTTTCTACAATCCTGCGGCATAACCACTTGGACGGACAGTAGATAGTATGTCTGAGTAATTTAATATTTTCGGGTCGGGCAGAAGTGAAGATTGAATTTACAGTAATTAGAGTAGGTACAGAATTCTTTCAACATGAGTTACTAGTACGAAGGACGAAACTGGCAATTGGAATTAGATGCAATAGTCTATAATGCGATAATATGCACAAAAGAACTGAAGCCTGTATCGAAATGAACGGCCACCATTTTCAAAATTGTGTTTAAATATTCATATTATGATTATTTTTCAATTTAACTTCTTTCTCTATATTGTACGCTAATGTGCTGTAGACAGTATAATATACACTGCATAATGAATACGTTCGCATGGATAACTCACTTCGTGAGTAAAAACACTTATTCTTAATACAGTACTGTACTTTGAAAAAGAAAAACCTAATGAAAATTATCAAACTCAAAATCGCGAGATTTCCTAGTTTACGTAAATGGATGAACTACTTTTCTTCCATCCTATACCTAGTAGAGTGATTTGTGTTTTACGCCAGTATCATCGACCTCCAGTCTTGGAGGGGGGAGCAAACGGTGTTTCCGGTTCTCTAAAGGTATAGACAGGTTAATATTAAAAATGTTAGTAAAAATAAAATGATGTCCCTGTACAACATTTAATACTTATGCTTATCACAGAGTACTAGTTAAATTTAACAATAATTGTGTATTACAGTATATTAAAACATTTTTCAAAACGATCAAAACTCGATTAATCTATCGATTAATCGATTAAATTCAAATGGTTGATTGATTAAATATTTTGATCGAACAACAGTACTACTTATTACTTAAGGTTTTTAGTGGTGTAGAGTGCGTTCTGGAACCAAATTATGACAGTTATATGTAGAGATATAGTTGAATGCATGGACACCAACGCCTCAGACTGCAATGGTCACTGCATCACTGGCATGCTGAGTGGCAAAATGTAGTGTTTTCGGTCAAGTTCCGCTTCAACTTGTCCTAAAACGATGATAGCATTCGTGTTAATACGTTACCGTGGTAAACGCAATCTGAGATTGTGCATTATTGAGGGGCATAGCAGACAAACGCCTAGTGTGATGGTTTGGGACGCCATTGGTTACAATATGCAATCTCGCCTCCTACGTATTCAGGGCAATCTGAACAGCAACCGCTACATTAGGGAGGTTTTAGAGCGGGAGGTACTGCCCCTCCTTCAGGCAACTCCACATGCCATATTTCAGCAGAACAATGCCCGACCACATGTGGCGAGGATTGTGCAAGCCTTCTTCGAAGAACGACGGGTATCACTGCTTTTCTGGCCTGCACGTTCGCCAGACATGTCCCCATCGAACATGTCTGGAGTATGGTTGGTCGGCAACTTGGTCGTCATGGTTCTCCAGCACCCACTCTTGACGCTTTGCGGACTCGCATACTAACTGCGTGGAGGAGATTCCCCAGGAACATATTATCCATTGCTGCGTGTTTGCAATCTAGCCTAAGTAGCCCATGTTAACTTTTATCTTATTGTTCGCGATCTCCGCTCTTCAATGCGTTCGAGTTGTAAAACTTGCGTGTTTTGCATTGGTTTTAATGCTTTCGCGCTTGCCTGCCGGTCTGAAGTTGCGCTCGGGCGCGGGTTCGATGCCCGCTTGGGCTGATTACCTGGTTGGATTTTTCCGAGGTTTTCCCCAACCGTAATGTCAATGCCAGGTAATCTATGGCGAATCCTCGGCCTCATCTCGCCAAATACCATCTCGCTACCACCAATCTCATCGACATAAACAATTCCTCAGTTTTGTAGATGGTATGAGTATGTATAAATTTGGGTAATTCTGTTTTGAATCTTTTCTCATGGTCCTTCAAAGCTTTAAGGTAATTAGGTAGTAATACATGAATAGTGAACTACTTTTAGTAGTAACTTAGACTAATAGGAGGTGAATTGAGATCTGATATAAGTCTTATCCTGATTTGTAATATAAAACATCGTTAGAAAAAGAATGTACTTACAAAGCAAAGAATTCGAATGAGGTGTGGAAAAGCGAATAGTTACATTTTCAGTGAAAATTGAATAATTGTTTGATTTAAGACAGGTAAATATGAAGGAGTCAAATTGTGTTTATGCATTTGAAATGTTTAATGCCTTTTGTTTCTGTTTTGTAACAAGAGAACAAAAATTGCGTAATGATATGTATGCAATAATGGTGGTACACGTTGAGTTCTAACGATAATAGGTCCTATTGCAGTCGCTGCAGCTATTAATTCGAGAGATCGTCTATAAATTTTTGTGTTAAAATCTGTGTAAAATTAATGATAGTTCAGTCATATTTCAATTCGCACTGAAAAATGGGGAGTTTAATTACGAACGTTTCATTTATCGAAATTGAAATATATTAAATGAGAGATTTGAGTGTAAAAATGATCATTTAATATGTAGTATGTGTAATTAGTTTAAAGGACAAATATGTGCGGCCAAAATAAAGTTCCCTATTTCGTAATTAGAGCACGTTCAATCGACCGTTTCAGTAAATAAAAGCTTCATATTTCGTTGCTCGTTGCATAGCGATAATTAAAATAATATCCGCTTGAATTTCGCAACTTGACACAGCCAGATATCACATTACACAAATCTACAACTGCAATGACATCATGGAATATTAGCTGCATTAGAATGCATGCAGTGTTGCCTCGATGCCTTTTCGAGTATCTGCACACAGCGAGCATATTTTCCTGGGTCTATTACAGCAAGGGACTGTAGTTGTTTCAGAGTATGGAGGGCATACTCTTGGTTCCGCAGCTTTTATGTAATTAACGCGCCAAAAGTGGCACTCCGAAATTCTCTGGTCTCAAGCCCAGCGGGTATTTTTGAGCTCGGCGCTAGTGGTCTGTTGTAATTAGTGACATCTCTTCTCGTATCGCAAGCCATTTTGAATGCGTGTTGCCTTAGCATCATGAAAACAAGTCTGTCGTTCCAACTCTCCTCTGTTACATTACATGCTCCTTCATTTATGTTAACAAGAGACGGGATTTTGCAGTAATAAAATTCAAATCTGGAAGAGACATAAAAGTCTTAACTTAAGTGTTGGATCTCTTTGTATTCACAGAGCTTCATTTCACATAGAGCTCAAACGAACGATAGGCTATCTGTAAAATAGATTATTGTTGTGCTTCCTAACTTCATACTCTAGTAGATTACTCTTTTTATTCATTTCCTCGCCATCGCACTTCTTTATGTTCATCTTCTTTTGTCATCTCACTTTGTCACCTGTGGAACTCCTTACTTCGTCATGTCAGGGATTGCCGAACGGCTAATCAATTTAAAATAAGAATTAATAATTACATACTTTTACATGGAATTGATTTGTGAGTATTAGCCGATTGTTATAGGTTATTCTGTGTGTTTGTATAAATTGTGATTTAGTCATATTAATAATAATAATAATAATAATAATAATAATAATAATAATAATTCTTTATTTATACTGGCAGAGTTAAGGCCATAGGGCCTTCTCTTACACTCTACCAGGTCACAAAGTATACACGCAGTTAAAATTTAACAAAAAGTTAAAGAACAGAATACTAACATATTACAAAAAAAATAATAATAGCATAATAAAATCGACACTAAACAACATGAAAATAATACCATAATAGAAAAAAAATAAAGTAAAATACATTGGATTATAGTGAAAGCAACTCATTTAGTACAAATGGTTAATATGGAAAAACTTAAGGAAGAATATATCAAAATGGAATGTAATAAAATAATAATAAAAAAGAAAAGAAATACGAAAATTAATTAAAATTCACGATAAAAAGGCTATGATAATAAATTCATCGGCTGATAAAGAGAACAAAAAGGGGAAAGGAAGGAAAAAGAAATATATAGCCTATATTTTTACAAAACTATGGCAGAGAAAAGGGCTTATAACTGAAAGGAATCTAATTCAAAAAGTGCAATTATAATTTATTTTTGAAAGTAGACAATGTCCGACAGTCTCTGACATGTTGTGGTAGAGAGTTCCAGAGATGAGCTGCAGAGACGGTGAAAGATGAAGAGTAGAAGGATGTTCTGTGTTTAGGAATGGAGAGTGTGATATGGTGTTGTGAGCGAGTATCTATTTCGTGATTTGAGGACAAATGTAGAAATTAAGTAGAATTAGGATATAAATTGTAAATTACTGAAATATAAACATGTTTAGTCAATATTTCTTGCTTAGGATAGGTAACGATGGCGGGCTTATGTGAGGGCGGAAATGAACCTCGTATTAATCGACCAAGGCGAGTGGAGCCGCGGGCGTAATGTGAACAACCGCGATGCGGTATTACGAACGCAGGAGCAGTAGCGTCACGGCTCCGTGCTGCAGGACTCCACTGGCCTTGGTCGAGTAGTACATATTTTTGTTTCATTTCTCATGTCCCGCCATTATAAACTTCAGCTTACGGTTTATTCTTTGTGTTTTACCATTCAATATTGTATATTATGTTTTTGATAACATCCAGTATTATTGACCTTAATATCCAGACATGTACAACCCAATATGAGCAAGTGCTGGGTAACTTTCGATGCTGAACCCTGGACTCATATCACGGGAATTATCACCTTCATCTCATTCAGATGCTAAATAACCTAAGATGTTGATAAAAAGTTTTAAACTAACCTACTAAAAACAAATATCCCTTAGTATCATTTCCGCTTCTGCTAATAACGCCATATCATCAGCAAATCGTATGCACTTTATTCTTCTTCCTCTTACTATCACTTCTCCCATGTTCTGAAAACAGCTCTTCACTAAATCATACAAGTAGATGTTGAACAGTGTTGTGTTTTTCTTGGGAAAGGTAAATGCTGTAGCTTCCCTCCTAGATCATATATGTAACAGATGGCTCATTCCCATGTTAAAATCGGCAACACTTTGAAGAGAACAACCGCCAGGATCGCCACCCGTCCGCCGTAAACGAACACGAGATGGCAGTACAGTCGCTAATGCAATTCAAATGGGAGTTATGACGTGACTCCTTATGGCAGCATAGTAAAGCTGACAAAAGTTGTTACCGTCAAAACCTGTAAGGCGGAGCAATCTGGGTATATATGATCTAGGCTTCCCAATGCTTTCCGTACAGGCTTCCCAATGCTTTCCGATTCCATGGGGCCCCAGCGTGGAGGTGAGGAGAGTGGATTTGACTAATTAGGCCCTCCGGACTTCACCGCAAGAATGCAATGATATGGGCGTTTAAATTTTAGTTATGTGAAGGTAAAGGTATCCCCGTAACATGCCATGAAGGCACTATGCTTTCAATGACCTCGGCACTAGAGTGAAGTGGTGTGGTCGGCACCACGCTCTGACCGTCTTTTATCCCCGGGAAAGACCCGGTATTTTATAGGAGGCTGAGTGAACCTCGGGGCCGTTCTGAAAGTTTGGCAACGAAAAAAAAATCCTATCACCACCTGGGATCGAACCCCGGACCTTCCAGTCCGTAGCCAGCTGCTCTACCAACTGAGCTACCCGGCCGCCGTTAGTTATGTAGCTTCACAGAATAAAATTAATATAGTGTAATAAATTCTGTTTAAACTGCAATTCAGTTTTAATTTCTTGTATTTCCTGTAGTTAAAGATTCACACTGACTGAAGTTCTTCATATAAAATTTGTTCGGTGGGCTACAACTCACAAATACGTGTACATTAAAACAATGGATGCGTTACGTACTTTTGAACACGCTAAAAGTTACAAGAGTAACAGAATAGTCTCTTTCTCATTGTTCCAGCAATGTTTACGTTTCTTTCTCTGCTCTCGCGGCAGCCCTGTCTCCTGTGGGGACAACACAATCTTCGTTCTTTATGATAAATGGCCGTTATCATCGTTCTGCCATATAAAAAGAAATTGCTAGACATCTCCAGAGCTGCTACAATAGCAATGAAGAATACTCTGACTTGCTTGTGTCACATGGCTGCATGACAAATACCCCTCGACATAACCAAGTTTTAAAACAGCATGCTAATGCAGTTGAAGTGAGCCACCGCCGAATCCCCTCTTGTATATTACATCTTGTAATTTAGACAAGTATATCTGTCTTGCTCTCCTCCCCTTTCTGTACCTCTAGCAAAAGGAATGTTGAACATTCGGTGAAGGAATTTCATATATGAAGGCGCAAGTCTGTGTTGGAACAATGGAAGGAGGCTAAACAAGAGGGTATAACTTTATGCCGTAGTTTCTTGCGTGTATTTTTTTCTGACTCACCCTCCCTAAAATGTCTCGCTAAGTCCCAGTGTAATTTCCATTGTGACGTGTGCATGTTGTAGGCAGAAGTGTTGAGGATTTAGTAAACAAACATTTGGAGGGAAACAATTGCAAACTGGAAAAAAAATCTTTGGAGGAATTTATTATATAATATCACAACATGATTTTCTAATGTGCTTGTGCGTTAGATATTCTTTCTGGATTTCATAATGTAAGTAATAGTAATATGCGTTACTAGAGCGGTATGTTGAAGTTTTCATTTTCTAGGAAAAGTTTGAGAAAGCGAAACGTAGTTGAGCTTTTTTAATTTCCGAGAATTGAAAGAAAACATACCGCTCGTGTATAGTACATTATTTTGTGCGAAGATCGTTTATTATATACCAGAAAGAGGAATTTCTAATTAGTTGCAATGAAATATCCATCTTGGGTTCTGTTCAATGACGGCAAATTTGCAAAACAAAAATATCTATCTTCAACATTGTTGCTTTAAAATGTTTTCTGTGTTTACTATACTCCAGCAGGGCGTGATATACGTCTGTCTTTTTTTTTTCCCCCAGTCTATGATGAGTCTGGAATCTTGTTGATTTTTTCATGGCTTCCTTAATGTTACTTGCATCACGAATGCAGTAACTTTAGTGGAGTTGTAGAGTTTACTCAATTTTTGCAAATATTTAAAAACAATAATTAACAGTGCAATTTAGGTGAAATTGCAGTGTTAAGTTCCCAATTTATAATTATTATTATATTGGACATCTTTAAAAATAATATGTTAAAAGCCTAAAGCAGTAAAATCAAGATGTCACTTAAGCGGTAAGAAGAGGGAAATTCTTATGTGTGTTAGGTTGGGAATACTGAATGTGGAATTTTAGACTTTCCGCGGATTGGTTTTGTGCGGAAACTAAGCAAACGCACTATCTCGCACAAAATCATTTTAGACTTTTTTCAAAGTCCACTCTCTCTCTCTCTTATTGAAGTTTCTTATGACATAATGTCCTCTAATTTCTCCCAACATGATATTAATCCTTGCTAACAAAAGTTTTGTATTAAGTTTGTAATAAAATTTAGAGTACCTATTACTGGAATTTTATAGTCATTCATAGGGTATGAAATATGTCGAATGTATCATGTCAGTAGGGCATACCAAACGACTTTTAGCTATAGAGATATTTGTAATGTAACCTATTTATGTTTCAGAAGAATTTTTTTTAACGGTCAGCGCGTCTGGCTGCGAAATCAGGTGGCCCGGGTTCGAATCCCGGTCGGGGCAAGTTACCTGGTTGAGGTTTTTTCCGGGGTTTTCCCTCAACAAAATACGAGCAAATAATGGGTAACTTTCGGTGCTGGACCCCGTACTCATTTCACCAGCATTATCACCTTCATATTATTCAGACGCTAAATAACCTAGATGTTGATACAGTGTCGTAAAATAACCCAATAAAATAATTTTTTGAGAATCAAATTGGACATGAAAAAGAATCAAAAGTATCTTATGTAAGCAAACAAAGAATCATTCAATATTTGTATGGCTGTACTGTAACCTTGCAGTTTTGTCAATACTACCTGTTGGTATAATGCTCACGATGTATTTTTTATTTTATTTTAGTAGGTTATTTTACGACGCTTTATCAACAGCTTAGGTTATTTAGCGTCTGAATGAGATGAAGGTGATAATGCCGGTGAAATGAGTCCGGGGTCCAACACCGAAAGTTACCCCGGATTTGCTCATATTGGATTGAGGAAAAACCCGGGAAAAAACCTCAAGCAGGTAACTTGCCTCAACAGGGAATCGAACCCGAGCCACCTGGTTTCGCGGCTAGACGCGCTAACCGTTACTCCACAGGTGTGGACCTTAGGACATAATGTTCTCTAATTTCTCCCAACATGATATTAATCCTTGCTAACAAACGTTTTGTATTAGGTTTATAATATAATTTAGAGTATTACTGGAATTTTATAGTAATTCATAGGGTATGAAATATGTCGAATGTATCATGTCAGTAGGGCATACCAAACCACTTTTTGCTATAGAGATATTTGTAATGGAACTTATTTATGTTTGAGAAGAATTTTTTGAGAATCAAATTGGACATAAAAAAGAATCAAAAGTATCTTATGTAAACAAACAAAGAATCATTCAATATTTGTATGGCTGTACTGTAAACTTGCAGTTTTGTCAATACTACCTGTTGGTATAATGCTCACGATGTAGTTTTTATTTTATATTAGGAGGTTATTTTACGACGCTTTATCAACAGCTTATGTTATTTAGCGTCTGAATGAGATGAAGGTGATAATGTCGGTGAAAAGAGTCCGGGCTCCAGCACCGAAAGTTACCGGCATTTGCTCATATTAGGTTGAGGGGAAAACCCCGGAAAAAACCTCAACCAGGTAACTTGCACCGACCGGGAATCGAACCCGGGCCATCTGGTTTTGCGGCCTGACGCGCTAACCGTTACTCCACAGGTGTGGACCGATCGATGTATTTTATGTTACTCCTTCCAGTGGCATTCCAATATACAGAGTGTTCAATTATTTCATTTACATTGTTTCAGGGATGGAGGCTTTAGAAAGCAAAAGTTTCTGTATTATATGTGACTAACAATCCGACAGATGCGTCGTTTTTCCACTAGGAACACGTGGGGTTAAGTCGAAACTGAACAAGCCATTAGTAACACTGCAGCATCGTTGAGTTGGCAAGGTATGTCAGTACCTTGGCAACATAATATACAGAGTGATTCATGAGGATTTGCCGTCATTTACGGAGCTTATATCCGAAGACATTCTGAGCAAAAAAGTCATATAAACAAGTGTTTTAATCTCAGTATTTTCAGAGTTACACTAATTTGAAGTTGTTAGTAAAGTACCTTTCTTCTTTAGTTATAAGGGTAAAAAATATTACAAATAGAGAATGAACTATTCAGGAGTGTCATTTCTTTAATTGGCTAGTGTTCTGAAGCTAAAAATATGTTGTTAATTGCTTTGTACAGTAAAATTTTCTAAATTGTCAACGTTTTTTTTCCTAATGTACTGTATCTTCTATAATAATGAAAATTAGTATGTGTAAAACGCAGTCCTTCTGCTACATGAAAAAAAAAATATTTTTATGGTTTAAAAAATTATTTACATTTTTTTTTTTTTTTTTTTGAAAATTCAGTTTATTGTGCAGTGATGAGGCGTTTCCCCCATAATTCGAAAACTATCCATCATTCTGTGATTAAATTTTTTTGCATGTATTTCTGTATGTCATATCGAGGGAAATAGCATATCTAACATTAGTGCGACCGTTAATGGAATACGGAACTACATGTTGGGATCCCTATAGAATATATCAGATAAATTCCTTAGAAAGAATCCAGTATAGGGCAGCTAAATTTGTTAAAGGTAAAAGAGAAGATGGGAACGATACGATAAAAGAACTTAAATGGGAAACTTTGGAAAACAGACGTAGGAAAACTAGAATAACATCATTGTATAGAGCACATCTAGGTCAGAAAGCATGGGTAGACATAACGGCTCGGTTAGAAAAGCCAACGTACTATGGTAGGAACGATCATGATTTTAAAATCAAATGTAGGAAACAGAAAACGGATGTAGGTAAATTCTCATTTTTAAATAGAACTATAAATGATTGGAATGACCTACCTGCAGCGGTCTTTGAGGGCTGTCCTTCCTTAAGGAGATTCAAGAATAATTTAAAGAGTTGTGTATAAAGTGAAAATTAAAATTAAGGTGACATTCAACATTTAATTTTTTAAGGTGGCATGTATTTATCTAGGCTGACGAGTTTACTTCCTTGGTTTGAATTGTAAATTATTTAAAAATAGCGTGTAAGAGGGCCTTAGACTAGAAATGTTTAGTTTAAATGTAGTTCTGTTTATAAGTATGCATAAGAATGCAATTATTTGACTTATTTGAACTGTTGTATCAGTGAAGCGAGGTGAGTCAGTGAAGTTATGGTTTTACAGTGCAGTGAACAGTTCCGATCAGTGATAATTTATAGCGTCAATGAAATGTGTTACAGAGTGTCAGTGAAATGTGTGCTAAAGTGTCAGTGAAATGCGTCATAGTGCCACTACAGGGAATGAGATGAGAGTAAAGTGAAAGACTATTGAAAATTATGTAGGACCTATACATAATTATGTAGGTTGTGTTGTAAAATTAGGTGTTTTATTTTATGTTTTATTATTATTGTGTTAAATTGTATTGTGTATTCTTATTGTATTGTGTATAAAATTGTATATGTGTTGTAAATTTTATTATGTATTGTAAATTTTATTGTGTATTGCTTATCATTTTAACTGTGTATTGTTAATATTGTATATACCACTGCCACCGGGTGCTTGCCCACTTGCAGTGTAAATAAATACATACATACATACATATCTTCTCTACCTTTGATAGATTGATAAAAAATAAATTCATTTTTAAATTGTCAAATATCAGTATTTTCTTCTAACACAAAATAAAAAAAAAATATTTATTAAGCAATGTAGTTGAAAGAGCATGATATTGTAAACATGAGTTTCAGCAATAAAATAAAAGAGAGAGAACATGAAAAAGTTAACAAGTTTATGAGTTATGAGGGAAATGCTTCATCACTGCACAGTAAACTGCCACCATTTTCAATTTTGAAAAAATATATATATAAATATTTTTTTAAATCGTAAAAATATTGTTTTCATATAGCAGAAGACAGTGTTTTAGACGTACCAATTTTCATTATTGTACAAAAATTGTATCATTCTCACGCATTTACCGTTACTGTAATAAGCACACCTCAATGACATTGCATGCTCCAATTCTCTCTGGTAGAGCATCGCTGCATCTTTTATCGTTTATCATAGCTTCAACGTGTACAGTACGTACCCTCATGCATTCAACAAATTGTCATGGGGAGTAAACCGCAATAGCTAAGCAAAGTAATATTTTGCAGCCGCTCTTCAATTGATAGAAATGTTACATATTTTCTTCTCAGTCCTGTAGCAAAAGAAAACAACATAATATTAATATATGTGACATGGGAGGAAGAAGCATTAATTCTGATGTGTATTCTGACCTCTCGCGAATTTCGTCAACGATCTTCCTGACAGCACTGTTCTCGAGAGTTTGTACCTCTGTAAAACTTCGTCCAGAAGTAGTTTTTCGAAAGCGTTAATTATTTACACCGCTTTTCCTGCGACGTACGGTACGTTTAAAAGGAAATGCAGCAATTATTCTACATCTGCAGGTTAATTATACTAGCCATAGTTGAGGTTTTAATAAATTTGTTAACGTTTTGAAACAGGAAATTCAGATGTTGGCGTAACAAACAATGTAATAAATTGTTAAAGTTAACAACTATTCATGAAACAGTTTTCGTGTTAAATTTATTGTTAAATAAGTACAACAATTCGTCAAGTTTTAACATCTGTTGGTGAAGCCGGCCATAGTATTTTATTTTAGTACTGTATGTTTTAAGGGATTAGGTACAGCTTACAGCAGTAAAAGTTTCGAAAAATTCAACGTTTTTTTCCTCATTTACTGTATTTTGTATAATAATGAAAATTAGTATATTTATTCACTGTCCTTCTGCTATATGAAAAAAATACTTTTACGATTTAAAAATAATTATTTACATTTTTTTTTTCAAAATTCAGTTTATTGTGCTGTGATGAAGCGTTTCCCACATAATTCGAAAACTATCCAACTTTCTGTGATGAAATTTCATGCATATATTTATGTATGTCATATCTTCTCTACCTTTGATAGATTGTCTGATAAAAATAAATTCATTTTAAAAAATGTTCAAATATTAGTATTTTTTTCTTCAAATACTGATTGTAACTACATACTAGAATGAGTTGTGTCTTGCACAAAATTAAAAGCAAGTGCAAGATAAAACAAAAAAAATTGTTTATTAAATATGTAAATTGTAGAAATTGTATTTAAATAATAATATATCTTTGTATAAAATTATTATAAAGTGTGTAATGTAAGGGTTCAATTTATTACTTGTATGTACTTTGTCTGTGAACTATAATATAATAAATATCAAATATCATAGTATTTTCTTCTAACACAAAATAGAAAAAAATATTATTTATTAAGTAATGTAGTTGAAAGAGCATGATATTGTAAACATGAGTTTCAGCAATAAAATAAAAGAGAGAGAACATGTAAAAGTTAACAAGCTTTGTGAGTTATGAGGGAAACTCTTCATCACTGCACAGTAAACTGCCACCATTTTGAATTTTGAAAAAAAAAATATATACAAATAATTTTTTTAAATCGTAAAAATATTGTTTTCATATAGCAGAAGGACAGTGTTTTAGACGTACCAATTTTCATTATTGTAAAAATCCAGTAATGGAGAAAAAAAATGTTGAATATTTTCAAAACTTTTACTCCTGTAAGCTGTACCTAACCTCTTAAACCGAGATCAGTTGAAGTCTTTGTTTATCATCGAGTCAGCTTCAGGGATTGAAACTCCTGTCTCATGAATTAGAAGTATTATATCCATCCAATCATCGATCTGCCATGCCATCGTCCATTATACCCTCAGGTTTTTAATTTAATATTAATTTCTAAATGCGGTATTCCTCTATCCGAAAGACATGTTCCCTCCAGTTATTTTAATACGTATATGTGTATTTTTCTGTTACATTTAATGTATTGAAGTCTCTCCTGATATATCTTAGTTTCGCTTTTTGTCCAATAACATGTACGTTAAGACTCTCAAAAGTCTCATTTTTGCAGCCACAGATTCTTCTCTTTCATTTTAAGTCGTATAATAGTACGAGAACAACCATTATTTTATAAAATTTTAGTTTACTTTACATTCGAATGTTCGTAAGGAGGGCCTACTATTAATTCTGCCAATACTGTATTTCATAGCATATAATTATTGAAAATACAAATTGTTATAATTATTTCTACCCCAATTTTTAAATACTAAACAATTTTTGTACCTCTCCACTCGTTTCAAACCTATAATTAGTAAAACTAATATGCATTATTTTAATGACTCTGGAACACAATTAGTGGATTGTTAATGTTGTTGGGAGGAGATTTTTTATTGCTATATATATAATTTAGTGGTATTTATTAACGCGTGATACGCTACTGGTTCCACACATAATCTGCTGTAAAATAGTTTCTTGTGCCTCATTCTCTTAAGAAATAAATTATCAACGTTTAATCTGATATTGCATTTAGTTTTGTACTGTATCTATCTTGTTCTTTAAGATAGTTTAGAATCATACATTTCCTCCACTGATTACGATGTACATGAAGATTTTAACAAATGTATAAATATTAACCTTTCACCGTTTACTGTTTTAAATTAAGTAGGTAATTTTTAAATAAAGTCCCGCGTCGTAGCGTCGTGATCTAAGTTATTCTGCCTATGACTCGCGTTACGGAATGCCCGCTGGTTCGAAGCCTCATGGAGGAAGAAAGTTTCTCATGAAATTTCGGCCAGTGTATGGGACCGGTGCTATCGTGATGCACTTGGGGAGCTACGATAGGTAGCGAAAATCCGGTTACGTATGCCAGCTATAACGGCTAGGAGGATCATCGTGCTAACCACACAATACCTCCATTCTGATTGGATGACCATTCACCTCTGCTTCGGCATGTAGGCGTGAGGCCAGCAGCCGGCTGGTCGGTTTGGGCCCTTCATGGGCTGTAGCGCCAAGGATTTACTTTTATTTACTTATTTCTTATATAATTGTAATTCCTACTACTTTTGTATTTTAAGATTGTTACAATCTCATTTTTTAGATGGTGAGTTTTTGCCAATGGAAAATGTGTTTTATTTGTTAACTCTTACTAGTTACCGATGGATTATTGGAGGCAGAAGTGAATACAGGGCGAGTTTTATGGAGGTAGTTACACTTTACAGTTTTTATGCTGTACAATAAATTCGCAAATAATTATATAAATAATATATCCTGTTTATTTTTATTGCATCCTTCACTGTCTATGATAGGCATTGACAATATGTTCCCGCACGGACACTGTACCTATACATCACCCCTTTATGTCTCCCTTCATAAATATTCTAGCTTATTTGCATGTGCATACAGTAAACAGAGGTTAAACTCTGTACCACAGCGTTCTAATCAGGGATGTGTAAAGTTGTGGAATATGGAGAATAAATGGAAGGTTTTGTTTTAATTTCTAGGAAACATGAGAATAATTATATTTTGTTATTATGACTGAAGGTAAAGTTCAATGGCTGAACTATTCAGTTGAAATGTATAGTAAAACATTATAATATCAGATTGCAATTCGATTTTGAATGCAAGAAGTATTTTGGCGAAAATAATGTAAATTTATATATAAGAGTTTAAAATAGGATTATTAAAAATGGTTTATATTAATAAAACAATTGTTACGTGCGATAAATTAATGTGTTACTTTAATGCAATTTATTATGAAGGTTTTAATAGTGAGAAAGTTTTAAAGAATCTACAAGAATAATTTGGTAATGGAAAAACCAATTCACAATCACTACTAAATTGAAATTGAAGTCCGAACAATTTGTCGCATTTCAAATACATAGACGAGTCATACGGAACAATATCGGTGCCTTTTTTTTCAAATGTCAGGTAAAACCAGCAAGGAATTGTATGAATTATTACCTAATGACAAGTTTCCTAATTTACGTAATTTCGCAGCTAAAATGCTGGCAATCTTTGAATCCACGTGTCTGCGAATATATATTTTTTAATGTACTGTACTTGATTAAAAAAATATTACGCGTACACTCTAACAGCCTATCATCTCGTAACTGCTTTTCGTTTATTTAGTAATAGTATTCATACTAATACAGGGTGATTCATTATTACTTGTAAATACTTTGTGTGTGTAATGTAGAGGTGAAACTAAGGCTAAAACGTTCTATACAACTTTTTCTTAAAACCTTTAATTCCAGAGTTAACGCCATTTTTCGTGGAACTTGCGCTCCCAAACAAAGAAAGGATAACACGCCAAATGTAAACTAATTATAACTTTCGTACAGCGCATTTGGACTTCAATACAAAAATAACCAGAGTCACTAAATCCATATCCTCGGCAGTCCACTTACGCACGTTCTGTGAACTAAAACCAAACACAGTAAATAATGTAAAGCAATTTCTTCTAGACACACATTTCCACAATTCTTAGTGTAATGCATGTTCAAAGTGCTGTTCCTCAACTTGAAGAAGTCCAGAGGGTTCATGTCCGGTGATCTGGCTGACCAAGAAATTGGCCCTGCGCGACCTATCCATTGACCTGGATACGCAGCATTGAGATACGCCCTTACGTTGCGGCAGTAATGCGCAGGAGCACTATTGTGCATAAACCATAAGTTCACTCGCGTTGGAAAAGGGATATCATGTAGCAGACCATGCAATTCGCATTCCAAGAATGCGCGGTAGATTTCCCAGTTAACCGCAGAGGTGAACTCGAGGTCCGAATAGTGTAACTGATTCCCCACAATACTACACCAAATGTGTGGGAGAACAGTAATGCCTATGCAGTTACTATGAGTAGGTACCATCTACTGGAACTCTGGAGTTAAAGGTTTTGAGAAAAAGTGTATGGAACGTTTTAGTCTTAGTTTCACCTCTACAATACACACACAAAGTATTTACACGTAATAATGAATCACCCTGTATAGACAGACTCGTTCTGACCGAACAGTATAGGCGATTTAGAGCTTATAAATTATGTTTATGACGCCAAGCTATTATAACCACATGAATGCCTATATTAAGTAGGCTATTTGACTTGATTTTAGATGTTTAATGTAATGGCATGCCGCATTAGTTTTATGCATTCCTAAGCGAAAGAGAACCCACGTTCATGTGATGTAAAAACACTAAAATATTGTGGTAAGAGTGAACTGGATCATATTTACCTCCCCTCTCTTATGTCCATGCCTTTTCAAGGAAGTGATTATATTTAAGAATACATCATTCATTGCGTGCTGGCAAAACAAGACAAAAGAGATATATGGCAGATTAGCAATCTTAAGAATTAAAGCGAATTGCAAAGTCTCGCCAAGAGCCTGAGTCTACTGCTATAACTTACCTGATATACAAGCCAGCACATCATATCTCGTACTCCGGTTGCAGTCGTCTCATTGAAGGTACTTGAGGGTAGGGGAGAAGACCCAAGTTAGCGAAGTAGAAACTTTTGGTTTCTTCCACAGGGGCTGTCCGGGTGCAGCTTTTGCAACCCGAACTCCGTGCTACATAAGTTATCTGTTTTCGTCATCTCCATCGTTCAATAGTGAGTTCTATAGTAAAACGTGAGGTATTGAATTTCATCCTTTCGCGTATCATGGCAGTCAAAATGAAGAGTTTAGGAACTTAAGCTTATAGCACAGTTATCAAGGTTTATTATTACCTATTTTCTGTAAAAATAAAACTTGTGAGTTTGAAATTAATCTAGTCCGAATGAGTGTGTAGTAAGTTGGGTATATGTATGTATTTATTCACACTGCAAATACCCAGTGCCAGTGGTAACTAATTACACTCAATAATGCCAATTAATAATAAACACATTTAATAAAAATGTATAATTAATAATAATAAATGCTAATAATAATTAATGGTACTACTGCTACTACTACTACTGCTACTACTGCTACTACTACTACTACTACTACTACTACTACTACTACTACTAATAATAATAATAATAATAATAATAATAATAATAATAATAATAATAATAATAATAATGAGCATCCCAAATTAATTGATGCACAATCATTCAAAATATCATCTAAAGTAAATCTAATTTGTATCTTAACCTTAAGTTCGAACTAAAAGTCACGAGTAAGATATGTTCATACCTGCACAGGTACCTTTCAGCACTACACTCATTTCGCTGTCAACTCACTCACTGCACTGGAACTGCGCCACGTTTCACTGATACTATCCTGATTTCACAAACACTTCGAAAACATTTCGCTGTTCAAATAGTTTGCACTACCATTATAAACTATAAAACTTCACTGACACAAACACACTTCGCTTGCACAACACACTTCATACTTCACTGACACAACACACTTCTTCACTGATACAATACTTCAAATAACAAAACATCAATTACACCCTTTAAGTAGTGTGTATATTATACTACCATCTATTAGTAGTTTTTATAAATACGGGTTTAATTTTTGCCCGTTTTTCATTTTTGTACCTATTCTGGTCACTAACCATTGGAAGTATTAATTTATTTATGCTGTATAACAATTCTTATTATTGTTTACAATTTTACCGAGGATATCCCATTATAATTATTTGAAATTTATATTAATTACTTGGGAGCTGAAAGCAGTGTTCTTCAAAGAAAAACTGACGCTACAGCTTTGATGTGCTGTTTGAAACGTAATTTACTCGTAGTTCAGAGTGTTTATTGTGAAATTGAGCGCAAGGCTATATTTAATTAAATAAAAAGAAGAAACTCATCAAGCAAGAAAATCACGGCCTGAAAATGACAATTCCATTATGTGAGCACGATATCTAGCTCATTTATTTAGCGAGGATGTAAAATCTTGTAATTTTCTCTTTATACAATACATGAGAAGGACAAGTCAGTCCCGGGAGTAAAGTAAGACAAAGTGCTAATAACGCTTGCTTTAACTAAGTGTGGTATTACAATTTTACCGATTACATGCTTGTATTCAAATTTATTTCTGGAGGGAAAATAATTTATTATAGGAATATGATCTGGTTTCATGTACGAGTGCCGATCTATACTATTAAAACGTGGATGGATCTTGAATGAGCTTTGAACAACACGTCTTCACAATGCCCTGCAAAAATACTTGAACATACTCTTAACAAGTCTAGCTTCTTCACCTCAGTTTCTCCAATTCTGATTCCGTTGTAGCCTATGCATTTTCCTCAAGAGTCAAGTATTCATAAATGACTAATTATGTGCACATAAAATTTAAGTAGGCTATTTCTGTACACATTTTACTTTCATCGATTCGTTTTAAATATTAGAGACCGTTTCTGTTAGTTACTTGAAGAAATTTCCTCCATCTTCCTACAGCTATTGTAAACTTGGCCTTCTTCTCACCCCTAAACCGCATATGCGCGTACAACTTTTCAAAGCCACTTAAAGCTGCAGATTTCTCATAACTAATAGGTCATTCATTCAATTATTTAATCCAAGTGATCTTCGTCTTTCTCCCTCTGTCTTCCTCGGTTGTCTCCACTGAAATCATTTCTTTGGCCAACTTTTTTCCCATTGTCACCACATGTCCTGTCCTTAAACTTCTCTCTATTTAACTTTATCCGTCCTCAATTACGAGTAGGTTACATATATGTAACTTCATTAGGGTTTTTATTCTTCTTATGGTCCTGGCTGCCCTTCTCAGATAATACATTGCCAATGCGTTATTTACTTTCATACTTGCTTTAGTAGTTCAAATATCTATTCCTTATATGCAGATATTTTTGCTGTACCAGAATTACAGTTCTTCTATTTTCAATTTTTTTTTTCACTTCCGTAAAAACTGTTAATAATTCTCATATTGTCTTAAATGCTTCATTTCCAAAATTTGGAGTTAATGCTGAATAGTTTACAAATGTTCATGTTATACTTGTATGTATTTTTTTAAATTATGGTTTATTTAACGACGCTCCCAACAGCCGAGGTTATATCAGCGTCGCCGGTGTGCCGGAATTTTGTCTCGCAGGAGTTCTTTTACATGCCAGTAACTCTACTGACATGAACCTGTTGCATTTAAGCACACTTAAGTGCCATCGACCTGGGCTGGGATCGAACCCGGACACTCCAGCACAGAAGGCCAGCGCTATACCGACTACGCTACCCACGCCGACTGTATGTATGTATGTAATGTACAGTATGTGTATATGTAATGTATGTATGTAATCTAAGTGTATAAAATGTGAATGTGAGCATGTATGTATTCATGTGTTAAAGTACGCAGCAGCGGTGCAATCGTAAATAAAATATTACCAGGGCGATTCGAAGAAAGTTTATTATTGTAAATAATATGGGTGAAGTAATAATAATAATAATAATAATAATAATAATAATAGTAATAATAACAATAATATTAATAAATAGTAGTAGTAAAATTACTATTATTAGCACTGGTATTATTATTATTATTATCATTATTATTATTATTATTATTATCATTACAGCAGGAAAATCCCGACAAGACGCTCTTCAAGGAACTGCGTGTAAACCACGTATTTACAGGAACAGCGCATTAAATGGGTATTATAATTTTGACCTATAGTGTACACAGAATCTATTATAATTTTCTTATTGAATTACATGGTTCATGAACGTAGTGCAGTATTAATCTACATGTAATACGTGAAATAAAGTTACAGTACCGTTATGTACTTAATTTTTTCCAAAGGAAAAGTATTTTATCGTTGCTTACCTGGTATGTGAACTATGACAATGAATGCTGGCATTTTCAAGGCGACTTAAATATAAATTTACACTGAATAACATCAACAGAAGAAGAGCTTTCCGTTTAACACTTATTGCAATCAGAGTCACAGTCACAGACATTTCAATACACCAACCAAAACAAACTGACCAGCACTAAGTTCCAGAATTGCGGCCAACTGAGGAAAGTTGTTTAAAAAAAAAGGGTGTATGTGAAGGACAGATTATTGTAATACATTTTATTTAGGCTTAAGCGACCAGGTAAAGGACGAAAAAGAGGGTGAGGTATTCTATGTAGACATAAGTGCGCAAGTAAATTCTGTATTATTATTATTATTATTATTATTATTATTACTACTACTACTACTTCTACTACTACTACTACTACTACTACTACTGCTGCTGCCACTGCCACTGCCACTACTACTACTACTACTACTACTACTACTGCTACTACTACTATTAATACTACTACTTACTTACTTACAAATGGCTTTTAAGGAACCCGAAGGTTCATTGCCGCCCTCACATAAGCCCGCCAGCGGTTCCCATCCTGTGCAAGATTAATCCAGTCTCTATCATCATACCCCACCTCCCTCAAATCTATTTTAATATCATCCTCACATCTACGTCTCGGCCTCCCTAAAGGTCTTTTTCCCTCCGGTCTCCCAACTAACACTCTATATGCATTTCTGGATTCGCCCATACGTGCTACATGCCCTCCCCATCTCAAACGTCTGCATTTAATCTTCCTAATTATGTCAGGTGAAGAATAAAATGCGTGCAGTTCTGTGTTGTGTAACTTTCTCCATTCTCCTGTAACTTCATCCCGCTTAGCCCAAAATATTTTCCTAAGCACCTTATTCTCAAACACCCTTAACCTATGTTCCTCTCTCAGAGTGAGAGTCCAAGTTTCACAACCATACAGAAGAACCTGTAATATAACTGTTTTATAAATTCTAACTTTCAGATTTTTGGACAGCAGACTGGATGATAAGAGCTTCTCAACCGAATAATAACACGCATTTCCCATATTTATTTTGCTTTTAATTTCCTCCCGAGTGTCATTTATATTTGTTACTGTTGCTCCAAGATATTTGAATTTTTCCACCTCTTTGAAGGATAAATCTCCAATTTTTATATTTCCATTTCGTACAATATTCTGGTCACGAGACATAATCAAATACTTTGTCTTTTCGGGATTTACTTCCAAACCGATCGCTTTACTTGCTTCAAATAAAATTTCCGTGTGTTCCCTAATCGTTTGTGTATTTTCTCCTAACATATTCACGTCGTCCGCATAGACAAGAAGCTGATGTAACCCGTTCAATTCCAAACCCTGCCTGTTAACCTGAACTTTCCTAATGGCATATTCTAGAGCGAAGTTAAAAAGTAAAGGTGATAGTGCATCTCCCTGCTTTAGCCCTCAGTGAATTGGAAAAGCATCAGATAGAAACTGACCTATACGGACTCTGCTGTATGTTTCACTGAGACACATTTTAATTAATCGAACTAGTTTCTTGGGAATACCAAATTCAATAAGAATATCATATAATACTTTCCTCTTAACCGAGTCATATGCCTTTTTGAAATCTATGAATAACTGATGTACTGTACCCTTATACTCCCATTTTTTCTCCATTATCTGTCGAATACAAAAAATCTGATCAATAGTTGATCTTTTACGCCGAAAACCGCACTGATGATCCGCAATAATTTCATCTACGTACGGAGTTAACCTTCTCAAAAGAATATTGGACAAAATTTTGTATGACGTCAATAAAAGTGGTATTCCTCGAAAGTTACCACAGTTGGTTTTGTCCCCGTTTTTAAAAATAGGTACAATTATGGACTCCTTGTATTATTATTATTATTATTATTATTATTATTATTATTATTATTATTATTATTATTATTATTATTATTATTAGACTACTCTTCAGTAATGTCCCTGTTAATATACATAGGCCCTACACTTATAAAATATGAAGTCGAGTAAGATGGAAAGAAAACAATTTATTTTAAAAAGTAAAAATAAAGAAATAGGGCATTTCCAGGTTGCAGAAAAAAGTACCTCAGTCTCACACTGTCATGATTATTCCCCTAATATACAGTAATTATACAATAGGTACACAGCTTATATTTATGTGGTTACAGAATTAATAATAGTATTGCAGAATTTTTCACTTTAATTCTTGTAATAAATTAGGAATCTAATTAATGAACTGCAGCCCAAGAGACATGGTCTCTTTTTAGCAGTGTAAGAATTCCGCTCAACCGCTAAAGCAACCGGATAACATGTAGCAAATCATGAAATAATTCTAATGTGTTGGAAGACGCTAGTATTCTTGAGATGTCTATTAAGAATTGAAGGTAATAAGTAGACAATTGACGATGGAAACTAAGACCAATCTGAATGTTTTAGAACCAGAGTTGTGCGGTGGAATCCGAAACTGAAAAAAACTGTCCTTTGATTTAGATTCACAGACATTCGAAGTACTCAATTAAGTTCATACACTAGAAAAACTGAAACGGTCAGAAGTAACGAGTAGCTACTTGAAACACAAAGGAAGGCTTGAAGTTTCCATCTGTTCGGCCAGAGCAAAAAGACTTCGCCGCAATCAAGACCATGCTTGTCTTTCCTTCAATTCTTTTGTCTCGGACGATATTTTGTACTGAAAATCTACTTTCGAAAGATTAACTCGAATAACAAACAACCTTTGACCTAAACTTTATTCTCCAATCCCTTAAAAGATCTCATTGTGTAAGTTCTAGACTATTGTGAGGATGCTTCGTTACAGACCGTCTTGTTCTTTTAAGGCTGCAGTTTTGGACTCTGGGAGGATTAAACTTAATCGAACTTACATTTTCTTCGACTTTGACTTCTCTTTAACTATAGTATTGTTTATTACTCTTGAACAGACTTATTCATTAGGAGTATTTCTGTATACAATATTTGTGTAGCCAAAACGAAACATTTTGTATTTTTATATACATAGGGCAAACACGGCTAATTTCGTAACACAGCTAATTTCCTGATATTTCTTTTTAAATTTACCACGAAATTAACCCAGCGAAAAGTGTAATTCCGATGGTAATATAAATGAAACATTATGTACTATAACATACATTTTGTTCACTGTGCTCTTGCAGTGATGTGAGCGGATTTTTTTGGAAACTACTTGATTTGTGAGATTTAAGGTTCCAATATCAATAGTGGGAGAAAGGCTTCTATGGAAAAATGCCCAGAAGAACGAAATGAAGAAGAATACTTATGAAATAATAAATAAGACTATACTGAGTTTATTAAATTATATTATGCATTTTTTGTTTCTCGATTTTAAGGGATCTAGATTATTATTTTAGTTATTGTTTTGATTTATATATTTTTATCTTTGATTTAGTTGTATTAATTTAAGTAAAGTTAGCTTTGAATTTTCGAGTGAATATACCATCCGATTTATTTTGTTAACAGGTGTTTTTGTTGTGTTTTGTAGTCTAAATTGTTTTCAATGGTAATTACTGACATTGCATACTTCTCGGCGAAAAGTATGAGCATATTCCGAATCTCAGCGCTGAGCACTCTGATGGCATCACGGTGTTCCGAATTTCAACGATGATGTCACTAATGCTCCACCGGTATCGCACCGGTTCCATTAGCTTGCAGAGGCTGTGGCAGTCTCCATCAGCCGCCATCAGTGAATTTGATTGGTTCTTGTATAGGGCGGGAATTAGCAGACAAATGACATCGTGCACTGTTGTGTCATGGCGGTGTGTTCTGCTTTAGTTCTGCTGTATTGTTTGTAATGGGCACAATATAAAAAAATATGTTAATGGCTTACGAGCGAACATGTCAACGGAGCAGTTATTACTACCGATTCAAGAAATAAATTGTTTATGCTCTCTTTTCTATGAACGAGATGACAGTACGGAAATTTCGCAAAATCTTGCTAGCGTAGAACAGACAACAACTTGTACAGCCGCATGATAGCCATTGAACCTTCCAGCAGTTTTGTTCCTATTTCGCTGCAGCGTGACGTCATTGATGTCCACCGGTCAGATGAGATTCTAAATATGCTGTAAATGATTATGAATGTCGATTATATAATAGAGCCTTGTCTTGGGAGATTATTTTCTTACCATTTTTCTCATTCCACGAGCCATTTTTCTCTTTAAATTATTTATATACTGTAACAACACTCTTTGGTGGAAGAAATATCGAATACATTAAATGTAATATATTTGTGTGTATATTCAGAGCATCTCTGATAAATTGTACACGTCGTGCATATTGCAGATGGCAGATATGCGTAATCGCAGGGTCAAATGTGGGAAGAAATAAAATATAAATGATGTGAAAGAAGCAATTGATTGTGTGTTAAACAAAGGAAAACTGCCGCAGAGAGACTTCGTCTTTTTCTTGACAAGTTCGACGAGAACCAAGAAGGAACGAAAGTGAATGACATTTCCGGTCTCTCAAGTGAGTTAAAAGAGGTAGACAACGAAACAGCATCATCTTCAGAAGCCAAACAAAGATCTGTGCTTAAAGAGAAGCTGATTGATAAGCCTAATGATTTGTTGCCATCTTGCTCAGGAACTTTCAAGGACGACAAACATGGTGAAAGATGGACACAGTGTGTCAGTTGTGATCATTGGTTACATGAAACATGTCAAGACCTTTCAAAATCACGAAAGAACTTTAATTGCTTGAGTTGTAGCCTAGATCATATATACCCAGATTGCTCGACCTTATAGGCTTTGACGGTAACTTTTGAAAGGTTTATTATGCTGCCATCTAGTTGTTACATAAGGAGTTACGTCATAACTTCATTAGAATTGCATTAGCGACTTTACTGCCATCTCGTGTTCGTTTACGGCGGGCGGGTGGCGATTCAAAGTTCTGCCGATTTTAACATAGGAATGAGCAATCTGTTACATATATCGTCGTTGTTCCTGCAATACCTGCTACGTGCAAAATTTAACATTTTTCAGTATGAAGATAAAACACATTTATTCATCCTATGACACCCGTACATAGGAGACTGTGAGTTCTTACATTTTCGAAACAAAGAAATATAATTACATACAGGAGAATTTATTATTTTCTGTATCACTATTTAAGTTATTTAATAGAGCAAAAATCTGAAAATTGATAATTATGTCACATAGGAGTTATTGCAGGAACAACGACGATATGATCTAGGGTTGTAGGTATGAATCAGACTGAGGAATTTAAAATTTGATCGAATATTTCTAACTTAAATATTTTGAATTTAAGGACTACCACGAAAATACCCTTTAACTATCACGAAATTATGCCAACCCTTCTAAAGTAATATTTTTTTTTATATATTTACATTCCTTGTTTGCAATTATTGTATAAATTTATTTGAAGTACAAATGCTGACATTTAACTTCCTGAAATCTAATAATGTACGTAGCGTACATTAAAAGCATACATTTTTTTATTTTAATCTCGTGTTTGCACCAAAATCTTAGTATTACGAAATTAGCCGAGTCTCCCGTATTTCTCTATTAGTAGAAAGTGTATATGTTTATTTTGAAGTGGTTAACATAATATTTAATTAGATTTGTAAGCTACTTTTATCAGAATTATAGAATGTCCATTTTTCTGCTCAGAATCGAACTGTATTCAGCTGGATCGGTAGCTAGTAATTCTATTCCTCGACCATCTAAGGAAGGCTTGTCGCAATTTTTCTAAAGGAAATTTTTTAACGGTTTTCCCGGGGTAGTGTTGTCTTTGAAAATAACAGATCACACTAGCGAGATAATGATGTCAGCGGAGCTCAGCCGATGAGTGATAGATCGCCTGGCTTTGCACAAAACGCAGCTACTTTCCCAAGACTTAAGTTCCGACCTTGTTTTTCCCTGTTGGCAATACGCTTTGCAAACAGACCGCACGCTGGTAGGCTATGTCTTCTGCGTTAAAATCACACTCATTTTGTTAGTGGAGAACTATTGTATTAAGGTTGGGGCTTTCACCCTAATTGGATTTTACAATGACTTTAAGATACTTCAGTGTTCTGCGAACAGGAGTATGTGGAAAGAGTTGAGTAATTACCATCACTTTAGTTTACGTAGAGAAAATGAAATTTCTTCAGTTTGTGGAATTAGAAGTAACGTATGTATTGAAGTATTGAAATATTTCATAAATCATAATTACTATTGCTAGTCTACTCTCTATGCTTTTGCTGCTCAGTTTCTTTAGGCACAGTGTATTTCTTTAGGTTTTCTGTTGTATCGTTATTTTTCTTCTAATGTAGTTTTTTTCTGTTACTACCACCGTTTGAAAGCCCATTCGTTAGTTCATTCATTCGACTTTAATAATAATAATAATAATAATAATAATAATAATAATAATAATAATAAAAATAATAATAATAATACTAATAATAATAATAAATAATAAATAATAAATAATGGTAATGATAATCTTCATGATTTATTTATTTTTTATTTATTTATTTATTTATTTATTTATTTATTTATTTGTTTATTTATTTAATAGATTTATTTATATTGGCATAGTTAAGGCCGTAAGGTAGGCATGTCAGAAATCAGACACTGAAAGTGCAGTGTATGTGCGCGGAACGCCGATCTGTGCAGATTGCGTCATTCACGTGTTGCTCTTACCAGTTCTTAGCGGGAGGGATGTACAAGAATCTATTCTGCGCTTCTGGTGTTCAATTAAATTGACATTTGGACATTATAAACATACTTAGCAGAAGGAAAAAACACAATTATTGTCAGTGTCTATCCTATTTGACAATAATTGTAACACAAGAAACAATAGACTTACTCAGTTACAATTCACAATGCAGTCGTTTGTAAAGAATAATTTATTTACATGATTTGTATACAGTATTTGAAGGAAATATAAATATTGGAGTAATTTCGAAACAACAAAAAACGAACGCAATATTTCATTTTACGTAGTAGGTACTGATTATTTCAAAGTAATACTCTTTCATTGTTCCTCAAGCATTATTGGGTCCATTGGTGCACAAATGCTAAGAAAGAAAATATGTTACTCCCAATTACATGCAATAGGACAATCTGAGGCTTTTACACTGGAATAATTTCCTTACTGTATATTAATATAAATTCACATTATTATTAATAAATTTGATAAATTAAGCTTGAATTTAAATTTGTATATAGTTTATTTGGAAAACGTTCAGAGCAAGTATTAGCAAGTTGGGAGCGTTACTGAATTGAGTTAAAAGAGTACTTCACAAGCTGTGAAGCGAGGACATTTTCTTTATGTCAGGTTTAAAGATTTATTAACGTAAGTATATTAAGATAATATAGTAACGTGAGATGGAAAATTAGCCATTATGTATTATTTTTCTAGAAAATTTTTGCGCCTTACAAATAGTTGCTTTCTTCCTTCCCTTACAACCTCAAGAGCCTCTCATGTATTCCTCACTATATTCTCATCACTTATCAGCTTATCAAATAAAAGTTGTAAGTCGTCCAACCGTTGATGGCTGTGTTAGTACAGACTCCAAAACAACATCATTTTCATGTTTGTCTTGCCGTGAGAGTACTAATTAAGAAATAAGAGCAGGCGAATATTATATTTTGAGAACTTTACTAATATGATTTAAATTCTCATATCACTATTAGGTCCACATGATATGATGAAAGCCTTTCATTTTAAAATAATTACCATTGGCTGAGGAAAACATCATAACAGTTATGTTATACGATTCGTGATTTCTCTTCTTCGTTATAACTGTGGACTCCTCACTTTATTTTCTATAGCGCATTCACAATCACAGCTCAATGAGCACCCGTAATGATCTGTGTTACTGAAACAAAAGCTGATCTGCTACTATGGGTACTGTACAGCCCTGTCGCGTTCCCCTCCAAGCCGATTCGCTCCCTCCAGGTAGGGGAATAGGAACTGAACTTTGCACAGAGACCAATGCACAATGTGCGCGACTGCACAATGTGCAGGGTTTTAACATGCCTGCCGTAAGGGCTCTTCTTCCACTCAACCAGTATAAGGACAATAGCAAATATAAAAATGACAGAATACAGGAGCAATATACTTACATAGGAGGATCGAAAAGTAACAGTTTTAATAGATAAGCAAAACGAAATAATGCAAAAGAAATCTACAGGTTTTACCTATATTTCAATATAGGAACCAAGACCTTCGAGACATTTCTCCCATCGTGACATCAGATTCAGTACACCTCGTTCATGAAGCTCTGTTTTCTGAGCGTATATCCAGCTGCGCACGACTGACTCCACTTCTTCATCCGAACCGAAGATTTGACATCCTATAAATTTCTTCATTGGTCCGAAGAGGTGAAAGACGCTGCGAAGTCTGGACTGTAGTGTGGATGATTGCCGCCTCAATGTCTCTTATATTGAATGATGTTGCAACGGTCACTGGTCGGCCGAAACGTGCTTTATCGGCGGCCTCTTCTGTGGATTTCACTTCAACTTTTTCGTTTTGCCCACAAAAAGGAACTACACCTCACTGTTCTCCACAAGTAGACGATGCTAGTACATACGCTATCTTTTACTCGGTAGTTACCGCTCGTTGTGCCAGATTTACACTAGATCGAGCCATTGTTATCTGTAGAGTAAGATTTAAACTAACTCTCTGCCAATTTTTAACATGCTAATCGAAATAGTATTCCGTAAAAATTGTTGCGCGTTACTTTTCGATCCTCCCTCGTAAAATAAAACCGCAAGCCCTAAGAAAGTTTTCAGTTGCCTTGGAGAACACCTCCACAAGATCGGTATCTTACTCTCAGCTAACTCCATCTTATCAGCGTATTCCGAATCTCACCGGACCGGTGGACAACAATGACATCACGCTGCAGCGAAATAGGAACAAAACTGCTGGAAGGATCGATGGCTGTCATGGCGACTGTATAAGTTGTTGTCTGTGCTACGCTAGCAAGATTTTGCGAAATTTCCGTACTGCCATCTCGTTCAAAGAAAAGAGAGCATAAACGATTTATTTCTTGAACCGGTAGTAATAACTGGTCCGTTGACATGTTCGTTCATAACCCATTAACATATTGTTTATTACGTTGTGCTCATTACAAACAATAGAGCAGAACTAAAGCAGAACACACCGCCATGACACAACAGTGCACGATGTCATTCGTCTGCTAATTCCCGCCCTATACAAGAACCAATCACATTCACTGATGGCGGCTGATGGAGACTGCCACCACCTCTGCAAGCTGATCGCACCGGTGCGACACCGGTGGAGCATCAGTGACTCCATCGGTGAAATTCGGAACACCGTGATGCCATCAGATTGCTCAGCGCTGAGATTCGGAATACGCTCTATGTGACAGCGAAGCCGAAATGGATACATCCCACCTAAAAGTCTGCCCAGAAATAGTGACTGAAACTTCCATTGCCGCCAAATATTTCAGAGCAGCACTGTTAATCGCTTGAATGCCTAAATTGCACATTGGAAATCAACCAACAAACCTCCTTCTTCTCGTTTCCTTCTTTTTCTTCTTACTACTACTACTACTACTACTACTACTACTACTACTACTACTACTACTACTACTACTACTACTACTACTATCACTACTATCACTACTACTACTATAATTATAATTATTATTATTTTATATAGTTTAGAAATATCAGGACGTACATCTCCCTACTAATTCTCCGCCTGTAAGATCATTTCTCTTTCACCATCCGGCTTGTCGGTTCGCCTGCAAGTTGTACATTAATCACGCAGCAATATTACGATGTTACAAAGATTCCCAACTTCAGATTCATTATCAAGCTTCGCACTAGCGCTTGTTTTTTAATACGCTGTCGTTATTAATCTAACAAACAAAAGCCATTTATCCAAATACGACGATATTGTTGGTACAGTGAAAATACCTACTGTATTTCGTTGTAAAACTGTTCGTTTATTTATTACTTGGCCTATTCTTTCCTATACATTTATTACTAGACTCCCTCTTCTTATTTGTTATAAATTTACAATCTTTCTTTCTTTCTCAGATTATTTCTTATCTTTCTTTCAGTCCTTCTTTCTCTTTCCATCATTATCATTTTTGCAATTATACTATGCATACAAAATTCTAAATTTTATTTTTTTTTATATTTCATTCGCTTTTTGTATTCATTCGAATATTTGTTTTTTTTTCATTTTTTGTCATCCTATTTCTTAATTAAACTATTTTTCCTTTTATTGCTTTCATTTCCTTGTTTAATTCCTCCATTTTAGCTAATTTTATTAAATGATTTTTAATTCAGACATTCGTCCTTTCACTAAAATTCTATTTTGTTAATATTAATAATTTCATACTTAATTTTTTATTTCATTCTTTATTTATTTTATCCTACTACTATATTTCCCTCTCTTGTTTACATTTGTTCCTTTCATACTTTACCACATTTTTACCATGCAATTAGTGAACCACTTAGTGAATAGATTGTAGAAAATAATTTTTACATTTTAAAGTGCCATCTGAAGAAAATTCGGTAGATAAAATAGTAATAATAGTTATTTACTATATAAGTACCGGAACGTAATCATATTACAGCACAATTGGGAAAAATTCTGAAACGTGATCGAATATAGAGTTTGATACACATCTAGTATAGTAATATGATGTAATAGGATACACATACTGTACAAAGTTTTATCCGCTTTCACATTTCAGTACTAATGAAATTTCATTCATTCATTCATTCATTGTGCTATGCCAAAGAACAGATCTTTCACTGCAAAACCCAGCTTTCTCCAGTCTTTCCTATTTTCTGCCTTCCTTTTAATCTCCGCATATGATCCATATATCTTAATGTAGTGTATCATCTGATATCTTCTTCTGCACTGAAAATTCTCCCGTTCACCATTCCTTCCGGTGAATCTTTCAGTATGCAGTTTCTTCTCCGCCAGTGAGCTAGTCAATTCCTTTTTCTCTTTCAGTTCAGTTTCAGAATCATTCTTTCTTCACTCATTCTTTTCAACACAGCTTTGTTTTTTATTCTGTCTGTCCATTTCACAAGCTCCATTCTTCATTGCTTCTAGTCGTTTATCTTCACTTCGTCTTAATGTTCATATTTCTGATTCATACAGTGCCACACTCCACACAAAGCACTTCACTCGTCTCTTCCTTGTTCTTTCCCAGAGGTCCGCAGAAGATGCTCCTTTTTCTATTAAAAGCTTCCTCTGCCATTGCTATCCTCCCTTTGACTTCTTGGCAGCAGCTCATGTTACTGCGTATCGTACACCCCAAGTATGTGTGGCTGTGTAGGCCTACTTGCTCTAGTGCCTCATTTCGAATTCGCAAGTTTACTTTCTTTATTTTTCTTCCTACGACCATGGTCTTAGTTTTGTTTGCATTGATCTTCATCTCATACTGCTCACAGCTTTTATTTAGTTACCCTAGCATATCCCTTAGTATCGCCTCTTCTCCTGAAATTTCACTACTTCAGCGTTATTTTAATGCTTATTTACATTAGTTGTGGTAACTAGTCAATGTAAAGAAATTAGGAGACAATTTATTTTCCATCATCTGTCATATTTTTTGCATTAGGTATTTTAATATTACTGATACAGTTGAAGTCATTGCCTATAATGTTGATACTGTAAAAATATGTGCTGTTAATATGTAAAATACACATATTGCTTTTAATAAAGTACAATATGTGTTTCAATTTATCACACAAGTGAAGTAAAGTGTGATTTTTTTTTCCGCACAGTAGGGTAAAGTAGGCTATCTTATGACGACATTTTTTTTTATAAATGTCACAAATTGTGACTTCATGTAATAAAAGCAGATAAATAATTTTATCCATAATTGGTATGTGTAATTACATTTCTTTCACTGCCTTTAGCAACCTAAACAATGACGTTATTCATAGGAATAAATTAAATCATACTTTCGAGGACAACCCAACACATTAGCAATAATAAAATCTATACTTTCATTCATTCTTCACAAACGCTACAATAGAAAGAAAAGGCCTATGATATAACATTAAATTTAGATACCAATAATGGATAAAGTAATGTATAGCACACAAGAGTAAATTGAATTTATGTGGAATCTTTCCCCTCGAGCAGAAAATATGATTCATTCTCTTATACTATAAGTTACTATTAAATACTGTAGGTTATTCTGAGGAACATTAGGGAAACTGTACGACAGAGAACATTACTCAAAGTTTAAGAAGTATGTTTTGTCAGCATTAGTTTATGTCATTGAAGGCCGGGTGCTGAGAAAAGGTCAAGAGTGAGTGAAGCGAAGTAAAGTGATGTGCTGTGATATGATACAGAAATGAAAACGAAGTAAGGGTATGAAGAAAGAGGGAGATAGAAGGAATGAAAGAAAATATTAATTAAATACTAGGTGAATAGAATATAAAGAAGTCGCAGCGCGGTGACCCGACTCTCGGACGAGCCGTTCGTAGACTGCGTTTAGACGGAACACGTGTTATTGGTGGTAAGACAGCGTATAATCGGTATTTCCACATAATACAATCTACTAACGTAAAATATGACTAATTATGAGCAGTTGAAACATCATTAACTCATAAGAATTTTAAAAGGAATTGCTTTAACTCTCTATCGTATTATTCCCAATAAAGTAATTATTACCGCATATTTTTAAGAAGTCACGCATCACTCACTGTAATTCCCATGAGAAATGAAGGCGATGTTTTAACGGATGTTATATTTTTCAGTTTTTCCAGGATATATTATGGATTATTTTTGTGCACTTTGATTTTATAGTAAAACAGAGATAATGATTAAAATGGATTAGGTCGTGGGATAATCTCCATATACTGAAATAATTGAAGAATAGTTTCCTTGAATACGTCGTTTCCATTTCTCAGCAAGAATTGCAACGAGTTTTCCTTCACTTCTTGAACATGCACGACAAATATTTCAAACAATAAGGTTGACCAAGTATTCTCTTCCTTATATTGGGTAAACAAATGGCGTTTCAACCGCTTATGATTAGTAATAATTTACATTAAAAGTTGGCAATGTGACGAATTACAGATAATGGGTTGCGTATCGTTGACAACATTCTCTCTGCTTAAGCGGATCCTATTAGTGGCTCAGTCGAGAGTCAAGTTTCCACGTATCTAACTTTCATTCCCCCAGAATTAAATTATTTTGTGTTTTCTAGCTTCCTTTTTAAAATCCTGATTTATTATAATTTTTATTTACTAATTTCTTCTATCTCCTTTTCTTGTATTTGAAATTGAAATAATTAATTTTCGTAGCTTCATTAATTCTTGTGTACCCTTATTCAGACCTGTTGCTTACTATTTATTTCACGTGTTGTTTTATAAGCCTATGTATAACTTCTTTTTCATTTACTGTTTACTTGTTTCATTTATATCAATTTCATATATGTATGTATGTATGTATGTATATATACATGTAATATTGATTTTTATTACTTCTTTAATTCCCCGTTTAATTCTGTAGTAATGGATTCTTATTAAATTTTTCAATTCATGTCAGGACAGATATAATGTATTGCTAAAATAACATGTTACATACATTTTCATTCCTCCACTTCCTCTAATTTTTGTTTGCGTCCATTTTTGTACAACATTTTAGCTGTAAGCGGATGTTTTACATTTACAGCATGGCTGTTGTTTCTTTTCAAACTTTATGGCTTACAATTTCTTTCGGAGGCTTATTCAATTCCAGAAAACTGGATGGGAGAAAATAAAACAATTGGAGCTAGCGCTCCTTCAATACGTAGTTAATTAAAGCAGGATGGTAAACAGAATAAATTGGTAGCCAATTTCTTCACAAATTGAATCCGCAACAACAGCTCGAGGGACTAGCTGTCCATTACGGGGATGCGATCTGTTTCATTTCGCAGTGCACGCTGTTACAACTCGAATTCTGCACAGCGTGCGTAAGCTTGTCATCTCACGCGGCCCACTCCATCTGGTGTGGGAGGCCGTGCTTCTCTAATAGGGTAAAGGATTGCTGTTATTGTTAGACTACGAGATATCAAGTGAGCCTGGATGGAAAATTGTAGCGCCGTGTGAGATAGAATTGTAGGCAGCATTTCGGGAAATATTTGTTCTTTAATTTTCAGACAGGAATTTTAAATGAATTGCTACGGATGATATTTTTACGAATAGATAACACGATTCGAAGTATATGACGTGGGTCGCAATATTTTTTGCCGTATACTTAAATACTTTGAAGCAATTTCGTAAATATTTAGGGTGCTATGCATAGACGTTTCGCTAGCCCGCGCTACGAACGTGCTAAACTAGCCCCGGCTATCGACTGGTTAGGTCTACTTGTACAGGATTCATATCATATCATAACGCTAACACTAGTTTATGAATACGAAAAACGTTAATTCCCTGATCATCCACCGGAAACCCACGCTAAGAAAGTCTATGAATATGGCCGTTAAAGATTAGGCCTAATCAGGATTAGCATATTAGGGTGCTATGCATAGACATTTCGCTAGCCCGCGCTACGAGCGTGCTAAACTAGCCCCGACTATCAACTGATTACTTGTACAGGATTCAAATCATATCATATCCCTAACACTGGTTTATAAATACGAAAAACGTTAGCTCATCCACCGGAAGCCCGCGCTAAGAATGTCTATGACTATAGCCCTAAGTGACTAAATGTTGCATTAGTCGAGTATTTGAGTGCCTAATGTGTCTTTATAAGATATGCCTACTCGTATTTTGAAGCGAATGAAAAATTACACCTGTAAATTTTATATAATCAACAAAAAATTATTAGATATCAAACTGATGATTTTTATATTTTTTGTTTTAAAAATACAGTCTTTCCTTTTAGAAAAAAATATATATATTGGACACTGGAAGCTTGCAGAGAGAACTACATATGAAGACCTCCCTCAAAGACGGTTGTTATTCACATTTGTATGATTTTTACAGAAAATAGAAAATATTGTCAGTTCTTTGATGTACAACCTTATACTACCAGAAATTCAACATTGTCAAAAATGTGATATACAACATTCTTTGAGGGAGGCCTTCCTATGTTTCTGGTGTTTTGTAGTTGCGTGAGTAGACGTATGCTACGTGAAAATGTTCATTCACTGTTTCTTCACATTTTATTTTTCCAGAAGGCATCTTGCGAAAAAATTCTACTACTTCATAATTTGGTACAGAACTCCAAAAATTTGCAATTATGCCCTTTTCTCTGCAGCTTATAATTACAACCACATAATTATTACTTTCTGAATTTAAAAAAAATACTTTCTCTATGAAATTTTCAATTAATTGAAATTGGAAAAATAAATTCCTAACAATAACTAACCATGTGACATTAAAAGCCAACATAAATATGAAAAGTGTAGGGCTATCTATGACAAAGATGAAGTAAATATATGAAGTTAAAAAACTGAAAATTGTTTTTCTATAACGACATAAAAAACATAAAAATGCATTGTATACATTTTTAAAGGAACTTGAATGAGTAGTTAACAAGTTCCAGAATTCAATCTACTCACCTTAACGAAGTTTTTCACAGTTATTCTTTAAGAAGGATAAATTATAAGATATGTAAAAGCTACAATCCTACGAACTGTCCACAAACTCCCGAAGTTTCTACCAATGGAATGAGATGAACCTTGCATACTTCACCTAAATTACATACATTGAGAAATGTGTAAACTCACATAATAATAATAATAATAATAATAATAATAATAATAATAATAATGGTAATAATAACAATAATAATGGTGGTAATAATATAATAATAATAATAATAATAATAATAATACTTAATTACTAACTCAGAAATGACATTTACAGAACATATTCATTGTTGTCCTTACATAAGCCTGCCATTGGTCCCTATCCTGAGCAAGATTAATCCAGTCTCTACCGTCACATCCCACCTCCCTCAAATCCATTTTAATATTATCCTCCCATCTACGTCTTGGTCTCCCAAATAGGTATTTTCTCCTCAAGTCTTCCAACTAACACTCTTTATGCATTCTGGATTCACCCATAAGTGCTACACGCCCTGTTCATCTCAAACATCTGGATTTAATGTTCCTAATTATGTTTAGTGAAGCATTGTAATACAATGCGTGCAGTTCTGCAGAGCTAACATCGGAGAATATCGGCTGTCGTGTTTGTTCCATCTTGTTATAAAAAATATTCGCTCTCCTTCACTTCCATCCCTGCATGTTTTAACCACTTAAGTATTTCAGGACAAATATTGCGATTTCATATGAATTAAGACAAAATTTGTAATGTCTTGGTTGCCTCTCTCATGTTCGAACATTGCAGGATGAAAGTACAGATAGCATACATCAAGCACGCCAATTTTATTTACAAATTATTTATATATAAATTCTGAGGGGAAAAAATGTTGACGTATAGAAAGGTTTACCCCCCACTTCCCAAAAGATCCCTCCCCCCCCGAAACGGAAGCAAAAACAAGAAAAATTGTATTTAACTTTTCTGTTTGGAATAGTTCAAAGATTAAGACCAAGAAGTTAATGATATGACTTACGGATCCCTCTGTAGAAGTACACAAATAAAATGTACTAAATAAGTAAATAAAAATAATGTTGGCGTTGCAGTTAGTCACTTCAGGCTGCAACGGACATGCAGATGAGTTCGTTACCATAGAGACTCGGAGGGAGCTGACCGCCTGCAGCCTGGTAGTTAGGCAGCCCGCGATAACTAGATTGTGCGCCGTAGTCGAGTTAGGCGGCAAGACGCGGCGCGCTATTTCCTCGGGAGTGTGAATATTGAGTGAGCGCGGCCCGGCCCGGCTCGCCTGCTCCTCGTGTTTATAATTAGGTTTCCACATCCTCGTGCCGCGTCGACAGGGTATGCAGCCGGCACGACTGCCATGTCGCATTAATTGCTCGTCACCAGCTTCTTGCGAGGGTTAAAAAAATATTATATGTTCGCCCCTCGGTAATCATTACTGATCTGGACACCATCTGTTCTGGGGGATGGAGTTATATGGAGAAAGGGGGTGAAAATTAGAAATATTCCCGCATAACCATTTATACTATCATCACTACTTATTATTATCAGTAAAGCTCGGAAGTTCCGACCTTCTGTACACGTACCTTCGGGCAGCAACTTAAAACAAACGCGCGTTTCCGACACGGAGGTATAGTTGGGTCTACTGAAAATGTGGCCACTGAGTAAAATATCTTATTAACTCTTTCTGTCCTGATTTTTTTTATTATTTTCAACTATTATGAGTGCACAAGTTCATAGAGTCACGATGGAGAAACAAAAAAACAAAGCAATCCTCTTCCTAATAACAGCTGGTTGAAGGAACGTAAGTGAGGAACGAACAGATGGTGAATGTTTAAGATCAATAAGGAGAAATTGACTGTGTTGAGTTAAGTTAATAAGGATAGTAGAAGGGGTATTAATTTAACACACTGTGGGGATTTCATAATAATTGTAAGTAAATGTAATAGAAAATTATGGTGAAACCCGTATACATAAGTTGTGGTACACCATAACTAATATATACATGTTGATGACAATAAATATATATATCTATCTATCTATCTATCTATCTATCTATCTATCTATCTATCTATCTATCTATCTATCTATCTATCTATCTATCTATCTATCTATCTATCTATCTATCTATCTATCTATCTATCTATCTATCTATCTATCTATCTATCTATCTATCTATCTATCTATCTATCTATCTATCTATCTATCTATCTATCTATCTATCTATCTATCTATCTATCTATCTATCTATCTATCTATCTATCTATCTATCTATCTATCTATCTATCTATCTATCTATCTATCTATCTATCTATCTATCTATCTATCTATCTATCTATCTATCTATCTATCTATCTATCTATCTATCTATCTATCTATCTATCTATCTATCTATCTATCTATCTATCTATCTATCTATCTATCTATCTATCTATCTATCTATCTATCTATCTATCTATCTATCTATCTATCTATCTATCTATCTATCTATCTATCTATCTATCTATCTATCTATCTATCTATCTATCTATCTATCTATCTATCTATCTATCTATCTATCTATCTATCTATCTATCTATCTATCTATCTATCTATCTATCTATCTATCTATCTATCTATCTATCTATCTATCTATCTATCTATCTATCTATCTATCTATCTATCTATCTATCTATCTATCTATCTATCTATCTATCTATCTATCTATCTATCTATCTATCTATCTATCTATCTATCTATCTATCTATCTATCTATCTATCTATCTATCTATCTATCTATCTATCTATCTATCTATCTATCTATCTATCTATCTATCTATCTATCTATCTATCTATCTATCTATCTATCTATCTATCTATCTATCTATCTATCTATCTATCTATCTATCTATCTATCTATCTATCTATCTATCTATCTATCTATCTATCTATCTATCTATCTATCTATCTATCTATCTATCTATCTATCTATCTATCTATCTATCTATCTATCTATCTATCTATCTATCTATCTATCTATCTATCTATCTATCTATCTATCTATCTATCTATCTATCTATCTATCTATCTATCTATCTATCTATCTATCTATCTATCTATCTATCTATCTATCTATCTATCTATCTATCTATCTATCTATCTATCTATCTATCTATCTATCTATCTATCTATCTATCTATCTATCTATCTACCTACCTACCCATCCATCCATCCATCCATCCATCCATCCATCTATCTATCTAATAACAGCTGGCCAAGGAACTGGCGGGTGCTGCACTCTATCGGTAAAGAATGAAACTATTTCTGAAGGTGCCAAATAGAATCATCAGGCGAATCATAATGGTCAGATATTACAGAAATGTTAGTGATTCCAAATGGACTCATTCGAGCAGAAAGGGATAATACAATGTCAGCATCGTTCACCACTGTGGAGCAATGGTTAGCATGTCTGATCGTGAAATGAGTGGGCTTGGGTTCAAATCCTGGCTGGGACAAGCTACCTGGTTGAGGTTTTTCCCTGGGTTTTCTCTCAACCCATTAAGAGCAAATGCTGGGTAACTTTCGTCGCTGGATCTCGTACTCATCTTGCTAGCATTACCACTTTCATCTCATTCAGACGCTAGATAACCGTAGCAGTTGATAGAGCGTCGTAAAATGACTGATTAAAAATGCCATGTTCAGTAAAATAAATATTAATTATTGTGTATAATTGTATTGTGTATTCTTATTGTACTGTGTATATAATTGTATTGTGTAACTGATTGTATTGTGTATTGCATAATTGTATTGTGTATTGTAATTTTGTGTATTGTTTATATTGTATATACCACTGCCACCAGGTGCTTGCCCACTTGCAGTGTAAATAAATACATACATGTCTATTAGTTTGTTCAGAAAAATTATTTTAAATAAAGGACAAGCAAGAAAAATAAAAAATAAATGTAATAGTCTAATTTCTTTCCGTAAATTTATTAAACCTCAGCATGACATCTTCTCTGATATCTTTTGCGTAGTGTTGATACAGAAGGAGATTTTATATAAGTATATGTATTTTTCTATAAACTGCTTCAAAAAAAATGTTATCTACGTAATGAAATGTAATATTTAGTCCCTACAATTATTCCGTAGACAGCAAGAAAAAATTCCGGCTACCGATTTTAATCATATGTGAATGCAATTTCTTAATAATTTTACAACTTTACCGGAGCTACGTGTTTATGATGCTTCTGGTATTAGCGTTCTTCAATGAATCTTCGTTTCCATCATATAGTTTGTGTTTGGCACAACTTACAAAATATGAAGTCCTCATTTGAAGAAAACTCTTCACTCCCAAATTTATCCACCAAAGCATTTACCTGTAAATCAAAATATGTAATAATAATAATAATAATAATAATAATAATAATAATAATAATAATAATAATAACAATAACAATAATAATAACAATAACAACAATTTATTATTATTATTATTTATTATTATTACTGCTAGGCCTATTATTATTTATTTTAGCTTGTACAGTTAAGGCCGTAAGGCCTTCTCTTCCACTCTACAGTCAAAATGTATACAAAAATATGGATGAACTTACAAGCTATAAAAATACAACAAACTGAGTATGTTCTGAAATTCAGTTCTATATTGAGGATTTGTTGTGGGTGTGTTTTTGTGCGTCTGTATATTTCGTAAGCTGAAACTAGTTAACAAGATATCTAAAAGTTAGTTTAACACATGAAAGTGATTAGGCCTATCATAAATATATTCCTAAGTGATGTAGTGTTAAAAGTGTGTAATCGAGATATACAACAAAGAACAGTTCAGTCACGATTGAACGTAAATGTCAACGACTGCTAATCAAATATAGCCTAGACACAACTGCGCAATACAATTACAGCAAACCCGAATTAAAGATTCTTTTTTAGGATAATCACTTCAGCGCCTTTAGTAATCTATAAAATGTAGATACAATAATTTGTGCATCTACTAGTATCACGCATGTCCAATCAAAGTACAGCAAAGTAAAGATGGTAGTATCTAATATTTCGTGACCGAAAAGAAAAGTGTAATTCGCATGTATTGATTTGTGTTCATTGTCTTCTGTGAAGGAAAAACATAAGTTGGAGCCACGAGATTCACTTACAGAGAGATTACAAACACAGCAAATACAGATCTCATATAGTTCGAACTTTTTTCACTAGGAACAGTGCCCTCAATGGCTACTTCTCCTAAAAGTGTCGAGATCTCCTAGAATGACCAACGCCTATACCTAAATGGTCTTCAGCACTCGCTGAAATGGGTAAAGGGTAAGCGGATCCGTCCCGTGTGCCCCGTCGTGCAGCAGGAAGAGCTAGAGAGCATACCAGCTAGCAGCTACGAGTGCACCATAGTGCAGTGTGTTCTCTGCGAGTAAGAGACGCTAGTCCCAGGGTGCTCTGTGCTGATGACCGCTGCTATACCTGTGTATTCACTTTGCTTGTATTGAACAAATTTCCTATTAAATTCTTCTTTCAAATAAATGTTCGCTTGAAAATATTAGTAGACATTCTCGCTTGATTTCCTATATTTTCTGCACGATTGAAATTATATAAATTATGTATGTAGCAGTCGAGAATACCTACTAAGTCACCAGCGTAGCTTAGTCGGCTAAGGCACTTGCCTACCGATCCAGAGTTGCGCTTGGGCGCGGGTTCGATTCCCACTTGGACTGATTACCCGGTTGGTTTATTTCCGAGGTTTTCCCAATCGTAAGAAAAATGTCAGGTAACCTATGGCGAATCTTCGGCCTCATCTCACCAAATATCATCTCACTATCACCAATCCCATCGACACTAAATAACCTCGTAGTTGATAAATCGTCGTAAAATAACCAAGTAAAACATGTTTACTACTGTTTTTAAACGAATAGTTATGTAAATCAAAAACTTACTACGAAATGTTTCATTACAAGCGAAGTAAATACTTAGGTAGGCCTATATTGTGATGGCAGCATCATTTGTCAGACTTGTCTTGTACTCGAGCAAGATAGAAGGTCTAATGCTTCAACTGGAAGAAGGAGAAGACGAAGAATCTTCAGGACCATGTCACTGTCACTTTCACCATCGTCAGTACTAACCATTTGTCCATTCTTTTATTCATTCCTCATTAAATGTAATTGTTTGTACTGGTATTTCCTTTTTATTTCTTTGTCTTTTCCATCGACTCATTTATTTCCACTTATAACCGAGTGAGATGTAGGAGAGGGTGTACTTTTGAGTCCATACTAGACATATTCATATAATGGGTCTCATTCACAGAGTGCTTGGCATTGTACAGCGCCAACTCGGAGATGACATGAAACAATTAAGTATAAACGAGCTTTGTTGAGAAGCGCGTACGCTATCCATAGAGAGTAGAAGTTTTTCTACCTACGTTAAGTATCGATATTTCATCTGTCAATCATTTATTCCTTATTTAAAGGATTCAGAACCACAGTGGGCGAAGCGTCATTTATTAAAAACGTAGAAAGCAAGGGTTAAAGTTAAGTGAATAACATAGTTTAATGAAGATTGACATATTTAGTTTTAATGTATATACTTTATTTTACTTGCTATATGTTTCCATTTAATTATGGTAATAACTTCATTTTAATCATTGTTTTCTACGATTTTAATAAATGGCGCTTGGCCCACTATGCTTCTGAACCCTTCATTTAATCTGCTGAGTTTTTTGTCATTCATTTTGTTATCTTTTTTAATTCAGATATCTGTTCATTCGTTCAGTTATATACTATTCATGTCCAACTCGTTTAGCTCTTTGTAAAAGATGCAAACAGCGTTTCACTCATCGATCGATTGATTGATTGATTGATTGATTGATTGATTGATTGATTGATTGATTGATTGATTGATTGATTGATTCATTCATTCATTCATTCATTCATTCATTCATTCATTTATTCATTGTGCATCCACCTTGGGCCTACATTTAAGACAAAGTAAACATTCTATTTCAATACTGATATGTTCTCTATCGGATTCGAACCCGTAACTATAATTCCCACGGAGCGTCAATACAGTTCCATAGCTTTGTTTACACGACGGTAATATTTGTAATCAACTTTTAAACTCTGATCCCCGTATGCGTTAATATAAAATTATTCTACCCTTATAAGTGTATAAATTCAAGAATAGAATGTGCAACGCCCAGTTTTCCTATGCTGGAACTGTTATAAATTTAGTAAAATCCTGGAGTAGTAAAGCCGCAAAGGGGGTCGGCAGGGTCACGTCCAGTGAGATACAATCGATAGTGGAGGCAGTAATGGTATGCAGTAACATATCTGATCGCCCACCCCTCCCACATAGTCTGATCAAACGTTCCTGGTAAACATTTTGTAAACCCCGTGTTTATAGCCAGGTTTTGTTTGTTCCACAGCCTGGTTAGTGAACGTTTATTGTCACCACCAAAATATTACGTCAAACACCACAGCGGACCCGACGCGACGAGGTAACGCATCTCATCTCTTCACTCAGATGGATGGGCCCCCATTTCGATACCAAATATGAGTCGCCTTATTTGACTTATTATCATTATTAACAATAATTTCATCATCATCATTATTATTATTTATTTCTTAAAAGCCATTTGTAAGTATTATTATTATTATTATTATTATTGTTTAGGTGAGGGGTTTGGACTTTTTTTTCCATTGCTGGTTGTCACAATCAAAAATTAAGACAACGTTTCGAAGGGTGGTTCTCCCTTCGTCTTCAGGTGGAAGGAAGGAAAGGAAAAAACCTACTGTTGGGATCGTTACGTACAGCTATTCTGTATTCGATCAGTCATACAGACTAGATGTACGTAACGATCCCAACAGTAGATATTTTTCCTTTCTCTCCTTCCTTCCATCTGAAGACGAAGGGAGAACCACCCTTCGAAACGTTGTGTCTTAATTTTTTATTGTGACAACCAGCAATGCAAAAAGTCCAAACCCCTCACCTAAAAATTAATGATCTACCATTGCTTTCCAACCCCTCATTTAGATTATTATTATTATTATTATTATTATTATTATTATTATTATTATTATTATTATTATTATTATTATTATTGAATAAGAATAGCAGTCGGCTTTTAGAGCAGGTCTTTCCACAAATGACAATATTTTCTACATCATCCAATTGATTGAAAATATGATGTAATACAGACAATCTTTGCATTTGGTATTTGTTGACCTTGAAAAAGCGTATGATAATGTCCCTATAGCCAAATTATGGACAGTCTTAACAAATATGATTATCAGAGAAGTAGGTACTAATTCAAGCCATACAAAATTAATATGATGGTTGTAGATCTAAAATAAAAATTGGCAATAAATTATCTGATCTTTTTTGACAAATAAACGCCTCCGTTACGGTGGAGTTTGTCACCAATTTGTTTAAAATCTATGTGCATGAAGTTTTAAAAAATTGGAGAAGAAAATGTTCTGGGAATACCTATTTCTAATAACAGGACATTGTATATTATAGATTTACTTTATTAATTTGTCCTACAGAATATCTGTGATGTTGACAATTAATATTTGAGGAGAAAAATTCGCTCCGGCGCCGGGGATGGAATCGGGGTCCTTGGTTCTACGTACCAAGCGCTCTGACCACTGAGCTACGCCGAATTCAATCCAAAGCACCGGACCGAATCCTCCTCCTTCAATGTTTTCCCTTTGTGGCCTGACTCCAAGTTCGGCATGTATGTTGACGTATATGTCCAATGTAACTGCCATTATACTATGAGCGCACTCAGATGAGTGACATTAAGGACATTGTATACTTTACAGTTTACTGATGATCAGTTATTAATGGTTGAAATTAATTAAGATTTAGAATAATATTATTTACTTACTTACTCGAGAGAAACAGTAACAATAATAAAAATTATAGTAACAATAGTAATAAAATGCGGAATGGAAGTGAAATCATTCTGCAGACTGAAAGGAACGATAGGGTACAGTTCATGCATTTTGTTAAGACACTCGCGATGTGCAGTACGGGAACAACGTTTCTGTCGAGGGGGTAGGAATAGAAGGGAAGGTCGGGAGTGTGTCTACTGAGTTCAAGACAAAGACAAACCCATTCCCCTATAATTCGTAAGTAGACTTATCCGATCTCGTGCGCAGCTCTGTAGGAAGTGTGGAGGAGTGTCTGGATGTAATGGATGCTGTACACTTAAGTGAATAGAAGACCTATATTACTTTTGTGATTAAATGCACAGTTAGTTAAAAAAATTAAGTACTAACATGTAGTACTAGATATTGAGAAATATTCTGGGAGAAAATTAGTAACAGTATTGTAATACATACTAACATGTACTAGATATTGACAAAGTTTCTGGGAGAAAATTAGTAGGCCTAACAGTATTGTAATACGTGTAGTACTAGATATTGATAAAGGTTCTGGGAGAAAATTAGTAACAGTATTATAATACCATACTAACATATAGTACTAGATATTGACAAGGGCTCTGAGAGAAAATTAGTAACAGTATTGTAATACCATACTAACATGTAGTACTAGATATTGACAAAGGTTCTGGGAGAAAATTAGTAACAGTATTGTAATACCATACTAACATGTAGTACTAGATATTGACAAAGGTTCTGGGAGAAAATTAGTAACAGTATTGTAATACCTTACCAACATGTAGTACTAGATATTGACAAAGGTTCTGGGAGAAAATTAGTAACAGTATTGTAATACCATACTAATATGTAGTACTAGATATTGACAAAGGTTCTGGGAGAAAATTGGTAACAGCATTGTAAAACCTTACTAACATGTAGTACTAGATATTGACAAAGTTCTGGGAGAAAATTAGTAACAATATTGTAATACCATACTAACATGTAGTACTAGATATTAACAAAGATTCTGGGAGAAAATTAGTAACAATATTGTAATACCACACTAGCATGTAGTATTATTTAATATAATGGAGCAGGTTGAGGTAATAAATTTTTTAAACGTCCGAAATTTTTGGTAATCAAACTAGATTTGAACCATAATTTGTTCACAATATCTATCTTCTACTATAATTTATTGGTTTCTGGTATATATTGGATTTTGAGCTTTTATTCCTTACCAAGATGCGGTGAATAGTCTCCTTGGAGACGGCTTCCTCGAATGTTTCATTTCAAGTGATTCATGAAAAACATAAGATGAGAAACGGAGTAGCATCTCCAACATTTGAAGAAGCATGAAGATGCATTTAACATGCATATAGAGCATATCTTACAAGTGTTCTGCCATTCCATATAGATCAAAGGATATACCTAATATAAATATTTGCATTTGCAAGCGAAGAAAGGTTTATGTTGAACTTATTTCTGTTTCTACTGTACTTGAAAAGTTCTCTCTCTCTCTCTCTCTGTCTCTCTCTACCACTCTCTCTCTCTCTCTTTCTACAATTTATGTTCAAGTTCAAAGTTGGATAATTCAGTCAAATGAAAATTAAATTCCCATCCTTTCTCGTCCGTCCTCTCTTTTCTCGACGCTGCAGCCTATTTTGGCAATAATGGCCGTCCCACAATGCTCGACGTGACATCACATTCCCCTTCCCCACTTCGCCACTTCTATCCGTGCTGAAGTGAATAGTGCAAAAAGAGAGCAAAGATTAATTTAATGGAATCATTCCATTCTTTCATTCAGCCAAATCTGCCTATCTTCGTTTTGAAGACTTTGACAATATAGAACACTAGTATGGTTGTGAAGAGATATTTATTTATGTATTAAAATGAATATAGGCCTAATTTATATTTGCTGCATATAATACGTACTTCATTACGTAATGCTTACAGTAATAATAATATATCGTCGTTGTTCCTGCAATAATTCCTATGTGCAAAATATAAAATTTTTGAATAGGAAGAAAAAAACATATTTATTCCTCCTATGGCAGCTGTACATACTAGACTCTGAATTCCGAAACAAAGAAATATAATTACATATATTATTTGCTGTATCACTATATAAGTTATTTAATAGAGTAAAAATCTGAAAATCGATAAATACGTCACATAGGAGTTATTGCAGCAAAAACGATGTTATGTTGTTATTTATTATTATTTTTATTATTATTATTATTATTATTATTATTATTATTATTATAACTGTAAAAAACTTCAAATTTGAAAATTATCCTGTGGAAAATATCCCTTGCAGTTACAAGAATTAGAACACACTCTAAATACAAGTAAAAATAGAAAGGCAGTAGATATAAAGACTACTAAAATATTCAACGCTTGAAGTGCAGTGGATTCATTCTGAAATGAAGACTACTTAACCCTTAAGCAGTCGCGCCTAACGTTGTAACTTTAAGAGTCGTGCGGGGTGTTGAAGGCACTCAAAATGTAATGGATTCTTATGGGATATTCTTTTAATGAACAATTAAATTATCGCTCTTTTTTATTTATACAACTATAAGAAATAATTCAATACCTATCACAATGTTGTAATTAATGTACAGTAATGGTAATATTTAAATATTAGTTCACATGTAATATTCGAATTTCTGTTCGCTCCTAATTACAATTTACTTTTTATTTTCCTTCCCATACCACTTTCTTGATTTTCCTGTGTGCAGAGTCCATCCATTGCTACCATTACTTGTTACACAAGTATGGTCATTATAGTCCAGGTTGCAGAACTGCGGAAGAGAGGGATGGAAGCATGGGGAAAGAGTTCGTTCCCCCGTCCACAAGGCCGTAGCCTACAATGACGTTTCTGTGACTTTCGGCAAGCACACTGAATACATCTCTCTTCTTCCCCTTTCCTACAATGACGTCAGGATTGAAGGAAAGGGATGAGTTACGTGTTCCGATTTGTGACGCGTGCTTCAGTTGTAGTACAGTTTTGCATTCCTGGTTTAGTCACAGCCAATATTTACAATAGGGGTAATATTGTAACACTTCGTCACCTCACACAACTTAAATCGTTATCTCGAGTATGCGAATTCCAATTTCGAACATGTTTACGATTATTGTTGCCTTATCAATTCTAAGACAGGTACTGGGAATTTCAGAAGTACAGGCTTATTTAATATACAGTGGACTCTCCTAAGTTCGACAAAACAGAATTGAAAGTTCAGTCCAATAAGGGTAGTGAGTATGTCAGGTGAAATGAATACAAATTCATATTTGTTAGCCATCAACGAATACGGTACTGTACTTTCATTTTCTGCCCGCCCCCGAGACGTGTGTGCTCTTCTAGTACCACAGTGGGTTTCGACAGTTCCGTTTCAAAAACTGCACAATTCTCAAATAGAAAAAGAAGAGTTCATTAATTTAAAATATGTGATCTATATGGATGTCCTAATCAATAAAATATTCTGATTTCTTTAACAAACGTATCACTACAAGACACAGAACCAATTCTCATTCAAATGGCAAATCCATTTCTTAGTGCCGTAAAGGGGCGTGTCTAATTCTTCTACGTAAGCAGTTAAACTATGGGATGGTCGAACGTGCTTTCTATCGAACTTAAGAGCTTCCACTGCATATCAATTTTAGATTTTTTTACGGAAATATTCCTTAGACACTTAGGAAGTTGATAATAAAAGGTTTCTCTTTGCCTCTACTTTTTCTTTGAGCTCCAGAAGCGATATTTATATAGGGCTGCTCCATATGTTAGTTTTGTATCCCTTTTTAAAATTTTGTATTTTTCTTAAAACTACATGCTCTATGCGCATGCAGTTTTAATGAAAGTCAATGAAAATATTCGTACGTGTCCATATATATATATATATATATATATATATATATATATATATATATATGGAGTACAAGAGGTTAGGTTAGATGGGAATGGCATATCTCAAATAGGAGATTACTTGTTGTATTATGGGGAAGGAAACAATAATCACCAATTAGGAACAGGATTCTTTGTTCATAAAAGAATAAAATCAGCAGTAAAAAAGGTCGAATTTATCAGTGACAGGTTATCATATTTAGTACTTAAGGGTAGATGGTGCGACATCATAGTTATAAATGCTCACGCCCCTACAGAAGAGAAAGACGACCATATAAAGAATAGCTTCTATGAGGAATTGGAACATACTTTTGATCAGTTCCCTAGATATCACATGAAAATTTTATTGGGGGATTTCAATGCTAAAGTAGGACGGGAGGATATTTTTAGACCAACTATTGGAAAAGAGAGCCTACACGCAATTAGTAGTGACAATGGAGTTAGATTAGTCAACTTTGCCACATCGAAAAATTTAATTGTCAAAAGTACAACATTCCCCCATAAGGATATACATAAATATACTTGGACTTCTCCAGATGGATTGACACACAACCAAATAGATCACATCTTGATAGATAAACGGAGACATACTAGTATAGTAGATATTCGAACTTTCAGGGGTGCAGACTGTAATTCTGACCATTATTTGGTTATTGGAGAATTAAGACAAAGATTATCAGTAGCCAAGCGAGTAGAGCAACAAGTTAATATTACTAAATTCAATATTTTGAAATTAAAGGACGAGGAAGCTAAGCAAAATTATCAGGTCGAAATTTCGAATAGGTTTGCCACTTTAGAAAGTTCCGACGAAGTTGAGAAAGAATTAGATGTTAATAGCGTGTGGGAAAATATCAGAGACAGTATCAAAATTGCAGCTGAGCAGAGCATAGGTTATTATGAAGCTAAGAAACAGAAACCGTGGTTTGATGAAGATTGTTGCATGGTAGTAGAAAGAAGGAAACAGGCAAAATTGAAATTCTTACAGGATCCAGTTGAGGAGAAGAGAGATAATTATTTCAATGAAAGACGGGAAGCAAGTCGTACACTTAGGAATAAAAAGAGAGGTTACTTGAAGGAAAAACTGAATGAGGTAGAAACAAAGAGTAAGAATAAAAACATTCGAGATTTATATAAGGGTATAAAGGAATTTAAGAACGGATATCAGCCAAGGGTAAACGTGATCAAGGATGAGAATGGTGACTTGCTCGCAGACTCTCCAGCAATCCTAAACAGATGGAAAAACTATTTTGCGCAACTACTAAATGTACATAGGCCAAATAGAAATGATCGGGACGAAAATGAAATACAAACTGCTGAGCCATTTATACCCGAACCCACGCTTTCAGAAGTCGAAATTGCGATAGAAAATCTGAAAAAGTACAAGTCTCCAGGTATCGATCAAATTCCAGCAGAATTAATACAAGAGGGTGGGAGTGCATTATATAGCGAAATTTATAAACTTGTACTTGCTATTTGGGAAAAGTAAATTGTACCAGAACAATGGAAGGAGTCCATAATTGTACATATTTTTAAAAAGGGGGACAAAACCAACTGTGGTAACTTTCGAGGAATATCACTTTTGTTGACGTCGTACAAAATTTTGTCCAATATTCTTTTGAGAAGATTGACTCCGTATGTAGATGAGATTATTGGGGATCATCAGTGCGGTTTTCGGCGTAATAGATCGACTATTGATCAGATTTTTTGTATTCGACATATAATGGAGAAAAAATGGGAGTATAAGGGTACAGTACATCAGTTATTCATAGATTTCAAAAAGGCATATGACTCGGTTAAGAGGGAAGTATTATATGATATTCTTATTCAATTTGGTATTCCCAAGAAACTAGTTCGATTAATTAAAATGTGTCTCAGTGAAACATACAGCAGAGTCCGTATAGGTCAGTTTCTATCTGATCCTTTTCCAATTCACTGCGGGCTAAAGCAGGGAGATGCACTATCACCTTTACTTTTTAACTTCGCTCTAGAATATGCCATTAGGAAAGTTCAGGATAACAGGCAGGGTTTGGAATTGAACGGGTTACATCAGCTTCTTGTCTATGCGGATGACGTGAATATGTTAGGAGAAAATACACAAACGATTAGGGAAACACGGAAATGTTACTTGAAGCAAGTAGAGCGATCGTTTTGGAAGTAAATCCCGAAAAGACAAAGTATATGATTATGTCTCGTGACGGGAATATTGTACGAAATGGAAATAGAAAAATTGGAGATTTATCCTTCAAAGAGGTGGAAAAATTCAAATATCTTGGAGCAACAGTAACAAATATAAATGACACTCGGGGGGAAATTAAACGCAGAATAAATATGGGAAATGCGTGTTATTATTCGGTTGAGAAGCTCTTATCATCCAGTCTGCTGTAAAAAAATATGAAAGTTACAATTTATAAAACAGTTATATTACCGGTTGTTCTGTATGGTTGTGAAACTTGGGCTCTCACTCTGAGAGAGGAGCATAGATTCAGGGTGTTTGAGAATAAGGTGCTTAGGAAAATATTTGTGGCTAAGCGGGATGAAGTTACAGGAGAATGGAGAAAGTTACACAACACAGAACTGCACGCATTGTATTCTTCACCTGACATAATTAGGAACATGAAATCCAGACGTTTGAGATGGGCAGGGCATGTAGCACGTATGGGCGAATCCAGAAATGCATATAGAGTGTTAGTTGGGAGACCGGATGGAAAAAGACCTTTAGGGAGGCCGAGACGTAGATGGTAGGATAATATTAAAATGGATTTGAGGGAGGTGTGGTATGATGATAGAGACTGGATTAATCTTGCACAGGATAGGGACCGCTGGCGGGCTTATGTGAGGGCGGCAATGAACCTTCGGGTTCCTTAAAAGCCATTTGTAAGTAAGTAAGTAAGTATATATTTATTTTACTAATAATTGTAACATAAAATATATATATATATATATATATACAGAAAAATATTAGCTCGCCCCTGAAAGAGTAGAACTCGTGCTCAGGGGCGGATTCCTGAAAAAAAAAATATATATATATAATTGGTGTTGATTGTAAAGTTTCACAATTTCACCTTCATTGAGTAATACATTTTTACTATTACTAATTTAGCAAATATTCTGTAGTGTCTGTGAAGCTTTGACATTTATAGCGTTGCATCTTACGTGATTGACCAAAGACGCAGCAGAAACGGCCTAAAAGCTGAAGAAGAAATGGACAGGACACGTGATGCGACTCAACGAAAACCGGTGGACACACATCCTTACGACATGGGACCCAAGGATTGGCAAATGCAACGCTGGAAAACAGAAGACAAGATGGGCAGACGAACTTAGATCACGTTTCAGTCATCTATGTTCAAAGACGAGTGGAAGACCGACAACAATGGAAACTAATCACAAAATTACTTGAAACCCAAACAGTGACTAGTGAACACTGACCCTTCAGTGTCAACCCAGACAGCATCCCAAGCTATTACATTACAAAAGTAACCATCATTCCCGGAGAGTCTAACCGGGAACTGCTTGACAAGCCACCCTGCATACTGGGTGTTCATTTCAAAGTGTGTCATGACGTCACTATTGTGAGTCAGCGATTTGAAGGGAGTTTCAGCTTTTATGTCAGAGAAGTTGCCTATTAATCAAGGCGTTCAATCTGAACTTGAGAACGTGTACAGTATAACTTGAACGTCGTAGCAACAGATGGCGGCCTGTACGGTCTGTGTGCTACCATAACCTCTTTCGAAATGTGTTTCGCGCGGGCAAGTCGTACGCAGGGTACTTGTTATCATCGGTTGCGTACGGCAACATTCCACAACACAAATCAAATGCTCCGTGTCCATGTTGACCGTCCAAGTTAATGTCAACAATACGTAAGGAATCGTCTTAACCCTCTCCACATATCCCGATAGTAAGAAAAGAACTCACCTCAGTGTTTCCAAACAGTTCACATTCCTGCCACTACATATTTTGTCACCGTTATGTTACTTTTACGATTTGTTTCAACTTTGTTACGTTCAAATTAATTCAAACATCTCTAGAGGTTTTGGCCAAGAAATTGGGAAAATGAACCACTGTGCGACAGTAAGCAAAAACTCACCTCAGTACATGTTTCGAAACAGTTCACATTCCTTCCACTACCGGCGTTACCGTACGTATCGGCAAGTACTCTTTAGAATGAACGCCGTACTTTCTAGGCAACTTTTCTGGCACATAAGTAATAGGCATCTGTGGAATTGTAGGAAGATTGAATTCTCTAGGCTCAATGACTGGCCACATGACGGCATACAGCGAACCATGACACACTTTGAACTGAACACTCAGTAGTCAGGAGGCCCTTGCCCTTCACGGGATTTCATGACTAATTCTCCATTCTTGATTTATGTGATAGGTAATACGTCCAACGGATTTTAAATGTAAGAAAATGGCAAAACAAATTAATCTGATTAACAAATATAAAGTATTGAACTCTATTTTACATTGCAGAATACTCATCAAAAATGATAAAGGATGAAGACCGAGTTTAGCTGGGGTGTGTGAGGTCTGAGCGGAAGCGCCAGATCTTGTTACCCCGGTGAAACAGGCTTCACACGAGCGCCGCACTTTCATCTTCATTCTGAATGCTCTAGGCAAGCCACTCTCGATCTCAAAGCCACGTCAAATTACAACCTCATACTTTCCTAAACTCCTGCATTGCTCACATTCCTGCATTTTTATTAAACACATGAAAAGCGTTGAAAATTTCATCACAAGGGCAGAGTCGAAAAAAAAAAAAGTTACTATTGCAGTGAATGTCTCACTCTTACGATATGAAATGTAGGACAGAACTCAGACTTTGCTTGTAGCTGCGAAACGTTTGATATTAATATGCGGTGAAAGTGCTATTTCACGAAAGGAACAGAGAGTCAACTGTAGACTCTGGAGAATAGGGTTCAAATATCTATGAAGTTTTGGTGAATTTGCAGCGGACGAGTTTCAGAATGTTAATAAATTGCAAAGTAACAGTTTACAAGTCACTTGTAAAATATTACAGATTCGTAAACTTTGCTGTTCAATGCAACCTTATAAATTTGTAAAAAATGATAAGTTTTATAAAATTGGCTAAAGAAATTTACAAATGGTATTATGAATTACGCAATCCCACCAACGATAATTTACTAAACATCGCTAAGAAGCAGAGCTGAAGTGGCCGTATTCTTATCACTATTAATGAATATCTTTGTGTTTGATCCAATAGCCGCTTCGCTGTTGTATTTAATAGCCAATCACATTGCTGTTGACTAGATTTAAACGTATGCGCTTCGATAATTGGCTGCGCATGACGTTATGCACTTCCATAATTGTCCCTACATTTATATATATTAAAGCAAATATAGTAATAAATGAATGAATATATATTTATATATATATATATATATATAAACTAATAAGTAAAGAAAGAAAAAAAATACAGTAATGAGTGAGTGAGAGAGTGAGTGAGTGAAAGAAGAACGAATGAAGGCTTTAATGAATGAATGAATGAATGAATAAAGAAATAAATCAATAAATAAAGATTTAAATGAATAAAAATTAATAAATATTACCTTACTCTCTCCAGCAATATCCTTAAATTTGTGTCGTTTTCAAGACGCTGAATAATATTTCTTTGTCAGAAATACTCAGACTTGAAAGTGTTTGTGACACGATGCCTTATTGGTATGCGGAGACTTGGGTTCTCGTGACAACATTAGACCATGTTGTACTGTTTTCTGCTTCCTTTAGACTCATATGCATTCTACTAAATCAGGGCCGGGCATGAGAGCGGCTCCATTTAGTAGGCCAGAGCTGCTCTCGCTCCGCAAGGCACTTCAATTCCAAGCCAAAGCAGAACGCTCACGCAGTGGCGGACTCGCATTACAGCTACCTTCCCTGCATTAATATAACAAGAGCCACGGTTGTTCTATTCATTCAGTCTGTCAGTACAGTTTATAAGGATATTATATCAATCCATTGGAAATTAAACGCAAAATAAATATGGGAAATGCGTGTTATTATTCGGTTGAGAAGCTTTTACCATCTAGTCTGCTGTAAAAAAAAATATGAATGTTAGAATTTATAAAACAGTTATATTACCGGTTGTTCTGTATGGTTGTGAAACTTGGACTCTCACTCTGAGAGAGGAACATAGGTTAAGGGTGTTTGAGAATAAGGTGCTTAGGAAAATATTTGGGGCTAAGAGGGATGAAGTTACAGGAGAATGGAGAAAGTTACACAACGCAGAACTGCACGCATTGTATTCTTCACCTGACATAATTAGGAACATGAAATCCAGACGTTTGCGATGGGCAGGGCGTGTAGCACGTATGTGCGAATCCAGGAATACATATAGAGTGTTAGTTGGGAGGCCGGAGGGAAAATGACCTTTAGGGAGGCCGAGACGTAGATGGGAGGATAATATTAAAATGGATTTGAAGGAGGTGGGATATGATGATAGGGACTGGATTAATCTTGCACAGGATAGGGACCGATGGCGGGCTTATGTGAGGGCGGCAATGAACCTTCGGGTTCCTTAAAAGCCATTTGTAAGTGAGTATTGTAAAGTATAGACACTATAACACTCTTATTAATTTAATGAAATAAACTTCGCTCTATGCACACACACAAATCATTACGCTTATTTACATAACCCATACGCACATACTGCAATCTCCTCACCACGATTCTACGAGACAGGCGTATGGCTTCCACTTCCCCTACTTACTCTGGACAGAGTTCATCTACCAATATAATTAAACATCGCTTGATGAAGTTACCTTCTTTGAAAGTTTTCAATTCCCTTGCAATTTCGTGGCAAATTTTGTAGCTAATTCTTATGGCCGATTCCCTAAGTGCAATATTGTCATTCTGTTAATATATAATATAATATATGATATGATATGATATGATATGATATGATATGATATGATATGATATGATATGATATGATATGATATGATATGATATGATATGATATATGATATGATATGATATGATATGATATTATATGATATGATATTATATGATATGATATGATATGATATGATATGATATGATATGATATGATATGATATGATATGATATGATATGATATGATATATGATATATGATATATGATATGATATGATATGATATGATATGATATGATATGATATGATATGATATGATATGATATGATATGATATGATATGATATATGATATGATAAGATATGGTATGGTATGGTTTGGTATGGTATGGTATGATATGTGATGTGATGTGATGTGATGTGATGTGATGTGATGTGATATATGATATGATATATGACATGATATATGATATGATATGATATGATATATGATATGATATGATATGATATGATATGATATGATATGATATGATATGATATGATATGATATGATATGATATATGATATGATAAGATATGGTATGGTATGGTTTGGTATGGTATGGTATGATATGATATGTGATGTGATGTGATGTGACATATGATATGATATATGACATGATATATGATATGATATATGATATGATATGCTATGATATGATATGATATGATATGATATGATATGATATGATATGATATGATATGATATGATATGATATGATATGACCATAAATTAATACAACTTAAAGAAAATGTTTCTCAGGTACATTATATTAGAGTATTAGTCGATATTTATATTGCATTATAAGTTATTATAGTACATTTAGTAATATATAATGTTAAACTATACAAATGTTATCATATACTATACTATGACAGCCTATATCATAATACTTATATAATTTAAAATTATATATTACTAAATGTATAATAACCTATAATGCAATGTAAATATCAAATAGATACTCTAATATAATGTACCTGAGAAACATTTTCTTTAAGTTGTATTAATTTATGGCGTTCATTACCAACATATTTGCCATATTCAGTAGAATGTTGTAAAGAATAATGTCGTTGAATATTGAAATCAGTTGGAGTGTTTTACAGTATGCCAAATTAAACACTTTGCTAATCCACTGCTCTCTACCAAAAAGAACTTCTCCTCCCATGATACATTAAATTCATTGGGAATAGCGGGACGGTTTAGTGTATGAGCGGAAGCTCCTCTTCAAAGTTCGCCATCATACTGCAGAGTCACCACTGCACCGACACTGAATGATGTACAGTATGCATACGTCAGAGCGCTCGCAAGACCCGCTCTTTAAAGTACACAGCGCTCATTTCTCAGAATCACGTAATGTGCCCAGCCCTATACTAAATCGACGGAACAGTCTATCAAAATTTGAAAGTAGCATAATGGATCTATATCAGTAGTCTAAATACGGGTGAGTTTGTTCCACTGTCCGCCTGAAATGCATACACATCATCAATTGCTAATTAAATCAGGAAAAACTATGTGGTATTATTTACCAGTATTTCAGAAAAACTTATTTTGAAATTTTTTCTAACCAAGGGTGGCTCAAATTCAGATTAAAGTAGATACAGCGAGAGAGGAAGGCAGCGAAAATCGAACTTCTATAAAAATTGACATTGTACGTTTTATAGCATGACATTGCCACCAATGAAATTAATTAAGTTAATACTGTATTTTCATCTCCTAGTGAAAAGCTACGTGTACAGAGATGTGTACTCGCTAGTCAAAGTTGCGAAGGCGAGTGTACTGTACGTGTGGATGCGAGGTGGAGAGCGGGATCAGATCATGTGAAATGAGCTCCAGCTCTTAGCAAAGTGGCCGTCGTGTTCTCTATTTCAAATTTAGATTAGGATGGGGTTAAACATCACTTGGGCCATGTCCAAACTTGGGCTGTTAAAGCCTAGGCTCCAGTAGGGGAAGCCCTAGTGTTACAAGGGGTTAGCAAATTATCTTCACTCTCTGTAACATATGGAACTGTCGCTCCTGATGGCATGCTTCCCGCGATACCCGAAGTTTACCAATTCAAATCGGCCGAGAGAGACGGCAGTACAATTCGTTAGGAAAGGAAATAAATGCAACTTCGCGTCCATAGACTTCAGGGACTTTACAAAGGAATATCATTCCATAGGCTGCGAGCATGTTGAAAATGTTACGGGCCTCGTACTTTAATAATTTACTCAACGCTAAAGAAACTAACTGCAGTAAATCTCAACGGTTTGTTTGCTATGTGGATGTATTCTAAAGAAAAATGTTTTACAAAACTGGTACCGTTTGCATTCCTAACATTGCTTCATATATTTTAAGGTGTCTGTTTTATTTTAAACTATAAACTTATTTCACATAGGGGAGTAGTGGTTACAGTAACACATAAAATATTAAGACATATGTATGCAAGTGATAATTCAAGTATTTTTAAAATCAAGTGCATTAGAAATAGACATTAAAACACAGAGTATAATAATACATAAACAAAAATGTTAATTGATAAAGGACATAATATACAATACGTGTTTGTCAAAAAAAAATGCAAATGTCTCACTGTTCCCATTCAGGAGGGTACAGTGAGACACCACAGTGTCTATTAACGGACATTGAAATGATTTGCATTTATTTCAAAAGAAAACAAAAACTTGCTATCTCTTTATATTGACATCTTTTGTAGGCTTATTTGGAATCATTTTGATGTCTGACTTCGAAACCATTGAAACATCTGGAACATTTGGAAAAGTAAATTTTCCATGACATTTCAAACTTTTGCGAAAAAATGAAATGAATTTTTGGTGACAACATAGCTTATAATTATAAGAATTTAATGTAATTCTTTATTATTTTTTAACATTTTCTTAAATTTTGTGAATAATTTTTTATTTATGAAACCATTACAATGTAGTGTATCCGTTATTTTAAGCTATAGTTCCTAAATTGGTTACTAGTATGTTCATTTTTAATGTTAGTTACCGGTAAATGTAATATCATTACAGATTATTTTTGCAAATCATTGGTACATGGGGACAGTGAGAGTCTCAGTGTACCCTTCAATGGCATGTCTCACTGTTCCCTTTACGCATAGTTCATTTAAAAATGACGCCATCACTTCAAAATTAAAACAAGAAAGACGAAACTTTGCCAAACATAATCTGAAATACCATAGTATTAGGTAACAAAACGTTCATATTTATATCTCATTTGTATATCCAATATAATCTTCATTAAACACAAGCCAAAATTTTACTTCTAGAGTGAAAAATTACGAATTATTTTCCATCACCCACCTTTATAACTATAATCAAATCGAGTATGAAAATACTGTTACTTTACTCATGCAACATACAACTCCACTGTTACCAACATCTCAATATCAAAATTTACCATCTAATAAAAATTGTTTCACTGTTCTCCCTGTCTTACTGTACCCACTTCTCCCCTACTGCTAAATCGTTCTATATTGAAAAGTTCTCTTACACAATATAAATTTATGCCGATAGACAGTTCCCTATAAAATCATAAGATACTCACATTTATTATTAATATTTCGGTAACATTTTCACATTCCATAAAAATCTCCACATTCTTCATAGAAGTTATTGTGCGAATTTTTTCTTTCCGTTAATATTTCTGTAACTACTACTGAATCTGATTTTCCAGATATTATAAAGCGACAATAGAGGTGACTTCCAGGAAACAGTTGAAAAATGTAAGCCATTGATTGACTAGCATTCAGAAATACCAAAGGACAAGTAATATCTACAAATTCACCTTCAGAGTCGTAAAGCTTGCAGCGTTAACTGAATTTAAAAAGTTAAAATAAAATAGCCTAACAAGTTTCTATTCCATCTTTGCTTATTCTTTCGAATCTAGTGAATATGTGTAGCAATGTCTACTTTTACATGTTTTTTAGTGAGTTATTTTACGACACTGTATCAACATCTTAGATTATTTAACGTCTGAATGAAGTGAAGGTGGTAACGCGGGTGAAATGAGTCCGAGGTCCAGCACCGTTAGTTACCTAGCATTTGCTCATATTGGGTTGAGGGAAAATCATGGAAAAAACCTCAACCAGGCAACTTGCCCCGACCGGGATTCGAACCTGGGCCACTTGGTTTCGCGGCCAGACGCGGTAGCCGTTACTCCATAGGTGTGGACTTTTACTTGTTTAAATTAATGTTTTGTGTGGGTTTTAAACATCAGTTTTGCTGTATACGTAATTTCTGTTGTTTTTTTCTTCAAATTCGTGGGGTTTCTAGGATATAAAAAATATTAACTGACAGAAGGTGTAATCTTTTGCTAGAAAATACAGAAAAATGCTTAATTTTAACCAATTTTGAGCCCAGCCTATGTAAGAACTATATACTATTATTTATTTTTGTGCTCTTCCGTGTAATAATTATATTATTAACTTTTCCATTGAGATACATATTTGATGATGATGAAAAGTTTTAAGATTTTAACACTCTATGGAAGGGCAACGCTAGATTATCATTGACGTCACTGGGATATTAAACCTCACTATTTGATATTTTTCTTTGAGCGTCGTCCAGAAAATGGGAACCTTATTGCCGGAAAAATTAGGAAACTAATAAAATAAGGTTTAGTGTTCATAATCTGCATGACATTTAAGGCTTTTACGATAGCAGAACACAAGCTTCATATGTATTCCCTCCTCATAAAAATTCGCCGCCTGTCCATTTGGCTAATCCCGGAGTGTAGGTTTAACTCCATTATAAGTTTTCACGCGTCCACTTCCCAAAACATTGTTTTATGTGCGGAGAGATGGTAATCCAAAGCGGTAAGTTCTGGACTATAACGAGAATATCAATTCTGCTGATGAGAGGTGACCGACAGGCAGGCTTCTCTTCATAAAATGTATTCTTTCGACATTAAACAAGTGTTATAATTTTCGAATGTAAACATCGCTCATTGTATAGTATCCTGTAAGAAGCCGGCGATAAATTTCAGAAGATCCAATATATTTTGTATACAAAAAGTGGATCTGGAATCACAGTTCAGAATGGGAGGGATTTAAACTTTTGTTCCACACTTATAGTCTAAAATAATAGAACCCAAAATTCGACAGCACAAATAGTTCATAGTCAACACTCGGTTACCTCTTTTTTTCCTTTCACTAAATCTTTTAGTGCATCGTTCAGAAGGCATTTTCTTCTTAGTCAGTGATCGACCCAATCTTCCTGATCTGTTTCTGCATTATTCTTTCTTCACCCACTTCCTCCAACATAGCTTTATTTCTTATTCTGTCTGCCCATTTCACACGCTCCATTCTTCTCCATATCCGTAATTCAAATGCCTCCAGTCATTTCTCTTCAATTCATCGTAAGATTGTAGATTATGGTTTATTTAACGACGCTCGCAACTTCATAGATTATATCATCGTCGCCGCTGTGCCATCGACCTTGGCCGGGATCGAACCCGCAACCTCGAGCATAGAAGGCCAGTGCTATACCAACTACGTTCCTCGTAATGTCCATGTTTCTGTCCCATACAATGCCACACTCCAGACAAAGAACTTCACTAGTCTCTTTCTTTATTCTCCAGATGTCCGCAGAAGATGTTCCTTTTTGTATTAAAAGCTTCCTTTGCCATTGCTGTTCTCCTTTTGACTTCCTGGCAGCAGCTCATGTTACTGCTTATAATAGACCCCATTTATTCGTTTAACCGTTTGTTGAAAGTGGTTATTGTCTGGCAGCCCCTAATCTTCTGAGGTAGAGAATTCCATTCACGGGGGACTGAGGCAGTAAAAGAGGATGAATAGTGGGATGCTCTATGGGTAGGAATTGCTAAGATTTAGCTCTGCTGTGACCTGTTGTTTAGATTGTAATTGGAGGGTAAGTATATTTCCCGAAAGTTCCGTCAAAATCTAAAAGATAGCATCCCAAGGAAGAATTCAGAAGAATGAGCTAGCATGCGAGACTACGAGAAAGGATACTTACTTTACAATAAAATGCTTCATCTATCATATTTTTATGTATGACAGCAAAAGGCTTAAAAATGGCGTCAAGATGAAAACATGGTATTTCTCGAAAGATCGTGGTTTATAATAATAATTAAGGTTTAAATGAAAAAAAAGACATATTTTTGAACCAAAAATAACAAAATTTTACTTCTATTTTCCTTAGGTCCTTAATGTGACTTCTGGATCCAGAAGAGCTACTTGGAAAAGTATATATCATATCGTTTATGTTTCCAAACTCGTTATATATTTTTACAGGATTAAACTTTATAAATGTTGGTCATATTCCAATTCTTATTGCAGGAGAACAATGACAAACATTTTACCACTCCCTTTTGAAGCTATCCTAGAATTAATACAAGCAGAGAAGGTGACAAAATTTCATTCCTGAAGTAAGCATATTTTGAATCAATTTAGTCAGGAAAACCCAATCCAAAGGCGATTTGCAGACGAGAAATCTCCGAGGATCTCGTTGATGAGAAGCAAGCGATGTGACCGGGCCTGTATAACCTATAAACTCAGAGTGAAGCAATACAATTACAAAGCATCACTCTGCAGACCAAAGTGGCAATTCAGGCCGCACGCTACGGACGTAATGGAACAGACGGGAGATATAAGACAATCTCGTTAACTCTAGTGTGTATCAAGGGATTGGTCTAAACACACGTCAGTTGCACACCAAATGACTGCCTTCTTTTTTCTTATTTTTTCCCTCGATGTGTGGAATGTGTGCTTACTGTAGGAATTTAATTTTTGTCGCCTTTTGTGTTTGCATTCATTCCAGGAATGCTTCAATCAGAGTGGTATTATGTTTCATCTGTGTTATCTCTCTCTCTCTCTCTCTGTGACGATGCTATTATCTTTGCTCGGCAGCAGGAACGGACGAATGAATGGTTGTTAGGAACGTTTTCATCTTCCTGTAATGGTTCAGTTATTCTGCCAATTTTATTTCGAACTTTAATTCTCTTACTATGTTCCTCTACCTCTTTCTTTTTATTTTTTTTTTGTGTAACAAAATGTCAAACAATGAAGAAGCTTCGCCAAAGTATAAACGACGACGAAAAGCCTGCAGCATCATGAGTTCGAGTCAAATGTATTTTATCCAGAAGCAACCATAATTTAATCATCATCATCATCCTTTCAAGGTTTAGACCTTAATTCTGTTTCTGCCTCACAATTTCTTTCCATCTTTTCCTCGACCTTCTAACATTGCGGTATCCTCTAGGTTGATAATCTAATATTAATTTAGGATATCTCCCTTCATACATTCTGTCATTGTGATTTACTCCAGTTATTTCTGTGACGTGTTAATAATGAGGGGCTCGGGCTTAGAATATGGGAACTGACATTTTTGTCAAAAATGAGGTACGGTAAGCAGCGTATAATATGGTATCTTACATTCTGCGTCTAATGCAGTAGTTAGTTTTCCAGCATCTCAACAGATGGCAAAAGTATACAGATTTTACTTTCCTGGTAACTATACAAACTCTTGCATGTATAAATGTTTACCTACCTAATGACTTCAAAACACTCATGTCTATTAACCTACATCCTTTCACGGCTCTTAGGAACTTCATCTCGTCGGCCTCAATTCTTTTCAGGTCTCTCTGATTAACTATTCATGATTCACTTCCATACAGTAAAGTTGATAAAGCCATAACACTATAAAATTTCAGTTGCGTTTCTTTTCTTGTTTGGTTTTTTAGACTTCCCCTTATAATTTATAACTTCATTCCTATACCCATCTCTTTATCATTCGATATTAAGATAGTTATAAGCTGACAAGCACACATTCACATTGGGGCAGATAAAAAAGTTATTTTTTTTCTTCCACCATGTTAATAATGTCAAAAAAATTGCTTACACAAATTTTAGCCACTCGCGTGCAATTACGAGGGCCGTCTAGAAAGTAAGATACTTCGGGGCCATTTACAGAAAGAAAACACAATTTCATGGAAAGATTTATTGGAACAAATACAGCAATTGTTGAACTATTTTTCAGCATATTCCCCGCCGGAATTGAGAAATTTGTCATACCGTGGGATCAACTTTTATATCCCTGTGTATAGTATATATATATATATATATATATATATATATATATATATATATATATATATATTTAACCCGATAGAGATAAGGCAAACAGACCTTCTCTTCCCCTGTACCAGGGGATTAAAACTACAATATTAACAATACATTTACAATTATAATTAACATTACTATTAAATTTACAAATGCAATAAAAATCAAAGTACTAAATGATTAACTGATTAATAAAAACTATACAATTTATTGTAAAATTAAGAACGGAGAAAAAAATGTTTATGGAAGTAAAAATTAAACCTAGAATAATAAAATTATATAGTGATGTAATTAACGGATATTGAAATATTTTGTGCTGGAATAAGATAATTATTTACAAGAAGCCATGTCTGAACGAGTTTCAGTTAATTACAAAATTACTCAGTTAGCGCACATAACTTTAAACGCTGTTAGAAATATTGTGTGTCACATTAAGGCTGTATTTCATAATAATGAAATTCTCAGCCCATTTTTTTTTAAATGGGCTAATTCCGTTAATTGAAGAATGTGATCTCAATTCTCGTTCAGTCCATTTGCTATTTTTATGATATATATGACATAAAAAGACCTTAAAATATTCTGAAGATCACCTATACGCTGATGACTTACAACTTTACATTCATTCCCGAACTTGCACAATAAAAGACTCTGTGATCAGTGTAGCTCTATGAGCGCAAAATTTTGGACTCAGACTAAATAGTGTATTTTTTCCTTTTTATTTCTGTTATTGTATTTGTATTTCTGGTGGTGTGGAAGAGAAGGCCTAATGGCCTTAACTACAGAGGAATAAATAAATAAATAAATAAATAAATAAATAAATAAATAAGTAAATAAATAAATAAATAAATAAATACATGAATAAATTAATAAATAGATAAATAAATAAATAAAGCCAGACATGTCACAATCCATAATAATGTGCCACCAACGAGCATTAAACAAAATAGATCTAGCCACTGTATCTAATACAAAAATAAATAATACTACAATTACATATAGTAAGACAGTAAAAAATTTAGGAATATATTTAATTTCAAATTTAAATTTTCAAAGTCAAGTGATCTACATATGTAAGAAAACTTTTTCCATAATTCATTCCCTCAGACACTTAACCAACGTTTTATCTCTCAGCCTTAAAAAAAACTGATACAAACTTTAGTGATGCCCCACTTCGATTATTGCGATTCTCTATTCACGAATCTAAATACTGATCTTGCCCACAGACTACAGCGTGTTTACAATATCTGCGTTCGTTTCGATTGTAACATTAGAAAATTCGATCATGTAACACCGTCACTAGAATTGTCTTGGAATCCACTTAAAGAAAGAAGATTCTTCAACTCCCCCTTATTACTATTTAAAATCATCCACACCTCCATACCCTCTTACCTATCATCTGGTTTTGTTTACCTTTCACTAACTCGAACTCGGAACATGTACCTTCTCTCTATTCCTCTACACAGAATATCCATCTACTCATCATCTTTCACTATATCGATTCATCGCTTCTGGAATTCTCTCCGTGACCATGTCAGAGACTGTCGGACAATATCAAAATTCAAATTTAAATTTAAAAATCACATTCTAGTTGGAATTGCTTGTTGAACACCTGTCAGGTTGCGCAACTTCGGCTTAACCCGTGACATATAATATTGTAACTATACTGTTGTAGATTTGACAATTCTGTAGTGCTCGGGAAAAGTGGCACAAGTCAAAAATGTTAATTTTACAGGAGAAGGAAAAAAACTGTCTTCACACTAGTTTATGTTGATTTGATTTTCTTCTGTATCAATTATTGTAATGGGAGAAATACTTATGTCTCTTTTCCCAAGCGAGCAGATGTTCCGTAACTGTCAATAAATTAATAAAAAATGTTTGTGAAAACTGACTTATGCCACTTTTCCCAAGAATTGCAGAATTAATATATAATGTATTTATTATTATTATTATTATTATTATTATTATTATTATTATTATTATTATTATTATTATTATTATTAGTTACCACCATCATCATTGCTACTTCTTGTTTTCTTTCTTTTCTTTTTTTTTTTCCTTGTACTAGCTCGGTGAAGCTCTTTTGATCATGTTGATCCTCTACAGGGCCTTAATTTAGTTTGTATTATTTTCATCAGTGTTTGTATCTCTTTTTTGTATTTATATGTGCTATCTGGTAGAATGGAAGAGAAGGCCTAATGGCCTTAATCCTGTCAGATTAAATAAATAAATAATAAATATATGATTGTTTTTCTTCCAAAAACAACGCTAATGCTTGTATTAAAGTTTGTGTTATTGTGCATTCATTTGAAAACTCGTTCAGGCCACAAGTCGATGGATAAAAGAAAATAGCCCAATAAAAATGGACTTAATCCGTTTTGGTATCACACTCCTCAATTATGAATATGATGAGCCACTCTTCCCATTCGGCTAAAGATGGAGGTAGTTATCGTAGCGACAACGTTCAGTCGCTGTCTTTACACGTTTTTACCTATAGCTGCAGATCTAGGTCTACCGACACAAAGATTAACTAAGACATTAAATTTGTCATTGTTTTATTTTCTGTGCTCTAAAACAGCATAAACTTTCAGTAAATTTTCAGATTAACAAGGTTTCATTAACAAGGTAAAATTTTTCTAAAAACATCTCCATGAACATAAATTCCATTCCATTCACCAGAAATGTAATTTTTTCGCCACTTTAGAACGCTTATAAGAAAATACAGTAGTTCAGATTTAGGAAACGTTACAGAACAAAGAATATACAGGGTGTTTCCGGGCTGGTGTTAAAAAATTTCAGGAATGATGGGGAAGGGCACATGTATCAATTTGAGATAAGGAACCCTGGTCCGGAAATGACTGAGTCGAAAGTTATAAGCAAAAATAGTTGTGGTGGAAATGGAATTGTAATTTGGCACCACGTGTCCTCCTTCCCTTAACTTTTGGAATAGTGGAAAGATGGTATGGGTCGGATGTCTCCTACGTGGGTACTTGCCCTGATACAATATGTGAGCTTGTCTACTGTTCCCATTGGCTCATCCGTATTCGAAAATCAGGTCTGCATATTCCGCTCTCGTGTACTCCTCCATTTCACTAGGACTGATCGACTGGACACTGCAACTTGTACCAATACACTGCTGTCTACAGACGTGCATATCAGGACCGACCATGTCCGTTACACATTACGCTGTCTGCATTGCATTAGTGTAGTTTCCTGTCCCCACACTTCAGACAGCGCACTGAACGGAATACTGTAGGTAGACAACGTAAACAACGTCAGATGAATACAGTATGTGTAAGATGTACAGATAAATACATATAAATAAGGTGCATAGACGAATAAAATTATTTCATTTCCACACATCTATTTTTGCTTATAACTTTCGACTCGGTCATTTCCGGACCAGAGTTCCTTATCTCAAATTGATACATGTGCCTTTCCCCATCATCCCTGAAAGTTTGTAACACTAGCCCGGAAACACTCTGTAGAACTAAGAACGTAAAAATGTAGAGTATTGCAAACATATTCTATGTTTACCTACTTTAAATACACATAATAACATCGCGGAAAACCCGTAAATGTTTAAACATGCCCACGTATATAGTCGTATATTAATATTTTAACATTTTTGCCTACATATATTTCTGAAGCAGAAACAAACAACTTTTTACATAGAAAACTACAACCTGCCTGAACTGCTGTACAAACCTACAAACAAACTCTGTAATGTCATGAGTTCATTTGTCGCTAGTAGTTTTTTTTTTTTACACCTTTAGTTGACTGACATTTTACAGGAATGGTTGAATATGTGAAATAATATGCGCGTATTTTCCGTTCCGTCTCAAAATCCGGTGAAAGTTTCACACGGTGCTGACTTCATCTACCAACGGGAGGTATTGCCTACACACAACCCACATGCCTCTGTTTTCATTTCGCTAAAAGACACGTTAATCAAAAAAAAAAAAAAAAAAAAAAAGAGAGAGAGAGAGAGAGAGAGAAGCGCAGCTTGTTAAATATGGGCCTATAACAATAGGCATTCGTTTTTAGTTATATATGAATTTACGTTTAATTTTAATTGCAACCCGTAGGCCGACAGTTATATCAGCGAATATGGATTATATAGACTGGACACTGAGCGAATTTTCCTATTCTGTTTTTCTGTGTTCATGCGCTCCGTTGGCGTTTAGTTCCACTTTGAAGCGCTAGAGGTTAGTGTAATCGAGCACACGCCAGAGTTCCTCGATAATAATTGAATATAAGCGTTGAGACACAAGATCCAAACATTTTGCATAATCCAGTAACGGCTTTGTTTCCAATAAATTCAAGTTAACAGCTTTTATCAGTGCCAAACTAGGCATAATAATATTTATGTTTTATATAAAATAAATTATATTATAAAATAATGTAATACATTATAAAATTATGTATCAAATTCGGTTAATATTTGTTTACAACATAAAGGCATATGGTTTTACTTCACATAGAAGTTTTGTTTTTCCATTTTCAGCGCTATCAAATCATTACATATTTTAATTGTTGATAGGGTCAACGTCTCAACTCTCATTATAAAGGAACTCTAGAGTTCACACAATATAGATAATGACGGAATCATTATTTTATCGGTTCAATTTATTTTGAGTACATAATGTACCTAGATCAGTGGTCGTCAGCACTCGCTGAAATATGCAAAGGGTAGGCGGTGCCGTCCCGTGTGCACCGTCGTCTAGCAGGAAGAGGTAGAAAGCATATCCACTAGCAGCTATGAGTGCACCATGGAACACTGTGTTCTCCGCGGGTAAGAGATGCTAGCCCCAGGGTGCTCTGTGCTGACGACCCCCGACCTAGATGTATTAATTGTATGTGTTCTATCTACGCTGTGTCGACTGCTAGCTGGTGTGATGTCAGCTCCGACTCTAGGGAAAAACAAGAATCTCTCGCTCAAGCTGGTTTGAAGGTCATTGGAATCAGTCATGCTACATCAGAGGTACCGATGCGAAGTGGCCATACTTATTATTCCCTATACGCTGGTCATACTGCTTGGAGACAGTAGGCTACCGCGAAAATTCATAAAATGGAATCCGCCATTTTCGTCACATTTTATATTTTCGTCATGCCTAGTACTAATATTCCCTTTCCCGTGAAGACTTTGAGAACAACAAACACATGCGAGGCGTAGCACAGGCGTCTTAACATTATCCGTCACTGTAGGCTATCATTTCAAGAAGCAGCACAGTGAAATTATTGTTTATATACCTGGATATGTAAAGTTTGGATTGTGGATAATCAAAACCGCGAAAAACGAAGAAATACGTTGACGTAGATACTAAAATTAACTCGAGTCGTGGAAAGGTTTCATGAATACAAAAAGACGAGAATAATATTCTCACACACATGAGAACTGTTGGGCACAATTTGGCTGGGCACTTCGCGTTAAGTTCATCGACATATTCCGATTCCTTTCGCATAACTCAGTATATAGTACTAGTTCTGCCAAATACAAATTCATTAGTATTCATGTTTTCTTCCACTGCTAATAGTTTACGAGCCCGTAAATTGAGGTTGTGACGGAAAGTGTTCTGTAACAAAAACAGGGGGGGGGGGGAAACGTTGGTCCAAAAGTAGGCTACTTTGTGACCAAAGATGATATCGCTACTAAAATCAACAGTCTCGACACTACAGTGACGTAACATAACGGTGGAGACACCGATTGTTATGAAAACAACTAAACCCGTAAAGAATGATCCCACACGTTAACATTTTTCTGAAACCATTGGCGTGAGTTATATAATGTATGTACGTACGTACGTACGTATGTATGTATGTATGTGCATGTATGCGTATGTATGTATGTATGTATGTATAAACAGTTATATTACCGGTTGTTTCTATGGTTGTGAAACTTGGACAGGGCATTTAGCACGTATGGGCGAATCCAGAAATGCATATAGAGTCTTAGTTGGGAGACCGGAGGGAAAAAGACCTTTGGGGAGGCCGAGACGTAAATGGGAGGATAATATTAAAATGGATTTGAGAAAGGTAGGATATGATGATAGAGAGTGTATTAATCTTGCACAGGGTAGGGATCGATGGCGGGCTTATGTGAGGGCGGCAATGAACCTTCGGATTCCTTAAAAGCCATTTGTATGTATGTATGTATGTATGTATGTATGTATGTATGTATGTATGTATGTATGTATGTATGTATGTATGTAGTCGCCCTCGGTAGCGTAGTTAGTATAGCGCTGGCCTTCTATGCTCGAGGTTGCGGGTTCGATCCCGGCCCAGGTCGATGTTTAAATCCTACAGGCTCATGTCAGTAGAACTCCTGCGGGGCAAAATTCCGGCACAGCGGCGACGCTGATATAACCTCTGCATTTGCGAGCGTCGTTAAATAAACCATAATTAAAATTTTAAATTTATGTATTTATGTATGCATGCATGCATGTATGTATGTACGCATGTATGTATGTATGTAAGCATGCATGCATGTTCGTAAATGTAAAAAAAAGAATATTGAGAGCAATAGGGAATGGAGTTAGAATACTAGAAGTCGAAGTGATTAAAATTTTAAATTAATGAATATTGAATAGTAGAAGATAATTTAATATGGAAGAAAAAAGAATTGAACATTAAAAAGAAAGAAGTTTAACAGTGAAGAGAAAGCGGATAGAAAAATAGGCATATGAGAAGTTGAGAAATGAACAGAAAAGAAAGTAAAAAAATATTTTAATGAGAAAGAACGGAAATGTAATAGATGAAATGACACAGAGAATGTAAGAAAGATGAAAAAGAAGATGTCGAGGAATTGAACGTACTAGGAAAAGTTAATAAAGAGAAATGAGATAAATAGTAAAGAGTCATGTATGATATTGTATAACATATAGGAAACTATTTAAACAACTAGAAACAAGAGAAAAAGCAAGAATTGAACAAGTTCACGGAAGTACAGGAACGCTTGCTGTTGTTTAAATTAAAGCTCACGCAATATAGTTAATTCACCACTCTGCTTTGGCTCTAAGTACTCTGGCAGTCGTTGCTTTGAAGTGCAACATTGCGTGACTTTTGGCGAGGAAGGTACAGCACAGTCTTTTGTCTGACTCTTTGTTGAACATGTCTAAACACGCATGCGTCCGTATGCTTCGTTTATGCAAATGTACAGAATATAAGAATTTGCTTGAAGGCAGTAAATGGAGCTGGATATTACACCTTTGTCTAAACTGCGGTTCATAAACGAGGATACATGGCTACTTACCGCCTGAAGTACCTGTCTCTCAGATGCTGCCGTAACTCAGCGGGGAGATACTCTCGCATTGCATGATATTTATTTTTATGAGGAAAACAAAGCTGCAATATCTAGCGAAACTTAAACGTGCAGATAGAAGTGCTCATTATAAATACTACAAACATTCTGCTGTGTAATTTTTATTATGAAACATTTTTATGGAAAGATAAAAATACTACTGAAGAAAGAGATTCCTAATTACACTTCGACAACGTCTAGAAGAATCTATCTGTCTGAATAAATTCTAGGGCAAAATTAGCTCATTCGGTAGAGCGCTGGTGCGCTTAGTCAAAGGTCCCGGGATCGATACCCGGCCCCGAAACAATTTTTTCCTTGAAATTATTGAAGTCTGCTTCACAGGGAGCTATACCTGCAAGCCAAATAGTATATACGTTACTGTAGGTACGTTAACAGAAAACCACAATTCAAGTCACACAGAGTTTGTGTGCACTCAAAGTTGGGTTTGTGACGTCTTGTCAGCCCACTCGAGGTGTGTGGATATAAAGGGAAAAATTGAGACTTTATCGGGTGTAATTCCTGTGTAGCTCAGTTGGTAGAGCGTTAGTGTGATAAGCCAAAAGTTCTGGGATCAATACCCGTCTCCGGAATAATTTTTCCCTTGAAATTATTGAAGTCTGCTTCACAGAGGTCTAGATCTGAAACCCAGATTAGCATAACATATATATTACTGTAGATTATCCATAGAGAAACAAAATTATGATGAGTTGTTTAGAGCAATAAGTATTTTTTAATAATTAGAAAACTCAAATGGAGAGTGTTACGAGGAAATTGCAATAAATGGATTTTCAGCCTGATGACTTGGAGTCCAAAAATCTACCAGAGAAGAGTAAATAATGTATGACTTGAGGCTTTCCCGGCGTTTGATGTAGAATAACTCTTCTCGGGTTCTCAGCCAGGTGAGTTGGAGATTTGCTTCCAAGCTTTCGACGGCTAGCTCTGGCATCTTCTTCAGGGAATGAAGTGATGTGAGACGAAAAATCGAAAGAGAATTGGGAGGACAATTTAAAAGGTACGCAAAACGCGTCCTTGCAAGGGGTTGGGGGCTGTACAAAACTAAATATGTGAGCTCCAAGCCTGTTGGCCACTAGTCTCACTCCGGATTACGCTGCTCCACTGAAGGAGCTCTAGAAAATTTTGAAGGGGAAGCCGAAATTGGACGCAACCTCTTAGGTACCACATACGCGAGAGGGACTGAGATTTGATCAAGTGGGTTTTCCCTCAACCCGATACGAGCAAATCCTGGGTAACTTTCGGTGCTGGATCCCGGACTCATTTAACCTGCATTATCACCTTCATATCATTCAGACGCTAAATAACCTAGATGATGTGAGACCATGTCTAGCCGGTATATATGCAATGGTAGGGCTTCCCGCTGCGGGCCAATCACGAGCTAGTTCCTAGTCCCGACCGCCAGGCGCATTCTGGTTGGTGAAAGCGGTAGCCAATCAGGAGCTAGTTGCTGGTCCCGACTGTCTGCCGTGTGCTGGTGGTCTAAGCGTATCAAGTTATTCTAAGAGTAAATAAGGTACGAGTATTTGTACGACTTTTTAGCTGAAGATGATGTAAGGCTAATCTTGGAACATAGTGAATTTCTTATTAATTAGCAGGAATGACAAAAGCTCAGTCTGTACACCTTTTAAACAATACACTATTACTATTGTGTTGACTTTCAGATCAACTCTATGTATTGTTATTATGTTGTTTAATCTAGAACATAATTAATACTTAGTAATTAAGGAATTGTGATGTAGCTCGAAAGGTATCACTTATCCAATTCCTAATCATGCCTTCACATAGTACGTCTTGCTTTTTACTATTGCAGCAATAGAGGCCGAGTCATAGCGGTGTAACTGATACAGTATCTACAGAGGAAAGGCAGTAGAAGTGGATTTATACCTAAATACTATAGAAAGGCAGCCACATTTCTAAACTACCTAGCGACAAGACTATAATGTATACGGGGGAAACTTAATTACATTCAAGCCTCAAAAATATATTTATCGACCAGCTAATAATGAAGTGAGGCTTGGACCATAAAGATCTCGGATCAGCATCGACTCACAACGGAAGAGATGTAATATACGAGAAAAATAACTGGGGATTTACGTTTGGAACGTAAAACATTAGAATATTTTGAAATAATTACACATGCAGCCAATTTTAAATTTATTCATGACAGAACTTATATGGAGGATGGATAATGGAGTATACAAAAACATCTCCAATACTACAGATCATTCGTTATCTCGCGAAACCAACTTGTGCGTGAGGGGAAGAAGAAAGTGGACTGGAAGCTTCCCTCCTCTCTACGCTTCCTATTGCAACTAGCTAGGAAACTAATCCCAACATAATTTCTTACTATGAGCTAAAGCGCACGGCTAATGAAGACTGTGAAAGGATGCGTGCCTGAAACGAGAAAGAATGATGATGATGATGATGATGATGATTAGGGCTAGGATTTTGATGAAATTGCATCTTTTTTCTAGTAAGGCAGAAACATTGCTGGTTTAGTATTTATATGTTATGTGATAAACTGAGTGTTTTAAGACATATTTGTTAGGGCATTTTTTTTTGCATTTTTTGCCTGTTTCAACTTATAAGAGCATATTTTGTTTTATCCGGTCTTCTTTAGGCATTTTCTTTCAATTTTGGCCATAAATCCCCATTATTAATGTAAAATAATGTTTATTTCCTTTGATATTTTCATTACATATTTTTTCCATTAGTACCCATTATTTTGTATAATATTTTAATCGTTTTTCTACACAAATATTGCCATTTTAACGTAGTACACCCCATGTAATGGATCAGTCCAACCACCCCTTCAATATAGACTCTTCTGTACTTGCTAATTCCGGATAAGAGTGGCCTTGTGGTAGACTACATGGAAACTAGAAGTAAAGTAAATCCATGGCGCTACAGCCCATGAAGGGCCAAGACCGACCAGCTGACTGCTGACCTCACATGCACATGCCGAAACAGAGGTGAACGATCATACATGGAAACTACATCAGATAAAATAATTAAAGTGTACTACTTAGAAAAAATGATGTAAAATTTAATTTAATTACTAGTCTAAATATTAAGTACTACAAAACCTCTTTTCCTACTAAGCCAATTATGGAAAATAAATTTTAAGGCATTTTAATGGCATTTTTTTTTATTATTAGGTCATAAATAATTGTTTTTAGGACAGGTTTTCATAATAGGTAATCAAAATCCTAGCTCTAATGATGATGATGATGATGATGATGCGACAATATTCAGTTCTTACCTACATTGAAAATGAGCCTATCCCGACGAATCGAACAGCGCTTATGAAAGGTTGACATCCCTGTAATAGACTCAAGGAAATAATCTTTATAAATAAATTGTATTTCGAAGAGAATTCGTAAGATACACATTACCTTATCAACTATCCTTTACAAAACTTACAAAGCCCTCTATAATTTAATTTATAAATTAAGAAACGTCTTCATGGTCCTTGTAGCTTGTTCACAGAGAAGAAGATCCGCTATCTTTCGTCCTCCGTCCTGGTTTGACGGCGTCTCTCCCTCTTTCATTGTAGTCGCTGAACTTTCGGCAGTGAATGCCTTCAAGCCATCCGCTTTGTTTTCTCTTCACTCCTCAAAAATTTTTGTGCCATTCCTCTTCAATTACAGACTTTTTTTCTTTTTCTTATTTCCTCCTCTCTCTTGCGTTTTCTTTTCATACTTGAAGAGGTCCCATTGAATAAGTCAGAGAATTGGTAATGGTTGCTAGGACACGCTAGATTTTTAACGGTGAGAACGTTTTCTTGAATGTACTACGTAACTTAGGAAAGGGAATTAATAAAGCTTAATTATTAAGAAAAAGTGTGTAATTATAAAGTTATGAAGGAGAAAGAGGCCGGGATCACGTAAGGGAGAGATACTCAAAGATTTCGCTCTTTATTTTTGTGATGATAGGGAAATAATTATGTTTAAAATTCAACATTGAGGTAAAGTAAATAGTACTTAATATAAATCTCAACAATTTATTTGTTCACCTTCATTATCACCATCATCATTGTCGTCATCATGGCTTGTACCATGATGGTCTGTTACGTTCAAACTGGAATTTAGGTGTCTACATTTTCTTCCCATTTCCCTCGAGAAAGTCCTACATATGTGACATACAAGCCGGTTTAGTTACTCTGTTTGTACTTGATTTTGAGTTATTAAGATTAGATAACAATAATAATAATAATAATAATAATAATAATAATAATAATAATAATAATAATAATAACAATAATAATAAACTCAATGCATCAGAGAAAATTTACATTATAAAATATCGTAAACAAAAGGGAAATATAATCTGTCTTAATCCATTCTTTGGATGTAAGCTACCCATGCCAATCTTTCTTTTTATTTCGAATTATTTCAGTCAGGCTAAAAATTTGTAATTAATTGTGGATTTTAAGACTACTGATTTCATCTCTGTGTGTACATCCAGCAACACTGCTTATAAATAAAATAAAATAAGAAAACTGCTTTGAGACCTTTCAAAATTATTCAAAATAGAACTTTAGGAAATTTATAGGGTTTTCATTATTTGACTCCAGTTAAATATCTATACGGTACCAATTTTCTTTTGTTCTGCCACGTGAATCAATTACAAAATTAGGTGCTGCTATTTTCATGTACAAAGTTATTAACAATTTAATACATAGTAATATTATATTTCAGTTCAATAAAGATATACATACTTATTTAACCAGACAAAAAGAAAAAAATAAACATATATTTTTCTCAGCATAGCTCAGTAACTTATGGAACAAAAGGACTTAACCATTTTTTAACAACAACTTTTAACCAACTTCCTTTAGAATATAGAATTTTATCAAATTGCCGGTGTTTTAAGAATTGTTTAAAAATACGTTTTTGGGAAGATTATTTATTTTAATTCTCAGTTGATTTATTTATTTCATAGTTTCACACTCTTTCTTCTTTCTGCCCAAAACTTTATATTATCTTACTATTTGTTCTTATTTTGGTTTATTTCTTTAATAAATTCTTGTGTTATTGTTTGTTTTTCACAGACTTTAATTTTATGACTTTTTCAATTACATTGTATAACATATGTATGTGTTCTTGCATAGCTCCTACATATAAGTTATACTCGTTGGGACATACTCAATAAATAAAAAAAATATTATTTCCTCTGTTTCTTTTCTTCATTTATGTTTTCTATTTATGGGCCAGAGTCTCAAAATCATATATCAGTACCGGCACAGCCATTGTCTTAAAGAAGTTCAGTTTTATGTCTCGTCTAATTTGTATATTTATGTGTTTTATTTTTATTTTTCTGTGTAGATCATCTTCATAGTCTTGTGAGAAATCACATCCAGGATAATTAAAATGACTATTCTGTTCTCAAATTATGGACTATTATTGACAACTGTTTTAGCTTTTCTGATATTCTTGACTTGAAAGCTATCACTATCGATTTGGTTCTGGATATTTATAAATTTGAGTGTTAAGTTTATAATCATTTTATATTTTTACAGGGCACAATACATGTGTTCGATTAAAAATAATAATTTATACAATATTTCCAAGATCTATAGGTAAATGTATTACTTTCACTGCATGTATATCAGCTTTTCGATGTAGAATTTTCACACCGTTCTTATACAGTATTTGATTACCATTAACATCAATGGGAGTAAGTATTCCTAAATAGAGCTGTAAATGTGTTCATTTCACTGCATGTATGCTACAGAGCGGTCTACGGCACTCGGCGGCAAGTCAGCCCGGCGTTAGCGCTTGTCATTGCCGGTGAACGGGGTCCGCTACAGTCGCTAGAGTCTGTTATTAAAATTACAGTATTCATATTGTTTACTAAACTTGACCACAGAACGTGTTGAAAATGATGTCCCTCTGCTGCAACACATTCCTGACATATGCGAAGGAAATTGGCATTTACACGTGCAAGTTAGTCTTCTGTAAGTCTCCCGATTTTTCGTACAATACTGTCTTTTAACTCGTGGATTGTCTTTGTATACCTTATTTTTTATATTTCCCCATAAATAAAACTCGTAGGCTTGACAAATCGGGGGAACTAGAGGGCCATAATCCTCTACTAATAACGCTGTCCTAGAATATTTCGCTTATCAAATTCGATATTTCGGCTGCTGTATGGGCAGTTGTTGATTCCTGCTTGAAATAAGCACTCTGACACTCGATATCGGTTGACTGTTCAGAAAATAGTTTGAGTATTTGTGTTCTGTATCTGTCACAATTGATTGTATCGTCAAGAAATATAAGGCCTGTAATCCTGTGAGCAGTTATAGCGCACCATACGCCAACCTTCTCATCATGTAAAGGATGGTTAAATACTTTAATATCATAAACATTCATCAGTTAAAGATCTGATCAGCCCGTTTTGTTGAAACATATGTTTAGAAATATTGATAAAATTACAAAATGTTTGATCAAATTGTCCACTATAAATTAATATACAGCGTGAATGGTAACCTCTGCACCAGAATTTAAGAGGCGATTCTATACGTTAAATATAACAAAACTTTTATTAGGTAATTTTTCTTCAATGAAGCATCGTTAAGCAGGAAAAAGATATAGTCTTTGCCCAAAGTTTGCAGCGCTCTATTGCGCAACTGTCCTGAGAGACTGATTGCTATGGAAGCAGAGAAGTAAAAATAATCTGTACAGTTAACTTCTTTAATTTTTTTTTTTTTTTTTTTTGCAAATTAAACCGTTTAGCCCTGAATTTAAACTGAATAATAGAAAAAATCGTTTAAATAAATCTTGCAACGTAGCGCACGTCGTGTGTCACCTACTGATTACAGCAGAGGGGCGGGGAAGATAAGGGGTGTAGTCCGCGCTTGCTTAAAGTTATAACAGCAGCCGTGATGTTGCCAAATGCTTCATAGCAACATAACGATTTCCTCTAAAACGGTGAATGTTAGGGAAAATACTTACTTAGATTTTTCAAATCTCTCCTCATGGTCTATTACCAGTTTCATTTTAATGTAGAGGTTACTATCCACCCTGTATTTGGTCAGGTTTAGTATCTTTCTTGCAATGCGCACCTGTATCGAAAATCAAGTTTACATTCCTAGTTGATATACACCAAATTTAAGAAGAACAGTAAAAAAAAAATTGGTCTGCCGCATGACTGTCCTAATAGTATGTTATATGCACTCAAAAAGTTTAGACGTATTGATTTGATGAAAGCAGAATGGAAATCATACATCGAGCATTAGAACATCTTCAAAATTACTGAGCGCAACAGATCTTGGCGATTGAACCAGTCACGTTGCCGAAGTTCCTGAACCACCATAACTTTGTAGGGATGGAACTTGAGGTCTAGGTGTAAGATTCGTCTGACATTCCCATCAGATATTCCCAATACCAGAGCATGTTTAATGGCTGAACATCGTGGAGATGTGGTAACAGCATGCCTCACTGCTGCGACATCCTCGGGAGCCCGAACGTTGCGACATCTACCGGACGACTTCTCTTTGCAAGTTGAACCTTTTGTCTGACATTTCTCACTCACAACAGTAGGATTTTCTTATCCGTAATTCTTTTGTGTCGAAATTCCACAGCATTGAATTCACAGTCACCCTATTTTTAAAATGCTCAACAACAAAATGCACGATGTTCACCTGTCCACGCCATGATGCTAACTGAAATGGCATGGCTTGTGCTGCTCAAAGATACAGAATGTTAAAAAGTATACAATACTTTAGGAGGTGATAGTCTGCATAAAAACAAGAAAATAATGTCTAATAAACATGGGTCCTAGAACACATACTTTCTGAGATCTGAACATTTGTTCATTGGACGTGCTCATTGTGACGTCCATTTATGGCAATGCATTTCACTGCCCTATAATACAGCAGAGTACCAGACAATCATACCGTAGTTGACACCTCTGGCATGGAATAATAATACGTCGTAAGGAATACTGAAAACAAAAGTCTGGTTGCGGATACGATCGAGGTTCAGCAGAGATGATGATGTGAATATTCGTAATCAGCATGTGTGAGCTAATGAAAATCTCCATGCAGTTGAAGAAACAAAGCATACGCATCGATTCTCAATCAACGTATGGGCAGGCGTTCTTGGTGATAGATTAATAGGACCATACGTGCTACCACAGAGACTTTCAGGACTTTCTTATTAACGTATTGCCTGCCTTGCTGTAGAATGTGCCATGTCAGCAGAGACTAGAGATGTGGCTCATGCATGATGGCGCACCGGCACATTTTTTCCGCAAAGTGCGTGAACACCTGACGCTGACATTTAGGATCGCTGGATTGGTCGGGGAAACCCACACCTTGGCCTGTTTATTCCTCAAACCTAAATCCCCTAGACTTTTGGTTATGGGGACACATGAAGGAATTAGACCAATTTCAAAGAGTGCGTGATTCCTTACGCCGAAGGGCAGAGGAATGCATTGCTATGAATGGACGTCACATTGAGCACTTCCTATGAACAAATGTTCAGATCTCAGAAAATATGTGTTGTAGGACTTATGTTTATTAGACATTATTTTCTCGTTTTGATGCATACTTGCACCACCTAAAATATTGGATACTTTTTAACACCCTGTATATACCACTCAAGCCCAACTATCAAGAAACCTGTATGGCGGTCAGTTCAAACCAGGGAGGTAAATCTGTCTGACCCTGTAGATCAAGAGAAGATACTGTTTCCCGTACCTAAGCATAAAATATAACATCCCTTTACATAATTGGTAAATATGTGGTTTATTGTTTGGAGACAGGAGAGGTTCATAAAATTTTTGTATTAAATCTTGATAGAATTGCTGTAAGTTTCACGGTAAATTCCTTGCGTAAAATAATCATTCTTATAATAAAAGATTTCATAGAGATTTTGCAAGACCATTTCTAGTTTTCTAATTAATTAATTTATATTTTCCACTATTGTTGTTTTATCATTTTTCATATTACTCCCCATTGTTTATGTATTTTTTTCGGAAATTGAAAGCTTTAAATATCTGAATTTATCATATTTGTTAATTTGCATAAATGTTGCACAATTCTTTTGTGTTCTGGATCCTCGCGCTGAACTGCAGTTCTGCAGCAGAAGAAAAATAATACATCTTATTGGTAGTTGAAAACTGTAGCAGTACCGTATAGTTCATTCTTTCAGAGTGGGCTCACAGAATGGTCAGTTGGATTGGTTAGCAGGTTGTTGTTGAAAAGTGGAGTTCCGACTCCACGATTCCATTGTTCGAGTACCCACTTCTCTGGAGTCTTAACCGTGGGACTTCTCTTCTACTGTTTCATCGGAGCGTTCGAAGGTATTATTTTCTCCTGAAATTGAATTTTAAACAACTCTATTGACGTATTATTATGAGGGACTACACCACTAAGAGTATTATACAATCGAACAGATAGTGCAGATATATTGGAATTGGTAAACCTTACGAGTGTTTATGAAATTAATTCAATGGACCTTTCACCAGAAACTGTAATATTCTTGGAAACTATGGTAACCATTCCGATAATCAAGATAGCACGAGAACGTTGCTTGTCTCTTTTGAAAAGAGTGAAAGCATTTACGTGAAATGAAATGAAAAAGTCGACTTTGTGCATTCGCAATGTGTTTCATTAAAAAAACAGCTGTTTGCATCATCGAACTTCAGTGACCTTTTGATAGACCACTTTCCAGTGTACACAGATAGAAATCTGAATTAACATGCAGAACAGATTAACTAAAGGACACTGCTTCAAATGAAAAGTTCATATTATCAAATGAGTAATTTCATTAATTTGGCTGCATCTGCATCATCTTTGTATTTTGTAAGAAATTATATTATGTCTCCAAATTTATATATCAACATCTTCGAAAGTATTAAAAGTATGGGCCGCATTCAGACTGCAAGTTATATTAAAAAATATTTTCCATATTAATCGCGAAAATGTAGGGGGGGAAATTAGAATACTACTTTTAATTTTTTATTGCTAAATATTTAAGTGAACTTGTACTTAAACGCACAAAAGACGACCATAAATTTACTAATATTTTCACAACAGATGCTGAAAATTTTACAGCCATACCATTTCTTAGCATTATCAGATATTTCAAGTTGTGGAAATAAATTTTATATTCAAAGTTATTATGTAATAATTCTGTGGTCGGAGGAAAAAGGTCCTAAATAAAAATGTTATACTTTCAGGAAAGTAGAAAGATTGAAATTGGTGTCAATTATAGAGTTTTTCTTTATTAGGAGGTTTTTCCTGGATATAATTTTGTTTATATTTTTTCAAAAATAGATAATGTTGCTCATTTAACAATGTTTTTGATTATTTCCAAAAATAGCCGCAATTAAGCCCTTTTAAGACTTGAAGCCAAACTGAGTAGAAGGGATTATTAAACATAATACCTTTTTCATGTCAAAATAAATGAGAAATGTAAATTATTAGGAATGCAAAATGGGTCTTAAACAATTATAGGACTGTTTACCCTGGTGCTTAAAGATTTAAAAGGAAAGGGCATCAGTATGTGATAAATGGCTAACATATAAGTTAGACCTTTTTAATAGGGAAGCATGGAAAGTAAAGATGTGATGGTTTGTAAGGTATAAAGTATTAAATATACTTAAGTCCTTTATTCTGTGTGTGCGCGATTCAAAAAGAAGCCCTACTTAGGACATTTGGTAACGCTCTATAAATCCAGTCAGGAGTCTTATTTGACTTTAGCCGTTTTACCAGATTGTAGAGAATTGTTTCCGCTTTCAGAATATATAAAAACCTCATTTTCACAAAAAATTGACTTAAGACCTTTTTCCTCCCGGCCACAGAATTAATCTTTTTATATTTATATACAGAATGATTTAGTAAAAGAGCAAAAATTTACAGCATATAGGAGATGTTCTACTAAACATTTTGAGATAGGAAACTTGGGGTCTGCGAAGTCACATTAAGAAGATGTGGACTTAAACCTATCTATCGCTACGGCTTATTGTTTCCATATTATGTAGGCTATATTTACACTCACTATTTGCATTTTAAAATTATTTCCATTACATTTACAGACCAGAGTCAGCAACGTATCATTTTTTAGCTCACTACAGTTGCACAAATTTACTCTCACCAACTTCAATGCAAAATATGACATCGGCGTACAAGATTATGCCTCATCATTTTAAATGTTTTTGGCGCATTTTAATCACATCAGAAGAGGCTGAAGTCGTGGAAACTAATTCCATGTCTATGTTTACCGAGTTCTTACGAGCATAAAGAAGTAATTTTAGATATAATTATAGGAACTGATAGAGTGGATTCTTCTTAGATGATAATAGAATAGGGCCTTTCCTTCCAGTTCAGCGATCAGGAAGTGTATAGGCATCCAACAAGGGAAACTCAGTGCTCAGAAAACAGCGGGCTTGACTGTCTCGCTCAGATGACGTATGCTCCCATTCCCAGCATGCTCTCACGCCTACTGCAGGAGAGTAAGAGGGGTATAGCATGCGCGCCGCGAGGAGTCCGAGCTGAATTTTGCTTGTAGGATACCTATGACATTCAGATGGTTACGGATATCTACTCTAAAGTGAGGCGGTGCTTTATCTACGTCTTCTCAAGGACAGCAAAGAGTATGTACTTCAACCATTCAGGCAAAATTCTTTGTACGAATCACAAGTGTATTAATATATGTGGCCGTTCAAATGGGTAGGTAGGAGATATGGCTCAGTGGAATAGTCTTATGATCTACAATGTCGAACCAGATAATTACAACGCAACTAAAACTGATTTGATCGCCTTCATCTGACTCCGTAAGCCCCAAGTTCCGCATTTCAAAATGTTCAGAGGAGCATCCTCTATTTCCTATTTAATTTTTACATTCTTTTACTGAATCACACGGTATATAGATGTGAGTGCACATATTGTAAAAATAGATAATGTTAGAACATTATATTTTTACTGGCAGTTGATAATGATATAATATTTGTACTGAACTACTATAATAGTTTTTCTGCGATGAATTAGGTTGCTTTTTTCTGTTAAAGGTCGCTTCAAATAAAATGAATTTCAATTTATGTAAAAATATATCAATGCATATATTAATATTATAATAGAAGTCTACATTTAAAACACCTTAGTTTTAAAATTCTGTAAAAAATTTAGTTTCCTGTCATAGTTTCCATTTGATATGTGTACAGTCATACTAATGTATGAAATGTTGGACTTTATTCACATTATATGTAGGTTAATAGAGAGTAAGAAAAAACTGATGCACTAAAAGTTATTCCTCATAACTGAAAATATTCCTAAATGATTTTTTAAAGACTATAAAAATAGCAGTATATGAAAATACAGCTACAAATTTTTGTGCACCCTTATTTTAAACATGATCAATAATTTATAGGCCCTATTCTTCTTTTTTTTCACGCGTTTATGTAAATTTCTCCTTAAAACACACCAAACTTACTTTTGGTGTAACTTATGTTTCTGTTCTTTCTTAGAGAAGAAAACTATTTTTATGTCGTCCCAGTATTCCTTTGAAACTGTATGACCTTATTCGTGGCATGTTTTGTTTTCGTTTCGGCAGAGAAATTCACTTGGGGTTGCAATATAACTCACATTACCCCCTCTCTTTATAGCATAATAAACAAGTCTATTTCCCCACGGTTCCCAAAACGCTGCCTCAATTGATCCTATCTAACATTGTTATTTCCCGCTTTCAAGGCTACTACTTTAATCTGTGTTCCTTCCTTAAAGTTTTCTTCGTTTCAGCCATCAACCATTCTCCATCCTCTGACCTCTATGATATCCATACTAACAATATTTTATATACTTTTAAGTTCAACACGGGGTATGTTGTTTCAATTAATATAATATGTTGTCTAGGCACGTACAGTGGATAATGTAAAAGTTTATGCAGCTCTAGCTTCGTCTACAACTTTCGCGAATCTGCCAATCCTTAGTCTCCTTTTCGTCTCATCTTCCAGGTCTTCCTTTTCGCTTTTTATAGCTCCCTCATTCTTCTGTTCTTCTCTTAAGTTATTTCTTCTTCTCTTCTTCATTCGTTCTCTTAATTTTCTTTCTGACTCTATTTCTTTTCTACTTAAAATTTTCTCCAATTCATTAGTTTCCCTTTCAATGATTCCAGTGTTCGCTTCTTTATACTTCATTTCATCTCTAATATTTATATCCATTTCACCTCTTTTTTATTTTTTCCACTTGATAATATTCCCTTTCTCAAAACTTGCGTTTTTCTCCTTTTCCTTCCATTTCTATTGTAATTCTTCCATGAATAAACAAATGCTACATGCCATTACATCAATACATCAATACATCAATGACTTGCTAAATATTGATATAGGAAACACATCTGGAGATATATTTGCATATTCCGATGATACAGCCGTAATTTTTAGTGGATCGAATTGGAATGATGCCTACCTAAATGCTAATAGAGGTATAAATATAATTAAGAAATGGTTAGATGAAAATTTGCTCTCATTGAACATTTCAAAAACAACTGCAGTTCCTTTTACATTAACGGCTTCTAGTCTGAGAAAAATCAAACTCGATAAGGATACAAATTTAAAAATACACAATTGCAGTAACATAAACTTGATTGATTGTAATTGCTCTTCCTTGACAGAATCCACGCAAGTAAAATACTTAGGTGTTGTCATTGATCAACATTTAAGATGGAATAAACATGTAACATATTTATGTAATAGGTTACGGAAAACAATTCACAACTTTGTAACCCTTCGTGCATATATGCCTGTCTATGTTCTCCGTGTAGTTTATCTAGCCTTGTTTCAATCAGTCATCCAATACGGAATAATAGGATTGGGTGGAATGACAAAGACTATCTTAACTCCATCAATATTACTACAAAAAACGTATCATCAAAATTTGTCTGCATAAACCACTTGATTATCCGACACAATTTATTTATTCTGAATTCCAAGTACTAAAAATTGAGCAAATATATAAACATACATTACTAACTTATTTTCACAAAAATCGAATGAATTTTATAACTGAAAAACATATACATAACACCAGAAGAAATGTCCCAACTCTTTTGGCAGAACCTAAACGCCACACTACAGCTGGATTAAGACACAGTAGGAATTATGGACCAAGACTATACAATTCAGTATTGAAAAATAATCCAGACCTAAGCAATTTACACATTCTTAAGTTTAAAAATAAAGTGAAAATGTTTGTATGATATTTGATAAATTTCATTATTATTTTAAGTGTTACTAGCATTATATGTTACTAATATTTATTGTATTTATCTGATGCATGTACCTATAAGATAAAACATTGTAATAAATATAAATAGATCATTTTCTTAATTAATAACAGTGTATATCTCCAATAAATGATTCCTTAGCATCGCCACAGATACTCTTCATTGTACTTGTCACTATATCTTGTCACTAGAAAGTTTTTGAAATTTTTATTTTCCCCGCCGTTCATAAAATATTTTGATATGATACCTCTTGCACAAAAGGATCTATAACTGAAACTCGATTAATATATTTTAGTATTATTTGTATTTATCCTGGTAATAATAAACAGTTTGACTCGTAGACATTTTGTTTTTTCTGCATTAACTTTCCATGATTTTACGAGAAGATTAGAAGAGAACGGCAGTTACGTAGACTTTCAGCTCCCCACTACTACCATTAATGCACAACACAATGTCAGTACGGCGGTTGCTGTCGTCTGCGATACAACGAACTTTTCTGTTGATTTTCGAGTTTGGCATTTTTTCCGGTTATTATATGCTTATTTAAGTTGTGTTAACTCTCGCTAGTGGTTTTATATTTTATTTTATCCGTCTTAGTATTTATTTTATTATTGTAAATATTTTTGTTTTATCACTATTATTATTATTATTATTATTATTATTATTATTATTATTATTTTTATTGTTACTATTATTTATATCATCAGCATTATTATTTGAACCCTGTAAAATTTATGTAGACTACTGGACTGTACCCGAGCACGAGCATATGCTCATTTCGGGTATCTATTCATATGTATTCAATTCAAATGTAAATTGTAAATAAATTTGAAATTTGAAAATTGTAAATAAATTTGAAATTTTGAAATTACACGAAACATTTCCTCAATCACGACAAAACAACACGTCCGAAATACGTGGAAGAGGCGAACTGGATCACATTAACCTCCCCTCCATCTCTGTCTTGGAACCTAGATCAGCATCGGAGATCCGTACTACTCCCATACATATTCACCTAAGCCTATTTTTACTATTACGGATGATAGATGAAATGCGGGGAGAGTGGAACTTGTTGGTGGAATGATAGAGGGAAACGGGAGTACTCCGACTAAAAATCAATCCTCTGCAAAGTCTCTCTTTTCTTCACCACAAATTCTATCCAAATCTGATCGGGGATCGAACCAAAGCCGTCTGTGTGAAAGGCCAGACCGCTATCACTGTAGACACATGCGCGGCCAGACCAACCATTTCATTACGGTAGACCTATTAATTTAGAAGGAATACATCTTTACTCGAATCGAAGCCAGTGATATGTATTTTGTGTTTAGCGTTGGAATTATGTCGGTAGGTCTATATTTCTTGCGTAATGCTTTCTTAAGGCTTTCTTGTGTGTCAGCCATTGAACGTCTGTCTCCCCTTACCCGCCAGCGTCTCGTCAGTCTGTGCAGTGCCTGACGCTCCAATTAAGCCTCCTTTTTTGCGGCTTCGAGCCGGCAGCAGTTGAATAAAGTTTCTTCGTCAAGAAATTGCACTGCGCAACACGACGCTAGGCTGCGGTCGACGCTCTCGATTCTATATCTGTGCAGACCACTGTCATCTGCTTCATGTCAGAGACAAGGTGAGCAGCGCAGAGGTTGCAGACATTGGAGCAGTTTTCCCGTTCTCTTCTCACAACAAGAAAGAGTCCAGTGTAATTTACTCATATTTGCTCATTAGATATATGTTCCTGTTACATCAGCTGCTTGTTTCTACTATTATGGAAAATACGAGAATTTTACCTGAAGCAAGTAAGGAGATAGGTATGGAAGTAAACCCCGAAAAAAAAAACAAAGTATGTGATTATGTCTCGTGACCAGAATACCAAGTTGGAAATAGAAAATATAAATGGAAATATAAAAATTGGAAAATTGTTCTTTGAAAAGGTGGAAGAAATCAAGTACAGTAGCTTGGAGCAACAGTAACAAATATAAATGACACTCGAGAGAAATTAAACTCAGAATAAATATGGGAAATGTCCACACCTGTGGAGTAACGGCTAGCGCGTCTGGCCGCAAAACCAGGTGGCCCGGGTTCGATTCCCGCTCAGAGCAAGTTACCTGGTTGAGGTTTTTCTTCCGGGATTTTCCCTCAACCCAATATGAGCAAATGCTGGATAACTTTCGGTGCTGGACACCGGACTCATTTCACCGGCATTATCACTTTCGTCTCATTCAGACGCTAAATAACCTAAGATGTTGAGAATGCGTCGTAAAATAACGTACTAAAAGTATTGCTATTATTATTCGGTTAAAAAGCTTTTGTCATACAGTTTGCTCTCAAAAAGCTGAAAGGTAGAATTTATAAAACAGTTATGTTACCGGTTGTTATGTATGGTTGTGAAACTTGGACTATCACTTTTAGAGAGGAACAGAGGTTAAGGGTGTTTGTGAATAAGAATAATATTCGTCCATTTTAAACAATGAATGACTTTCATGAGTCGTCGTTGATGTTATGAAACCTCCCATGTGACTTTACAAAAAATAATTTTCCTGGAGGAAGAAAAATGAATTAAAAATCAATAGGCCTACTTTAATCGAAATCCTCGATGATGTAATTTATGTTCATCACATTCACCAATATTTTCTACCAAATTACTTGATTTTTTCTACCTTCTGAAAAAATATTTTCTGCAGGACACAAGACAGTTTAAAGAAATCAATGACGATAGAAATAGATAGATAATATCAATGAAAGACTCTTTGACTTTCATCAGTATTTATATTTTATACAGACAATTGTTTCACAAACACAAAAATGTATGCTATATGCTCAAATGGCTGTACCAGAGTAAATAAATAAATAAATAAATAAATAAATAAATAAATAAATAAATAAATAAATAAATAAATAAATAAACAACATTAAGATGATTTTGATGGAAGTTATCTACGAGCATCTCCCTTAATACGTGTATTATTTCCAGAATACTTTATTGACCTTTGATAATACACTATTTTTATGTCATTGATATTCTTTGTAGACATTGAGTTTTCTTTGCTCCTGTGCTCTTAGCTCTTATTCAGCAATAAGTTCTATTACGGGCCAGAATCTATTATATGTTACAGACCGATTATTTAGTCCTGACAGCTCAGCGACGCGAAAGAGGGGCAGTAGTAGGAGTACTGGGGAGAACTCCGGAGTAGAAATAAGGGCGAGCGGTCGGTAAAGGAATGCAGTATAGCTTAATTATACCAGAAACATACCGCTATACCGCACGCATGACATCCGATCGCTCCGAAGGCAAGCGAGTGACTAACCCACACACCCCTTGGCGTAGCTAAATGGACTCGTCTGACCCAGGCGCACATTTTCGGCGACTGTCAGTACTAAATAATCGTACTGTACACTCATCTTTTCTTCTTTTGAAAGACAATACTGTCAATTGTATTCTCTGAAACTGTACATTTAAATTTCATGGATAACCATTTCGCAACAGGAAATCGCTTCAATATAGTTGGTGAATTATTCTACGTAATAAACTTTTAGCATGATTTGGAGAGTAACGACATATACGTGTGCATGTAATGTATGGTAAACCAATATAAACTGTCTAATATTTAACTCCGCGCTTTTGTAGGAATATCTTTGGTTCAATAAGACCGTTGGGACTTGGAACCTCGCAGAAACAAAAAGAGGGTTCCGCGAGCTTATAATTTAATTCTGAACAATCGATAAGCGAATAGGACAGAGTTATATGTTTCGCTGTTATTTTAAATAGGTCAACCGACTAAAGAAGGGAATTATGTTGTAGAAAACAGGAGTAACAAATTCACAAACAATACGGGAGCGAAAAACTCAATTTTGTTATTAGGACCGGCTAATGAAACCAGCAGTATTCTAATGTATTGAATGTTTAATTTTATCTAAGTCAAGTATTTATGCAATCTCATGAAATTAAGAAAAGGTTTCAACAGTACTGAAGAAGCTTTAATTAGATCCGCTCTTTTTCATATTACTGTTCTCACTTCTTAGTATTTTCTTATATACAGGGACATCATTTTATTTTTACTAACATTTTTAATATTAACCTGGCTATATCTTTGGATTAAAAGTCTAGAACCGGAAACACTGCTTGCTCCCCCTTCCAAGACTGGAGTTCGATGATACTGGCGTAAAATAAAATCACTTTATTAGGTATAGGAGGGAAGAAAAGTAGTTCATCCATTTATGTAAACTAGGAAATATTGCAATTTTGAGTTTGATAATTTTCATTGGGTTTTTGTTTAATCAAAATACACTACTGTATTAACACTTAGTGTACATTGTACTGTTGCAGCACATTAGCGTACAATATAGAGAATGAAGTTAAATTGAAAAATAATCATAATATGGAAATTTAAACACATTTATGAAAATGGTGGCCGTTCATTTCGATACAGGCTTCAGTTCTTTTGTGCATATTATCGCACTATAGAGTATTGTACCTAATTCTAATCACCAGTTTCGTCCTTCGTACGAGTAACTCATGTTGAAATAATTCTATACCTACTCTATAAAAGAGTACCTTACGTAACCTTACGTACTGTAAATTTAATCTTCACTTCTGCCCGATCCGAAAAGATAAAATTACTCAGAAATGCTATCTACTGTCCGTCCAAGTGGTTATGACGCAGGGTCGTAGAAAGGGGGGAAATCACATGACAGTTAATTACTTAACGAGGACCTTTTATTTAAGTGATTTTAAACAGTTGTATAATATTACGTAGACGTCCAATTCCTAACAGAAATTAATGTTTTCGGAAAAGAGCTAAGACAGTCCAGCTACTAGATTTTACAGGGGGGCTAACAGACGCAGGTGGGAGAAATCGGGATGCGACGTAGGGAAACGGACGACAGTACCTGTGCGAAAATATGATTCAATATTGAAAGCTCTTTCGTCACTGGAAAACGCGAACATATTTCTGGAACGTACTATACTCACTAATTCAGTACTGCATACGAGGCCTTGGTTCTGTGTGGAGGACGGTTGGAAGTTTACTAGTGGAGAGGGTGGGAGTGAAGTACATTAAAAAACTCAGGTACAATAAAAATTGAAGTAAAAATAAAATGATGTCCCTGCACTTACTCGTATGTTTATACCTCAGTTTTCCTTCCCATTTTTTCTTTATTACATATAAACATTTTCCGAGTTCCCTCAACTTTCCTCCGTTTACTGTTCTATACAATTTCCTATATGCCATTTCTACATTTAGTTTTAGTAATAACGCCTAAATAAACATTTTTCTTGTTCTTTCATTTTCTGGGCAAGATAGTAGAATGAGTAACGCGTCTTCTTTTAGATGACATAAAGAACATAATCTTTTTCTACTTTTCCCCTTCTATTTTTTAATTTCCAAATTCTCAAGCTCCACCATGCTAGTCCAGTCCTTTCGTCTCTGTTGTTAACTTTTGATATTCTTCCTGTCCCCATATAAGTTTCATTTCTTTGTAATCTGTTAATTATTTTAAACCATTTAAATTGCTAAACAATTCCTGTCTCACTATCTCGTTACTCCTATCCATTATAATTTTACCTATGAAATTTATATTCATTTCACCAATTTCTTGTCATAACCAGTTTAGTCCTAAAGGGCCATATTCATAGACATTCTTAGCGCGGGCTTCCGGTGGATGATCAGCGAACTAACGCTTTTCGTATTCATAAACCAGTGTTAGCGATATGATATGATATGAATCCTGTACAAGTAATCAGTCGATAGCCGGGGCCAGTTTAGCACGCTCGTAGTGCGGGCTAGCGAAATGTCTATGCATGGCACCCTAAGTGTTTACATTTTTTTCTAAATATTTTATCCATTCAGACTTAGTTCTCATCGTTTGTATGAATCTTAAACATCTTTTCAAGATATAATTTTTTTCTTTATCTACAATATAACCCACAAATTTAATTTCTGTAGCAAATATTTTTTCCCTACTACACTCCATCACCGTTTCCAATCTCGCTGCTATATTTGAGACAGTACATGGGTTTCCCAAATATTTCTTACAAAATTTAGATCTTATTACATCTATATTTACTTCTGATAAATAATTTCCCCATATCTCAATGTTATATATTATCTTTCCTTCCATCAACGCTCTATAAATATCATATAATCTTTTGCTGTCTATGTTGGGCCATTTATTTAAACATTTAAAACTGTGATAATATTTGAGATAGAAAAAACGAAAACATCATTGAGTTCGGGGGAAAAATGAAATTTGACTTTTGCAAAATATTAGGAATTTCTCTGCTGTCTTCTTGTTCAACAAACACATTAATTCTTTTTGCGACGTCACTCACAGAATTTTGCAGAAAATATATTGTGATATTCCTAACCTCTTGCGAGATAGCGTCTATCAGAGTTGTAGCGTTGTTTGGTATGATACGAAAACTCGTTCTTTAAGGGGATCCCGAAATCAAATTATTAAAAATCGATATCAGAATTAAATAGTTAAATAAAACTTAAATGGTAAATTGTTGGAAAGTATACCTCTTTTGTTAAAATTCATTTTGCTCTCAGAATGCAGTGGTCATTCATTCCAACATCTGGTTGTAGGCCTATAGTATTTAGGTATATTTTGACATAATAATAATAATAATAATAATAATAATAATAATAATAGTAATAATAGCCTTGAAGAGCAATGGCCTCTCCAATGGAGGATAGCTCTTAATGTTCCCACATCTGACCTAGGGATCTGGGATTTTCTTACGTAGGCCTATAATTATTATTTTAGTCATTTAAACTTTGCATTTTGCTCGTGTTTACACCAGGTCTTTTAGAATTGTCCTTACTATGCTTTCAGGTTTTCACTCATTCCCTACAATTCTTTCACTTTTTTTTACAGATAATGCTAACAATTACATATCAACTTAAATCTATTTCATTTTCCCTGCTTTTTCTTTACAGTTTGGTTTCACTTGTTCTTGATCTTTATATACATTCACACACAGACAGACACACACAGACACATTGACACACACACACACTCACTCTAGCACAGCGATGTCAGACAGGGACTAAACGGAGCGGAGCGCTCCACTAGACTGGTTGCGTGCTCCGGGGTTTCCACAGACATAAGCAAGTTCAAGCTCCGATCTAGCTCCACAACCGGTATTGGAGCTTACAACTCTGACACTACTGCTCTAGCACTTCGAAATACTTTGATTGTAATAGAGGAGTTTGTAGCCCTTCCAGTCTTCTCGGTCCTTCACAGTCCTAGTCCACATGCTACAAGCGTTTTTCATCTCGTTCATCTCGTTCTCGGTCTTCCTGGCCCTCTTCCTCCGACTGTGGATCCCAAACTGTTGCTGCATGTGCCCATTGATTGCTGTTGAGTCTTATGGTGTCTCCTGCCCATTTCCACATCCCTCTTTGCGCTACGGATACGGCATCTTTCACTTGTGTCCTTTTTCTTATGTTTATGTTTCTGATACGGTCCTTCAGTGTAACTTTTGACATACGGGTAAGACATAGGATAATTTGTAGACGTATTCAGAATTTGAAGAGGTAGCCAATTATGCTGATTGACACGTTCTTTCCTAATTGTTCCTGTATGTCCACGAATCCATGTTATAGCTACATTTTTGTGGATTTAATTTATGATACTGATAGAGGATCTAGTATGTATTTATTGTTTATAGAATGGATAGCTGACTAATAGTCAATGAAAATTTGGGCAATGCAGTCATGTTCGGTACACGTCACTGTTTCCTCAATATTTTATTAAACGTATACTTAGAAAGTATGTGTGAGGTTCGTGATATTTGTTTCTCAGTTACAGAGTTGACGGAATGAATAAATTCCACCTACATTGCAATTTTTCTTTTTTATGGAATAAAAGCTTGCTGTAATTCTCAGGAAACGCATAAAATATTACTGAATTATGTGGGTGGATCGACATTGAGTGGATGGGAAAGAAAATAAGGTAGATTAGTGTGTGAGTTGATGCATATGTATTTGTTACAGCTTACTGTGACCGTGAAGTGAGAAAAAGGTAGAAGATCCTTTAGCGTTCTGGGAATGGACCTTAAAGTAATATATGAACAGCAACGACTGTAATCTTCTTAAGGATGTAAGTAGCTTAGGTGGCTATAATTTTAACGGTTGCCCTTTTAGATTAATGGATTCTTAGGGGAAAAGCTGCAAATTTCATATGGAAATATTATTTACGGAACGTCGCCAACGGAATAACGCAGTGTGTTATATTTTCCAAAATCTTCCGACATTGTTTAAAGACGAAATACATTATAAAGATGGTAATTCGAAATAATATTACAATTACCATTACAACCATCAATTATCAATAAATTCTAAAGACATAGAAAGGCGTAACACTTTATTAAACATGTATGCCTGTACCGACACAGCATTACATTTATAATAAAACATTATACTTAAGATTAATATATATTTTTTATTTTATATTGCATAGGTATTAGACATTAAAATTGTAGTTACGCCCAGCTTGTAGTTTCTGTACTACAGTCGCATAAGTTTGGAGTTTAGACTCGTAGATATGTTATTCACGTCAAAAATCCACAACCGAACGCAGCCTTTGAGCATTATATTCTCCGCTAATTTCAAATTCGTGTGCATCTATCACAGTTCAGGAAGGAAGGGAATTTCTTCAAGGATACAAATTTGTGAAACAGAATTTTTTATATTTAGATATCAGGCAAAACGTTTACCTCATGAAATTTTATTTCCTTTTTAAGTTAAGCTTTCCGTTGGGAAAAGGTATTATGGACTGAATTCATGAAAACTGATACGCATTTATAGAGAGGCATTAGTTGGCTTTTCGAGAGCTGGACTTGAGACGGATCCGTACACTTGGTCCTTATATGCGATGATTGTCCAAGTCCGACAGGTGACCTAGGTGGCACTCGTGAATCCGACGCTGACAGGTGGGACATCCTGCCACAATTCCTGATAGAGCCAGGTCACGTTTCGCGCTCGAGTAGCCTGATAAGCCACATTTTTTGTCCCGCAGGAGTTCTTTTACCCGCAAGGTCAAGTCGCAAGTTCGCCTTGCCAGGTAGTACTAGTGCCGAGGTCAAAGAATGCGTGGAAATCTATCTCCATGTCCCCATGTGCCTCATGGCGTGTATGGAGTACCTTTACCTATCACTAACTGTAAATAAATTAGCAATTTAGGTTTATGAAACGGAAATTACTTTTTTTTTCTTTAGGTATTTACTAATTTGTTGCGAGTAAAGACATTAATTTTAGCTTTATAACAGAGGCCTGGTCCAACCAGTTACCATTAGTGTAATCGTCTCATTCTATGTTTGCTACTTAATGTCATGAACCAATTTGTGACTTGCGAATAAGTCAAAGAAGATTATAATATTTATACATTCATGAAACTTTCAATTGTCGATTTTCGTAAGTAAAAAACTATTATAAGTGGTCACAGTATACTTATATGTAAAGTATACCATAACTTTTTTGTGTAAACTTATAAAAACTTGATTACATATAGTAAGTTTATATATATATAATTTATATATCTGTTAAACTATAAATTTTCGTATCAAAAATGGGGAATTTTTCGTGAAAGGAAGCTCGTCTTTTTATTTGGTTTCATATTATATAATTTAATGTCAATGTGGTTTGTGAATATTAAAGTATAGCCTATAAAATATAAACTGTAATGTCATTTCCAACGTAACACAGGAGTAAACGTACTGAGAAACTTATAACGACAAAAAATATGTCACATTATTGATATCCATTTTGAAGTTCACGAAACATACCTTAAGGAATAGAGTAGTGTCCATTCGTAAATTTTTAAACACCCTGTCACTCCAATGTCCCTCAGTGTCTTGTATCCCCTCCAATACCAACTACAAGGAAATATCTTGTGATATGATTGGCTATAATCGTTTGGTCTATTCCAGTTTAGAACATGGCGGTTATCTTGTGCGGGTAGGGTTTTTATTTGTTGCGATTTCTTTTCTTTTTCGCGTCATACATAATAATTTTACCATAATCATATATTTTCCTCTTTTTTTCAACACATGTATATATATTTCGTTTCTTTATATTTATCGTGTTTAGTGAATTTGATAAGTTTTAATAACTTGCAAATGTCGACGTTAGTATCCATGGAGTAGCAGGGAGCTGAACACATTGAAATTGGCAGGTAACCCTTCTTTTACATGTTAATCTCGTTTTCTCTTTCCACGAGTACTAAAATAGGTGATTAAATGGCTATGTGTGTGCATATGTAAACTATATTTATGTTTTTGTTATGATAATTTATTTTACTGTATTTCACTGTGTCTTAATATTATCAATTTCTTAAGGTTTACCAGCCAGATATAAAACTATTATTTCTGTTCATTGACTCATCATAACTAGCCAGTCCAAACCAGATTCAGCAAGCCCAGTCCGGGTAGAATCCATAAAAGACTGGACTGTTTCTTCCTCCTCTTCTTCGTCTTCTTCTTCTTCTTCTTCTTCTATTATTATTATTATTATTATTATTATTATTATTATTATTATTATTATTGGATATAATATATTTTTAAGAAATTCTGTCCCAATGCTTGCTTACGGTTCGGATATTGAACATACTGACCAGATGTTATTTTCTTATTAGTTGGATGACGGTCACTTCTGCCTTAGCGCAAGTGCATATGGGCTAATAGACCCTGAGTAGTACTTTCGTGACATGTGTGTATTTTATTTTCTTTTAACACGTAAACGTACTTAAGTTTAATTTGAAAGCAAACTTAGGAAGGTTATTAATTTTTCATATGAAATAATTTGAAAATGAATTACATGATACGATTTAAATTTATACGCATATTAACTGTAACAATTCCACTATAAGTTACTACATTGTAACCCAGTTAATTTACAGTAACTATTAAGGGACAGCTTTTATATATAAAATAAAATTTAAACCTACCGTTCTTAAACAATGACAAAAAAACTATTTTTTACAATATTTATTTATTAACTTATCTATTATTATATTTTATTAATTTTTATTTATTTACTTATTCACTTATTTATTTATTTTCCTGGTGAATGTAGAGTATCCAACGCCCACTGAACGAATATTTCACTTTTATCACTGCCAATGTTGCGCTATAATCGTATATGCAAGGTAGGCTATAACAAAAACCTAAACTAACCAAACCTAACCTGTCAAAGAAGCAACAAGTTATACTAAATATGTGTAAAATTGGCCTATGTCTCTATAGTGGGCGGGATATAAGTAACATTGACCAATAATAATAATAATAATAATAATAATAATAATAATAATAATAATAAGAGCAAAATTGAGATAAGTTTAGTTACCTGTAATTTTAAGAGGCAAGCAATTACATTTTAGTCTAAAATAAAACAGTGCGAATAACATAATGGTTAAAATAATAGAACAAATTGATATAGGCCTATTATAAATAAATATTTTATATCCTACAAAAACTATGTTTTAAGAAAGATCATATTTTGCAGACAAAGCAGTCTATTTGACAACCGGTTTTTGAAAGTATTCAATATCTGATAACGCTTTAAGGTGTAAGGTAGGGAATGGAATTCGTGGGAGGGGGCCACTATTGCCCAGCACTGCGGCCTGTTACGATTTATTGCGCCAACCTAAGGCTAGTCGCATTCCCAAACACACAATGCTATGGAATGACGACGAAATGGAGAAATAGTGACTGAATGATGTAGATGCCTAATATGGGGAAACGGGAGAACCCGAGAAAAACCCGTACGATCTTGTCCGCCACATGTATTACAATTGATTTATCAACAGTAATCTCACTAGACGTTTTAATTTATCTAGAGAAAATCAAAACTCGTGTGGGATTTAATTGACTATTACACGATTAGAAGAAAGTATATAAAGATTAGAAGTAACGAAGTACTCCAATACAATAAAATATTAATTGACTTACGAAAATATAACTGTCTTCAAATGTATTATTGTACCATCTCAACATTACAAATATTACGCTAGATGCATGCTAGATGGCAGTAGTGAGCAATGCTTTCGCGTCGAGAAGTTCTCGATCTATTATACACACTGGCAATGTTACTAGTCAAGAAGGCTTTGTTGATTCAGTTTCATTTTTATTAAAATGCAACATTCCACTTCAATTATCCGAATCCCAATAATCAACGTCACTTGACAGATGATTTTCAATAAATCTTAATATTAAACAATCTCTGATACATGACTATCCATAATATCATTCAGCGGAAACTATAACATAACATAACCTAACCTAACTAATATACTGTACACAAGTGTTAGAAAAGTTTTAATTAACGACGCTGACATAAAAAATAAACTTGAACAATTTTAAAAGGAATAATTATTGAATGTACAATTTTCAAATTTGAATGTGGTTGGTGGTACAATTGATGTTATATTGGACGTGTGCGTAATAGAAGTGGAACTCGTTGATTTAGGCCTACATGGTGCATTCAACTTATTCAGGATTTCCGAATGGTGCTCTTCATTTATTTGTAAATCGGATTTCAGAAGATGCATGTAGGTATGATCAGTGATTTTTATTAATTCTTGTTCTTGAATGCCAATGCGAGTCATATTTGAAACTGCTGTGCATCGACTGGAGTGGCTTGTAATTTTATATATATATATATATATATATATTTTTTTTTTTTTTTTTGACGTCCAGACCAGCGCAGTTTCAAATGTTGACAAACAAAGAAACAAATGCTAGGGACGCGATAAAATTAAACAAATGCTAGGGATGCGATAAAATTAAACAAATGCTAGGGACGCGATAAAATTGTGAGAATAAGCAGCCATGATTGGTTGAAATACGTCCTTTCGTACCGTTTTATTGGTCAAAAGTAGTATGACGTAGTAAGAGTGTAATAGTCAATGAAAAATTCCAGACCTGACCAGAATTCGAACCCGGGATCTCGGTGCTTAAGTCACTGAACAACATGTCACAATAGTCAAAGTGCGACCTTAAGAGTGTTTGTTTCAGTGGCTCTGGGAAGAAATGCTTGAACCGGCTTAATCAGTGAATAGATAAGGATTTCTTATAAATGTGTTTTACTTGATAATTCAAATTCGTTATCTAAATATATTCCTAGTTTTTTTCACGACAGGTGAGAGCGGAATTTCAATATTGTAATTATTTATATTAAAACAATTTAAATTGAAATGAAAATGATTATTTTCACAACTTTACTTTCGTTAATCTATCACTCTCACCATACTTTTATTATTACCGAAATGGATTAATTTCTTGTAAATAAAGGAAGTTACCAATTGGCGCTTGGATTCCATTATATTACAAAAGAGTTTCTTGAATATCTGTACAATTTGAATCTCATTGAGCGTTTAAGGTTTATCAGACTTAAATGTTGGATACTTCTCTGCTATTCTATCTGCTCTAGAAGGGAATAGACTGTTAACATGAACAGAATTGCAACATGGCAACATGGGACGATTCACTTACAGTTCTCTGTCTTGAGCAGGGTCTTGTTAACTCAGCGGACTGATTGCCACACATTGCTTCGCGTAAACCCATAAAGTGCGGCTAGCAGTCATAATCAGGTTGAATCTTTGATTTGGCGTTTTCTGATTTTAACTTTAACAATATTTAAGTCAGTTTAGCAGCGTACATAGTCGAAAAAGAATATACTGTAACATTACGGCATACTTACTTACTTACTTACAAATGGCTTTTAAGGAACCCGAAGGTTCATTGCCGCCCTCACATAAGCCCGCCATCGGTCCCTATCCTGTGCAAGATTAAGCCAGTCTCTATCATCATACCCCACCTCCCTCAAATCCATTTTAATATTATCCTCCCATCTACGTCTCGGCCTCCCTAAAGGTATTTTTCCCTCCGGTCTCCCAACTAACACTCTATATGCATTTCTGGATTCGCCCATACGTGCTACATGCCCTGCCCATCTCAAACGTCTGGATTTCAAGTTCCTAATTATGTCAGGTGAAGAATACAATGCGTGCAGTTCTATGTTGTGTAACTTTCTCCATTCTCCTGTAATTTCATCCCGCTTAGCCCCAAATATTTACCTTAGCACCTTATTCTCAAACACCCTTAACCTATGTTCCTCTCTCAGAGTGAGAGTCCAAGTTTCACAGCCATATAGAAGAACCGGTAATATAACTGTTTTATAAATTCTAACTTTCAGATTTTTGGACAGCAGACTGGATGATAAGAGCTTCTCAACCGAATAATAACACGCATTTCCCATATTTATTCTGCGTTTAATTTCCTCCCGAGTGTCATTTATATTTGTTACTGTTGCTCCAAGATATTTGAATTTTTCCACCTCTTCGAAGGATAAATCTCCAATATTTATATTTCCATTTCGTACAATATTCCCGTCACGAGACATAATCATATACTTTGTCTTTTCGGGATTTACTTCCAAACCGATCGCTTTACTTGCTTCAAGTAAAATTTTCGTGTTTTCCCTAACCGTTTGTGCATTTTCTCCTAACATATTCACGTCATCTGCATAGACAAGAAGCTGATGTAGCCCGTTCAATTCCAAACCCTGCCTGTTATCCTGAACTTTCCTAATGGCATATTCTAAAGTGAAGTTAAAAAGTAGAGGTGATAGTGCATCTCCCTGCTTTAGCCCGCAGTGAATTGGAAAAGGATCAGATAGAAACTGACCTATACGGACTCTGCTGTATGTTTCACTGAGACACATTTTAATTAATCGAACTAGTTTCTTGGGAATACCAAATTGAATAAGAATATCATATAATACTTCCCTCTTAACCGAGTCATATGCCTTTTTGAAATCTATGAATAACTGATGTACTGTACCCTTATACTCCCATTTTTTCTCCATTATCTGCCGAATACAAAATATCTGATCAATAGTCGATCTATTACGCCGAAAACCGCACTGATGATCCCCCATTATTTCATCTACGTACGGAGTTAATCTCCTCAAAAGAATATTGGACAAAATTTTGTACGACGTCAACAAAAGTGATATTCCTCGAAAGTTGCCACAGTTGGTTTTGTCCCCCTTTTTAAAAATAGGTACAATTATGGACTCCTTCCATTGTTCTGGTACAATTTCCTTTTCCCAAATAGCAAGTACAAGTTTATAAATTTCGCTGTATAATGTACTTCCACCCTCTTGTATTAATTCTGCTGGAATTTGATCGATACCTGGAGACTTGTACTTTTTCAGATTTTCTATCGCAATTTCGACTTCTGAAAGCGTGGGTTCGGGTATAAATGGCTCAGCAGTTTGTATTTCAATATCGTCCCGATCATTTCTATTTGGCCTATGTACATTTAGTAGTTGCGCAAAATAGTTTTTCCATCTGTTTAGGATTGATGGAGAGTCTGCAAGCAAGTCACTATTCTCATCCTTGATCACGTTTACCCTTGGCTGATATCCGTTCTTAAATTCCTTTATACCCTTATATAAATCTCGAATGTTTTTATTCTTACTATTTGTTTCTACCTCATTCAGTTTTTCCTTCAAGAAACCTCTCTTTTTATTCCTAAGTGTACGACTTGCTTCCCGTCTTTCATTGAAATAATTATCTCTCTTCTCCTCAACTGGATCCTGTAAGAATTTCAATTTTGCCTGTTTCCTTCTTTCTACTACCATGCAACAATCTTCATCAAACCACGGTTTCTTTTTCTTAGTTTCATAATAACCTATGCTCTGCTCAGCTGCAATTTTGATACTATCTCTGATATTTTCCCACACGCTATTAACATCTAATTCTTTCTCAACTTCGTCGGAACTTTCTAAAGTGGCAAACCTATTCGAAATTTCGACCTGATAATTTTGCTTAGCTTCCTCGTCCTTTAATTTAAAAATATTGAATTTAGTAATATTAACTTGTTGCTCTACTCGCTTGGCTACTGATAATCTTTCTCTTAATTCTCCAATCACCAAATAATGGTCAGAATTACAGTCTGCACCCCTGAAAGTTCGAATATCTACTATACTAGTATGTCTCCGTTTATCTATCAAGATGTGATCTATTTGGTTGTGTGTCAATCCATCTGGAGAAGTCCAAGTATATTTATGTATATCCTTATGGGGGAATGTTGTACTTTTGACAATTAAATTTTTCGATGTGGCAAAGTTGACTAATCTAACTCCATTGTCACTACTAATTGCGTGTAGGATCTCTTTTCCAATAGTTGGTCTAAAAATATCCTCCCGTCCTACTTTAGCGTTGAAATCCCCCAATAAAATTTTCATGTGATATCTAGGGAACTGATCAAAAGTATGTTCCAATTCCTCATAGAAGCTATCCTTTATATAGTCGTCTTTCTCTTCTGTAGGGGCGTGAGCATTTATAACTATGATGTCGCACCATCTACCCTTAAGTACTAAATATGATAACCTGTCACTGACAAATTCGACCTTTTTTACTGCTGATTTTATTCTTTTATGTACAAAGAATCCTGTTCCTAATTGGTGATTATTGTTTCCTTCCCCATAATACAACAAGTAATCTCCTATTTGTGATATGCCATTCCCATCTAACCTAACCTCTTGTACTCCCACAAAGTCTATTCTATATCTAGCTAGTTCGTTTGCTACTAATGTTACCCCTCCTGTTCTATAAAGACTAGTTACGTTCCAAGTGCCAAATCTCAAAACCTTATTCCTTTGCTGTGGTCGTGCCAGAGAATCAGTCCTATTCCGAGGCTTACTGTAGGAATTCGTAACAAGCTGTTTTTTACGGTGATGGGTTGTTAGCCCTTCGCCCAACCCCCAAGCTGGAGGACCACCCCTTATCGGCTGTCCACGACTGCTTATTCAATATATTCGCAGCTACCCTCCATATCTGGAGGCCGTCTCCTCTATCCGCAACCTGAGGACGCGCCATGCCGTGGTGATAGGGACCCACCATACATGGAACATTACGGCATAGGCCTAATAAAAATCATGTGATTATTTGAACTACGTGATGGAAGCAGATTTACAAGTCGAATTTACTCTTATCAGAAGCATTGAAAGTTACTTCCGATACACAAATTAGGTAACGTTCGTCATCTTAGGCGTTTCCCATCAAGTCGGTCCTTGGTTAGATTCCCAGTGTGGGCAGTGAAAGAGATGTATTATGCTTCCTTGCCGCAGTGTGTTTGTTCCTTGTCATATATTGTCCTGTGTTGTCTCAGCGGTGGTCATGTGTCGTGTTACCCACACGATCAAAGATATCCGCAATATGTGCTTGTAAAGTGTTGACCACAAGATACACCTTACCACACACCCCAATGTATTGCAATTCGGTATCAAAGAGAGAGATAAAGAAAAACATTAGAAAAATAAGTGACACTGAAGGTTGAAACCACGTGTGAGATTATGTTTCATATAGGCCTACACGTACTTGTAGACATAAGACGAAAATGTAGCTAATCACTAGGATTGCAGGTTAATTAAATTACAAACAAATTTTTCAGAAGTGATATAGAAAAGCTTCTGTACTTGCAGCAATAATAGCTAGTAATATAAATAAATTAACAGTAATTAGCCACCGGCGTAGCTTAGGCGGTAGCGCATTTCCTTGCTGATCCGGAGTTGCGCTCGGGCGTTGGTTAGATTCCCTCTTAGGTTGATTACTGTATTGGATCCCTTTTTTAGAGGTATCACCGTAAGGAGAATGGCAGGTAATCTATGGCGAATCCTCTGCGTCATCTCGCGAAATACCATTTCGCTGTTATTAATTCCATCGACGATAAATAACACAGTAGTTGATACAACGTCGTTTCATTATTATTATTATTATTATTATTATTATTATTATTATTATTATTATTATTATTATTATTACAACGAATTACTGAGTCACTAATACATTTTCAATCTCTTGCAGTACGTTGCGTGGTATGTTCACAGCGAAATATCGTGGAACTGTTGCGGAAAGGTAAGCCGAACAAAATCTATTCTTCAGTTTTGATGGGTGAACCGATTTGGTACCCTAATCCCCTGTGTTTCAGATGAATTTTCGATCAGATGATGATAAAAATTTGTAATTCAATAAATGGGCCATGATATTGACCTTGAAGTAGGCCTACGTTATTTTATTGTAATTATCCATTCTTTATTTCAAAAGCTCACTTTGCATTTATGATGTATAATAGACTATCTAATTTCATAGCGTATATTACATCTGACGAGACCTAATGAAAACTCGTCTGTGACAAAGGCCTAATTGTAAACATATTTATTTTCTCCTGCATTCTCTTTTCATATAACACGCTTCTTCGTCATAATTTTAGCCAGATGGACGTTTTCATTTCTTTTTCAAACTTCCCATGGTATAATTATGTATGACAGTGTAAATATAATTCTCAGAGACGACAATGTCAGCGCTGTCAGCTAATCTAGTGTTTTTTACAATCTGCTAGAGTGAGATGAAGTTTATAATTCTGTAATGCTAGTGTAGGCAATTGTGTTTTAAGAAAATACAACCGTGTAATTAACTTTATAGTTTTCAATTGGTAACTTAAGAGTTCAGCACTTCTTTTTTCAAGTTTGTTTTAACATATTTATTTTACATACCAAGTACTAACTAAATAAAATAATTATTATAAGCAATGCAAGGGTGCTATTGTGTAAGTTGCTAAATTGTATAATAAAAATATTTGCTCAGAAATACATTCAGAGCCACACCTGTGGAGAAGGCGGTCAGCGCGTCTGGCCGCGAAACCAGGTGGCCCGGGTTCAAATCCCGGTCGGGACAAGTTACCTGGTTGAGGTTTTTCCGGAGTTTTCCCTCAACCCAATATGAGCAAATGCTGGGTAACTATCGGTCCTGGATCCCGAACTCATTTCTCTGGCATTATCACCTTCATCTCATTTAGACGCTAAATAACCTAAGATGTTGATACAGTGTCGTAAAATAACCTACTAAAAATACATTCAGCTAATGTAATCAGATGGAAACAAATACAGTAGTCGGTCAACATGGAAATTATTCACTTTTATACCACTTGCGGCACCACTGAAAAACAACGGAACGAGATAAAACTTAATATTTCCTTTGCTTATAACAAAACTCAACTTTCTAGAACTCAGGCACTCGAAAATTAAACAATTTTAATTTTCACTCCACCCTAATGATCAGTCTCAATGAAGGAGACTAGGAGATGATTCCTATAAAATACGCATTGCTAAACAGATCAACCCTTCCCCACATTAAGCTCTAAGGGCAGTATTCATAGACATTTTTAGCGCGGGCTTCCGGTGGATGATCAGCGTTTTTCGTATTTATAAACCAGTGTTAGCGATAGGATATGATTTGAGTTCTGTACTAGTAACCAGTGGATAGCCGGGGCTAGCTTAGTACGCACGTAGCGCGTGCTGCGAAATGTCTATGAATAGCACCCTAAGGCCGGGTGCACACAGAATCAGACGCGACGCGACACGGCGCGGCGCGACGCTACGCTACGTTTTGCTTTACAACGCCTCGCGACAGCTTAAAACTGTCTGCTCGCGACAACTGATTTGCTGGCTGTGGGGGTTTGGAAAACTGGCCTAGGCTAGAAAATGGCGTCAATGATAGAGGACTATATATGAAAAATGCTATTGTATTTGCTTATTATTTCCTAAGGACGCAAGCTCCTAAAAATCTATACGATTGAAAGACTCTTAAAATTAAAATGTACTGCACAAACGTCATTTTTTATGTTTATGACTACTTCACGACTCACAATAAAGAAAAATAATATATTAAATCAATAATGAGTGATAGTATAGAGCAGAGAATTAGGCTTACTACAAATTACACTGGTCAACAGTCATTTTGCGCCAGACATAAAACTAACAAATTCTTACTAATTTCTACCTCCTGAATTAATAAATAACAAGCAAAATATTCCATCACTTCGGGTTTTCGAGATGCACAATATAATTAATTTTCTATGCATTTTATTTTTAAAAAAATCACCGTATTTCGTGTGTAACTGTTTTGTTTTACAAATGTGAAGACCCATTATGTGAAAACAATATTAGTATAAGTAGGGCACCATGTTAGAAGCACTTGTAGAAAGGGAAATTATTTTATTGTCCTTCTACGAGTCTATTTCGAGGGAGTGAAACAGGTTCGCGGTATAAATTCACTTGAGTTTACCTGATTTTACTTGAGATGTTCATTTCTTTCACGGTGAACTTTAATTACATTACTGTAGTTTATATTTTGCAATATATCACCATGTCAAAACCACCGAACAACAATTTACGAAGCGCCATAACAAGGCTAGCAGTTCACGGTTTTCACCACAAACTGTGCAGAAGATCAGAGTACCACGAACCTTCCCCCGAATGCGTGTGCAAACTGTGCTACGAAGTGTGTCCAAAATATCATTTTAGTAAATGTGTGAATAGAACGAAGTCACTAATGGAATATAGTAAAGAAAAGTAACTCATACCAAACTAAATTGCACGTTTGTGCGCACTTCTTTCTTATTAAAACCACTTCTAGAAGCGGAAATTGTTTTATTGCCCTTTTCGGTTCCATTTGGAGGGGAAGAAACAGGTTCGCCGTATGAAAACGCTTCAGTTTACCAGGATATTTCTGTGGTGTTACTATTCTGTGTAAGACGTGTATTCCTTTAAAGTGTGCTTTAATGATAATATTCAAAGTACGAATGGTTTATATGTGCGGATTTGAAGGTTGTAAGTTAGCATTGCTTTTTGGAATGCAATTAGGCTACACAAAATTTTGCTGCTTTCTGTACGAATTGGACAGTCGCGCTCGAGATATTTTATTTTTATTTTATTGGGTTATTTTACGAAGCTTTTTCAACATCTGGGTTATTTAGCGTCTAAATGAAATGAAGGTGATAATGCCGATGAAATAAGTCCGGGGTCCAGCACCGAAAGTTACTCAGCATTTGCTCGTATTGAGTTGAGGGAAATCCCCGGAAAAAACCTCAACCAGGTAACTTGCCCCGACCGGGATTCGAACCCGGGCCACCTGGTTTCGCGGCCAGACGCGCTGACTGTTACTCCACAGGTGTGGACTCGCGCTCGAGATAAGCATTATAAAATAAAACGACAATTACTAGAGCCAAGGAAGAAAAATATTATACATCAACCCCTTGTACCTCAAAGCGAAGTAATTTTACACCTTTTACACAATAAGTTAGAGTTAATGAAGAATTTTGTTAAAGGGATAAATTATAAAACTGAAACATTTAAAAATATCCAGGAAAAATTTCCTGCTAATAATAATCCGTGGCGCTACACCCCGTGAAGAGCCCAGACCGACCAGCCGGCTGCTGGCCTCATGTCCACATGCCAAAACAGAGGTGGACGATCATCCAACTAGAATGGAGGTATCGTGTGGTTAGCACGATGATCCCCCCCAGTCGTTATATCTGGCTTTCGCAACCGGTTTTCGCTACCTATCGTAGTATCACGATGCTAGGTGGGCACCGGTCCCATACACTGGCCGAAATTTCATGAGAAAATTTCTTCCACCATGAGGACTCGGACCAGCGCGCATTCCTTAACATTTCCTGCTATTAGTGATTCAAAAATAAAGGAGGGAGTTCTCAATGGACCACAAATTAGAGAAATAATGGACAATCACTTCGAATCTTTGCAGGAAGGAAAAGAGACAGCCGTCTGGATAGCATTCAAGAAGGTTGAATTAATTTTCTGGATAACTGTAGAAGTGAGAACTATGAAGAACTAGTGAAAAATTTACTGTTGGCATATTAAACTACGGGTTGTAAAATTTCCCTAAAAATTCACTTCCTTCACTCACATCTTGACTTTTTTTTTCCCGAGAATTGTGCGATTTAAGTGATGAGCATGATGAGCGCTTCCATCAAGAAATTTCAACTATGGAAAAAAGATACCAAGGACAATGGAGTACCAATTTGCTAGCAGACTATTGTTGGACTTTAGCTCGTGATGTACCTGATGCCCAGTGTAAAAGAAAATGCAGAAAAAGAAAGCTGTAATCTTCTGAACAGTGAATATTTAGCCTTATTGTCATTATATAAAACAATATTTTGAATAAATATAAATTCCAACATTTCTCAAAAACCGTAACCAACAACTGTTTTTATTGTCTTATTCGTATTCAGGAGGCTCAAATTATATAGAAAACATATATCACATGCCTAGCGCAAAAAAAAAAAAATGTTAACATTTGTTACGCAGTGTTATTATTATAAATTATTATTCACCTGGTGCTTTCATCTCATTTGCAATTTTTCACATATTTTTAGAAACCACATTATTGTCGTGATATTGTTTCAAAAATTGTACAGAACTTATCTTTCCTGTACTAAATCAACTAATTTATCCGCATCGAGCTCCATTATGAATAATGTGTACTACACAACAATAGTATTTTTTGTAGATAAGGAAAGCGTGCAATCATAGCCACTACTAACGCATGCGCAGTACACTGCAGCTATCAGACGGTCTCCTCGCGACGAACTTCTAGCAGTCATTCGAAGTTGTCTCTTCGTGTCTCCTTGTGTCTCCTCGCGACCGTCGCGCCGCGTCTGATTCTGTGTGCACCCGGCCTAAGAGTCAATCGGGCTATATTTTATTAGAACCATGTGGAAAATCTTGAACATTAAATAAGGAATGGAGCGAGACGAATTGCAAGAAAAATCGTGACATGAATTTCATCATATACCTACAGTAATTCTAGCTTAATAGTATGTATGTATGTATGTATGTATTTATTTATTTATTTATTTATTTGTTTATTCACACTGCAGTCGGTATATACCCGGTGGCAGTGGTAACTGATTACACTCATTAATGACAATAAAAAACTTATTAATTAAAATACAATTAATAATAATACTAATAATTAATACTAACAATAATTAATAATAATAATAATAACAATAACAACAACAACAACAGGGAATATACTAAATTAAATGAAACGATCACTTAAAATAACATTTGAAATAAATCTAATTTGTATCTTAAAACTTAGATCGAACTAAAACCCACGAGTATGATTTGTTCATATCTGCACAAGTACCTTTCAAATTACACTCATTTCGCTGTCAACTCACTCACTGCAATGGAACTACGACACATTTCACTGATTCTATCCTGATTTCACTAACACTTCAAAAACATTTCACTGTTCAAATACTATGCACTGCCACTATAAACTATAAAGCTTCACTGACAGGAACACGTTTCACTTACACAGCACACTTCACTGATACAACACACTTCACTGACACAACATAATTCTTCACTGATACAACACTTCAATAACAACATATCATTTACATCCTTTAAATACTGTGTATAATTACCGTCTATTAGTAAGGTCATTAAGCCTATTTTTAAATACATTTTTGGTTGTTGGTAAAGCCTTTAGTAAGTCTGCAGTTAAAGCATTCCAGTCCCTGATAGTACGATTGAGAAAAGAAAACTTTCCAGTGTCCGTCCTCTGCCTTCTTTCCCTCAATTTATATGAGTGGTCGTTCCTTGAAGAGTAATTTGGCGCCTGCAAATTATTTTTTATTTCTCTCCAGGCAGGCTCACCTCTGTATGTTTTGAACCACGAATGACGTGTCCACACCTGTGGAGTAACGGCTAGCGCGTCTGGCTGCGAAACCAGGTGGCCCGGGTTCGAGTCCAGGTCGGAGAAAGTTACCTGCTTGAGGTTTTCCCTCAACCCAATATGAGCAAATGCCAGGTAACTATCGGTGCTGGACCCCGGACTCATTTTACAGGCATTATCACCTTTATTTCATTCAGACGCTAAATAACTTGAGATGTTGCTACAGTGTCGTAAAAATAACCTAGTAAAAAAAAGAATGACGTCATTGTAAAGCTTTCATGTCGAAACATTGCAATTTTTCTTTCTTTGTAGATCGAATCTAGAATTTTCACGTAAAAAATAGGAAGAATACGAAGGTTGAAGAAAATCAAAATAAATTATAATAGTAAAAGTGTCCTCAGGTTGCGGAGGTAACTGCGAATATATTGAATAAGCAGTCGCGGACAGCCAATAAGGGCTGGTTCTTCACCTTCGGTGTTGGGCGAAGGGCTAACAACCCATAAACGTAAAAAAAAACAAACCTCCAACATAAATTCTTCACCTGACATAATTAGGAACATTAAATCCAGATGTTTGAGATGGGCAGGGCATGTCGCACGTATGGGCGAAACCAGATATGCCTAGGACTATAGAGTGTTAGTTGGGAGGCCGGATAGAAAAATACTTTTGGGGAGGCCGAGACGTAGATGAGAGGATAATATTTAAATGGATTTGAGGGAGGTGGAATATGACGGTAGGGATTGGATTAATCTTGCTCAGGATAGGACAGATGGGGGGGGGCTTATGTGACGGCGGCAATGAACTCCGGGTTCTTTAAAAGCCATTGGTAAGTAAATATAAGTAAAAGTATAGAGAAAATAGAAAAGAGGAGAAACAGGCAATGGCTCGGGAAATTATTGGAAAAAAAACTCATAAGTGAATAATATCAAAATTGAATCAGGAAAAGAGAATATAACTGGGAAGAAGAAACAGACAAAATAATAAAAGAAAGGGAAGATGCGTTAAGATAAAAAAATTATAAAGGAAGTGAAAGTGATAATATTTATAGATACATGATGGAAGGTACGAAAAGGAAGAATTATTGAGGTAGAAATAAAATAGAAGGATTGCTCAGAAGATTTAATTATTGGTATTGCCTCTACCGCTTGCGAAATCAACTGCGTTCATTGTTATACATGGAAAATGCAGATTGACATGACACGTGATTTGCGGTCAACTTGTATTGAATTAAGCAAGGAAATTATATTGAATCAATATGATACAGTTTGCATGGATTTAATATCCTGAATGGCTTGGAGGAACTCGGCAGAATAAATATATATTTTTCTATAGGTATCTTGTGAATATGGAACAAGAATATTGTAGCGAAATACGTGAAGGCAATAAAATGCTGTTGCTTACACCAGCACACGTTATTTACTATCTTTGCAGTTTATTGTTGGCTACATGAACCAGATGATACACGAGGTAACACCTGTTTGGCCAGTATTTCATATACAATACATTATGACCGTTCATCACACAATTTTTTTGTTTGTTTTTCACCACAACAGGTTTTTATCAAACACACAAATGCTATGAAATTTTATTAGCACAAAATTTTATTCCTTTAGTAATGTTCCAGTAATTATGATAAAGTGAATGTGGGTTTTTTCACTATTGTAGATCGTGTTGCATGTGACTAGCAGTTCTCTTTAGAGTAACCGCCATGTTATTAATATTATTAGCTTCTATTAATATTTCTTTTTTTTTTTCTTTTACAACTAATACTATTAATTTTTATTATAATGCATAAAATCAATGATACAGTTTTATGATCACGTTATGTTAAAATTTATTAAAACTTTGAAACAACAACAGACAGATTTTGGGGCTATTCCCACCTCGTCTTCAGTGCTGAAAACTGTAATGATGTGAGAATATAGTAATATGCGTTACAAGAGCGATATGTTGACGTTTTCATGTTCGAGGAAAAGATTGAAAAAGCGAAACGTAGTTGAGCTTTTTTAATTTCCGAGAACATGAAAACAAACATATCGCTCGTGTATCGTACATTATTTTGTGCGAAGATCGTTTATTACATACCTGAAAGAGGAATTTCTAATTAGTTGCAATGAAATCTCCATCTTGGTTTCTGTTCAATGACGGCAACTTTTAAAAACTGAAATATCTATCTTCAACATTGTTGTTATAAAATGTTCTCTGTGTTTACTATATTCCAGCAGGCCGTGATAAATTTCTGTCTTCCCCCCCCCCCCCCAGTCTATAAATGCGAACTTAAACATACGGTAAGGTTATGTAATGATTTATTTTTCATTTTAATATTTTAACAATATTATTTATATAACATATTGCAGTAATAACATCGGCATCTGGAATCTTGTTGATTTTTTCACGGCTTCCTTAATGTTACTTGCATTACAAATGCAGTAACTTTTGTGGTGTTGTAGAGTTTACTTAATTTTTGCAAATATTTAAAAACAATAATTGGCAGTGCAATTTAGGTGAAATTGCAGTGGTAAGTTTCCAATTTATAATTATTACTATGTTAAACGTCTCTAAAAATAATATGTTAAAAGCCTAAAGCAGTAAAATGAATATGGCGCTTAAGCGGTAAGAAGAGGGAAATTGTTATGTGTGTTACGTTGGGAATACTGAATGTGGTATTTCACACTTACCGCGTATTGGTTTTGTGCGGAAAGCAAGCAAATACGCACGATCTCGCACAAAAATATAAGCATATTGCTAATTTTGTAATGATATAAGAATAAAATATAAACATTTTGCTAAACATTTTTTATATTTTATTCTTATGTCATTGCAGTTTTCGACACTGAAGATGGGATGGCAATAGCCCCCAAACATATCTATTGTTTTTTAAAAGTTTTAATAAATTTTAACTTAACGTCATCATACAACAGTATTATTGATTTTATGCATTATTATAAAAATAAATTAATGATCACTGTAAAATTATTGACCATAATATTTCTCAATATAGTAATACTATTAATACTACAAACATTGCTTTTTATTGAACTGTTCATATTGCATTACTGGTGCCATTTTTACTAGTAGACTAATTGAAGTGTGTAGAGAATATTCCCAACGGAAAATTGAATATAGAAGTAGTAATGTTTCTGATAGATTTTAGTGAATTCTACTGTTCGACAAAGAGATGGACTGTGCCATGAATTATTTTTCATTTTGCTTTAGAACATTTTATTTACTTCAGAAAGATGGAAATGAACGTTGTGGTGCTTAATTGGACTTTGTAAATTCAATGTGTTATCATATGTAGACGATGTAGAGTTACATGACCAACTGAAGTCAAAAACTTACCTGGAATTCTGATTAATGAAATAAATGGCACTTGTATAAATACATGCCCTTCTAAAACTCAACATAAGAAAGTATCAGGATATTTTAATTAAACGAACTCACTTAAAACTGATGACAAGGATTTTGGGAAAGTCAAATATTTGGGTTGAAAACCTGTTCAGAAAGGATATTGAATAACGCCTACCTAATACATTGAATTTTTATTGTAGATTACGAAATATTTTTGGCTCCAAACGCTTCTCCAGAAAAAAATTAAGATGCTAGAACATTATAATCCCATCGAAATGTCATATTCAGCATAACTTGGATTCTTAAGAAAATAAATTCTACAATATATATAAATTTTCACTTTCAAAACCAAAATCTTCACAAAGCTTTTTGCCCATCACCACAGCTACAAACATCACTTTATTAATAACACTAATAACACCATTACTACAACTAATAATTCCAGTACTCTTCTACCACCATTACTACTACTGCTGCTGTTACTACTACTACTGCTGCTGCTGCTGCTGCTGCTGCTGCTACTACTACTACTACTACTACTACTACTACCATTACTATTACTACTGCAACTACCCGTTTTTCAGTTGCTGTTCTTAACAATAGTATATTACGTCTACTATGACTAAAATGTCTGCTATTTCTATTAGTACTACTGTTTATATTATTATTATTATTATTATTATTATTATTATTATTATTCATAATACTACTATAACTACTCTACCACTACCACTCCTGTTGCAACTGCTACTACTACTCCTATTGCTGCACAGTCATTCCAGTTGTCACGGATATTACATTATTACTACAGTGTGTTATTTTAAGTAATCGTGCTTCATTTAATTTAGGATATTCTCTATTATTATTATTATTATTATTATTATTATTATTACTATTATTATTATAAATTATTGTTAGTATTAATTATTTGTATTAATTATTGGCATTATTATTAACTGTATTTTAATTAATAAGTCTATTATTGTCATTATTGAGTGTAATTAGTTACCACTGCCACCGGTGTATACCCATTGCAGTGTGAATAAATACATACATACATACATATTCAACAATAAAAAAAAATAAAGTATTTTCAAACTCTAAAATGATTTTTATCAACTTTTATTATTACAATCAATTTAGAAGATCATTAAAATTTTAGAGAAGAAAGTTGTTGAATAAAATTTATTATTATTGCAGAAAATAAAGAAAAGTTTCTGTCACGGATGTTGCAATATATTTTATTTTATGTTATAAATTATTTATCTAATGGCTAGTAAGTAGTTATCATAAGAATTTTGACAAAAATATATTTATTAGGAAATTCTTAAGTCACGTACTTCTAATTAAATTTAAAAACCAGTTATCTGTTTAGTTATTTATCTAATTCTTAATAAGTAACTTCGTTCAATTGTGTCTAGATTTATATATATATATTTTTTTTTTCTTTCTAAAATTTATTGCGGTGAGATAATTGCATTACATTCGTACCAGCTGGAAAATCATGAGTAGCAAGATCATAAAATTTATATTCAATAATTAAAATAAATAAATAGATAAACGGATGGATAAATGAGCAAATAAATAGATAAATGAATGGATAAATAAAAAATTAATTAATTAATTTCAAGCCACATAAGACAAATATAAGTCGAGGTACAGATATTCCTACAAACATATGATCCTTGTGGTTATCTAGATAAGATCAACTTTATAGTCGTCATAACTATACCTCTTGTGCTTTAGTCTTAGGCCCGGTTTCTTCAACCTTTGTTCCAATGTAACTAACACAGCGTTAATTAACTGTAACTTAAAAGTATAAATTGCTGTTAAGAATATTGTGTTTCTTCAACTTTACATTTCACATTTTAACATTCTGTTTGTTAACTCTGTGTTAGGATCAAAGATTATAGAGTTTAACCATAACTTATAACCAAATAGAGGCTCAATTCTGTTTTCTGAACTCTGACAATTGCGATTCTCGCTTGTTTCCGTTGTTTGATTCAGAGAGTATAGAAGTCTTTCTATTCTCTCAGGTTTGATTTCGCTTCTTTCCGTCGTCTGTATCACAGTAAGGTGGAGTGGCGTATTGGAATTGCTGTTGTGAAATGGAAAACACAGGAACAAAAAGAAATCGTGGTTCGAGAGAAGCCTTCTGCTGGAAATAATTTCACAGTATAAACCAATTATTGAGAATCAAGAAACAAACGGATCTATGTTGAAAGTGAAAAGTGAAGGCTTGGCAGAAAATAGCCTATACCTTTGTATGAACTTCTGTTCTGTCAAATCACTGAAATCATCCCCTCTGTTTATGTATTCATGGATATCATTTTATAAATAATCAAGATATAGAAGTTCAGCATCCAACGCACCAGCCATATTGAATACTTCTATGCTAACAGAGAGTTAAATTATTTAACTTAATGAAATCGGGCAGTTAAATTAACACAGGTTTTAACGGTCTGTTAGTACTAACAGTAGTTGAAGAAATGCTTGAACTGTTAAGTTTACAGTCAAATGGAATAATACATTGTTATAATTTAACAAAGGTTGAAGAAACCGGGCCTTAATAAAGTAATATTTCATATCTAACTTGAGAGTTTATGCCTATTTTATGATAGGAATATTTGACAGTTCCTTTATCACAGTAACTGATCTCAGATCCTTACAGACTAGAAAATGAGCTTGAGTTTCGGTCCTGTGGTAGAGAATGGAATCAGTGTCACGTGACATTGTATGCCTATCAGATCGGACTACTCTCCACTCTGGCTTAGCTTCCTTTGCTAATGGGTTCTGGCTGCCCTAATCTTCTGTGTGCCGGACTTGTCACGCCTTGAGAAGAGAAGGCTACCTTCGATCCTGATACCCTAGGGTTTCTGATCCCTTCAAACCTCGAACTGAAATGGGATAGGGGAATGGAGAATGGTGGATCAAAATCTTATTAGCTCGGAGTTAAGCCAGATATTGTTCAGTTCAATTTGGTGTACAGTTTAATTTACTGTTGATACGTAACATTATTCGAGTTACATGTCGTTTGCTTTGCAAGTGGGTACTTAATACAAATACTATTTTGTTTGATACTACAAGAAAGAAACCGTTTAAAATGTACGTATTTCAGTTCTGTTTTATGAAATAAATATTCGAGTGATTTATAGCAAGTTCTTTCTGAAAATAATATCTATGGAAAGATTTGCCGTATTTTTATTATATTACATCAACCTTAGTTAGGCGCGGTGTGGATGAAAGGAAAAATAAATGAAAGTTCATTAAAATACATTTTATGTACGTACTGAATTAGAATGTTGACTTTCAAGGCAGTACATTTCTTTCACGAGTAAATATCGTCGAAGGTTTTTGTTAATAGTTGTAGCCTAGATAGCTCGGCCTTATAGGCTTTGACGGTAACAACTTTTCTCAGTCCATTTTGAATCTTGCGTACACCACTTTTAACACTTGAATATAATTAATTGATGAACTAGTGGACTTACTCGTGTTAAATATGAAATATCTGTCCGGCTTACAGCTGTTTCAGTGCTTCACGCACCATCATCAGAGCCTACTAGATCGCGGCGTCATCTCGAACTTCTCTGCCTGTTAGGAGGGTGTGTTTTATTACACTATGTGTATACTATACAAAGGAAACAAAAGACAAATACACAAACTACACCAATACATAAACAAATTACACCCAAAACTTCAATACACACTAGAACTTGAAAACAACAACTCCATAAATTTCCTAGACATCACCATAACAAAAATCGAAAACAAACACACCTTCAAAATATACAGAAAACCAACCACCACCACCACACACATACACAACACATCTAACCACACCATACAACACAAACATGCTGCATTTAGGACAATGGTACACAGATTACTCAACATACCCATGAACCAACAACACTACAATGAAGAAGTGAACACAATCAAATACATAGCACAAGAAAACGGATACAATCCAAATATAATAGACAATATCATAAGGAAGACAAAACAAAAACTTAACAAACACAAAAATACACAAAACACAACACAAACACAAGAACACAAGAAGTACATCACACTAACATATGAAAACAAAAGCACACATAAAATCGCATCTTCATTCAGGAAACAGAAATACAACATAACATACAGAACAGAAAACACACTACAAAGACATCTCAACACACAAAAAACACAAACAAATAAATACAACCACACAGGTGTATACAAACTCAAATGTAATAGTTGCGACAAGTTCTACATAGGACAGACAGGCACATCATTCCAAACTCGCTACAAAGAACATATTAAAGCTATAACCAGAGGACACAATACATCTACATACGCCGATCACATAACCAATACTAACCATACATACAATAACACAAATACGGACATGGAAATCCTACACACACAACCCAAGAACCAAAAACTCAACACACTGGAACAATATGAAATATACAAACACACTAAAACACACCCCGATCAAATCCTCAACACACAGATCAATTTCAGTACACACACACTATTCGACTCCACAATTCAACACCTTCCAACAATAAAGCACACCCTCCTAACAGGCAGAGAAGTTCGAGATGACGCCGCGATCTAGTAGGCTCTGATGATGGTGCGTGAAGCACTGAAACAGCTGTAAGCCGGACAGATATTTCATATTTAACACGAGTAAGTCCACTAGTTCATCAATTAATTACTTTTGTCAGGTTTACTATGCTGCCATCTAGTTGTTTCATAAGGAGTCACGTCATAATTCTCATTTGAATTGCATTAGCGACTGCACTGCCATCTCGTGTTCGTTTACGGCGGACGGGTGGCGATCCTGGCGGTTGTTCTCTTCAAAGTGCTGTGGATTTTAACATAGGAATGAGCAACCTGTTACATTTATGATGTAGGGTTGTAGGTATATTTGTTTAATGTTTATTGATTCTATTGAAACATAATTATTATTAAACGAGGTATGTGCGAAAGAAATAGTTTTTATACAATTTGATACTAGAGCAAAGCTTTATTTCACCAGTGGCTTCCTTACTTGTGTCAGCCGAAAGGCGAGTTCAATAAGAACCACGAGTGATGTATATCTGTTTATCCTGAAGTTGTATATATGATTTTTTCCACTCTATATAAACTCTAATATATACACACACATGGTGAACCGTAACTAATGTTATTAATTTAGGAGGTTATCCTTTGAGACATTTCAAACATTCATTCATTTAGTGCCCTGCCCTAGAACAGGTCTTTCACTGCAAACCCAGCTTTCTCCAGTCTTTCCTAATTTCTTCCTTCCTCTTTGTTTCTTCATGTGATCCATATATCTTAATGTCGTCTATCATCTCATATCTTCCTCTACCCCGAACTCTTCTCCCGATAACCATTCCGTCTAGTGCATCCTTCAGTAGGCAGTTTCTTCTCAGCCAGTGACCCAACCAAATTCTTTTCCTCTTTCTCATCAGTTTCAGCATAATTCTTTCTTCACTCACTCTTTCCAACACAGTTTCATTTCTTACTCTTCACACATTCCATTCTTCTCCATATCTACATTTCAAATGTTTCTATTCGCTTCTCTTCACTTTGTCGTAATGTCCATAATTTTGCCCCATATACTCCACACAATGCACTTCACTAGTGCGTTCCTTAGTTATTTTCCAGATGTCCGCAGAAGATGCTTATTTTTCTTTTTCTGACAAAGAAGTTTAACATAATTTTCCTTGTTTTTGCTTCATTTACGAGATAAAAATTGTTTCATATGAAATATTTCATAGAGTGTTTTGGGAAATCCATAAGCTTAAATTGAATCCCCAATATGCTTAATCAGTTTAAGAGAGCAGTCAATTATGATAAACTATTGAAAGAATTTTAGTTTTGGTCTTTAAATGTGTAGAAATTTGATTCGAATAACTCTGCAATGCTCGGGAAAAGTGACATAAGTCAGTTTCCACAAACCTTTTTTGATAATTTATTGACAACTTACGGAACATCTGCTCGCTTGGAAAAAAATACATAAGTATTTCTCCCATTACAATAATTCATACAGAAAAAAATCAAATCGATATAAACCAGTGTAAGTTGTCAATAAATTATCAAAAAAGATTTGTGGAAACTGACTTATGTCACTTTTCCCGAGCACTGGAGAACTTGTAATGCAACTTTTCGTTCTGCTAAGGAATTTTACATATACAAGGTGAAAGCCAGAATCTTTAACTTGTAAATAACAAAAAGCCAGTGTAAACGATATAAACTGTCGAGAAATATTGATGGTGGAGTATAAATAACTGCAGAAAAAAGTCAAATGTTTTTCTTTGTTTAACTCTCATTGTCCCCACCCCCAAAAAATGTTTGTGGGTCTAACTTTTTTTTTGGAGAGGAGAATAGACAGCCATTATTTAGGCTACTTTTCCCGGTATGTATGCTGAAGCAGTTGTTTGTTACTCTGTTGTGTATTGTATATAAAACATTAGGAGTAAGGACTGCCAGGAAAATAGCATTTGTTTTGTTTCTATAGCTACCGAGTGAGGATTGTTTCTTTTCTCAGATATTAAATAACGGAGACATTCTGAGTGGAACTAGTGCCATAAATATTAATCTGGGAGGAAAGAGAATTAATTTATTCCGAATTATTTCGTTATTTCGTAATTTCATACTACTATTACTACAGATTATTATTATTATTATTATTATTATTATTATTATTATTATTATTATTATTATTACTAGACTTCATCGAATTGCCACACGCAGCATGCTATCAGGTTGCCTATGTACGGTATTATAGAGGAGGTGAGCGACCGCCCGGTCTCGTAGTATAAGCAGTTCATGTTAAGAGTTGTGGCCGGTCCAAATAGAGCAGCTACAGCTAATGTAAACTTATGTAAGCACTTGTTTTTGCATTACTGTGGTTGGAACAGTCAAAGCTTAACATTGTTCAGTGCAAACAAGAATTCAATCAAACATACTACAATGAGGGTGTTGCTGTTACAAACAATTGCCTCTGGAATACCCTTACCCCCGCAGCCAGTCTTGACACGTTGGGGAACGTGGTTGGATTCTGTTAATTATTATGCAGAACATTACAGCAAAATAATGGAGGTAATTGATGTATTGGATAGCACAGACAGTTCCGTTGTTGCAGCTGTAAAATCATTGCCTTTTGAATATTGGAAGATATTGTGTTCATTAACTCTAATTTTAAAATCGTGTCCAATAGCATCATCCTGTTAGAATCGTCTAAACTACAACTCTCAGAAGCCCTTAATATAGTGGATAAAGTATCACAAACCGTTGTCCAAAATAATTCACTAATTTCAGAAAAAGTGAAATGTAAGTTGAGAAACATTATTGCTAAATATTCTGCCTATTCATAACTTCGTATTATAAATGATGTACTATCAGGTCACGACAAGACGTCTGAAGTTGGTGTGCTAAAAAGTAGTGACTTTCCGTTCTTCAAATATGCACCTATTACATCGTGTGATGTTGAACGTACATTTCCCAATATAAAAACTGTTAAGTGACCATCGGAGGAGATTACTTTGCAGTCGCTCAAAATGTACGTAACTCTTCACTGCAATGCACATATTCAAGAATGATGTATCTTACATTAAATTTTAAGAGTTAATATATCTCACTATAAAATAATTGTGTATTTACATGTTTAGATATTTCCTAATTCAATGATCATTGAATATATTTCTTGAATGCAGGATACAGGTTTTATTGTAACCGCAGTATACTGCTCAGTGTTTACAACAGAGGCATACTCCACCCGTTGCACGTCCCTTTCTCATACAGTCTATACCGCGTGCGTAGTAAACCTTGCGATTCTCGTGGCAATTCCACGAAGTCTAATTATTACTATTATTATTATTATTATTATTATTATTATTATTATTATTATTATTATTATTATTATTATTTCAGATCTTCTGTGTCATGGCTATCATATTTCTGTTTTAACTGTGAAAATTTTTTTATTTTACAGTATAATTCTCAATTGACGGATTTTCGTAAATATTTATGAAAATTATTATAATTTTATGCTGAATAGATCGCACGAATGTTTGTTAGATCAGATGTGAATGAAAAAGAGATATTTATTTAAGGACAGCGGGCTATGAACGCGTACAAAAAATATGGCAAAATATGCAATAAAACTTTTCACAATATCTGCCACAATATTTATGATAGCCATACATAAATTTTAAAATTGAATCTTGAAAGATAGCTGAATTGAATGACATGCAGTTCACTTAATTTAGATTATTCACTTTTCCTAAGTAATTCACTTGTTGCAACAAATCCAAAATAGGGAGAAATATAATATTACACTGGTACAATTTCGTGATAAACTAATAATACCATTGGTTCTAAATTGTTATCAGATCTTACATATACAGTACATACAGCTATATGAAACTCACTGTTTACCTAATTCAAGACCGTCTCCAATACTCGGACCTTAATATAGAAAAAAGATGGCCGGCGTAGAGGTCCAACCATTTCCATTTATATAGATGGTTACGCCATATCTTTATGTCAAAATACTTAAATTTTTCGTATTTCTGAAGTTGAATTACTAACTTTTGTCTTAAATAAACGTCCAGTGTTAATTTAAGAGCAATGTTAAGTTCAATTTCAAAGGCGAGACAATAAGATAAATACGGTACGAGTAGAAACACATTGCTATGAAATTATGAACTTGATAGTGCAATCGCAGCTTGAAAACACTTTTCAGTAAGTTGAAAATTATACCCTGAACTCCGTATAAGTTACTGCAGTATATGCAAACATTCACTAATAGTTGTTGGGCATACAAAAGGTTAACACATACTCAAAATCAATAACATAAATAAACAAGGTCAGCCAATATTAGGCCTAGAAAGTCTACTAATTCAACTACCTACTTCTGCTACTACTACTATTGCTACTACTACTACTACTACTACTACTACTACTACTAATAATAATAATAATAATAATAATAATAATAATAATAATAATAATAATAATAATAAATCAGCTTATATTTTATATTTTTAATAGATGGATGTTGACAATCTAGGGTCCTTAGACTAATTCGTCTTGAAATTCAGATCTTCATGTTTGGTCACTTTTAGGCTTAGGCCTAACTCTTCATGACTTCTTTTCACTTTTCTCGATAATTGGTTTGAAATGTTTTTCTCTCGTTCAACACCTTTGTAGAGTTATTAATGACAGAATTTCTTCTACACGGTCATCTTTCATATTTAAGAAAATAACAGTCACCTTAAACAACAGTCATAAATGAAACCACATTTCTTTCCTGAACATCACTTTGAAACTGATCGAAAGTGCTAATAATTTCCCTTTCACGCCTTTCTAGGCACTAGAATGACTGACAGTACGATATGAAAGTTGGTTAGGAAATATGATTCTTTAGGCGTCATGGGTAAGATTCGAAATTTCCCGAGGAATACGAAAAGGATCACCATTTACCATAGGAAAAATATATTTCCTAATAACTAAAGCCTGGTTCAGACGGTGCGTGTTTCTGTGATGGATTCCAAGGTGGCTAGCCGGCTGGGTGCCGTGGTGGCTACGGTGCTGGGTTTCGTGGTGGCTGCGGTGATGGTTTTCGTTCACACGGAGCGAGCTGCCTTGCATGCTGGATCCAAAGAGTTTGAAGTATTACAAACTCTTTGGCTAAAGAGTTTGAAGTATTACAAACTCTTTGGCTGGATCCCAGTTTGGAAGTTGGAGATTCTGGCGCGGTACCATTTGTAAACATCAAATATGGAAGCTGTATGTGAAGCTGTACGAAGAAGACGTTTAGCAGCCTTTGCTGTTTTGCTAGCTTTGAACGCTGAGGAGACGGATCAAATTAAAAAGAGTAGAATGTGGAGCCGAAAATGGTTACTACTTAGAAATACGGGCCAAGATGTCTTAACAATGCTGTTTGTATAGCATATAAACATGTTTCTTCTCTGTACGCCTCAATTAAAGTTCTAACTTGGTCTTTGGTCCAACCGTGGGAATTCATAATCAAAATTTTCGACTTGCTCTCTTAAGGGGGGAGGATGGTATTTTTCAAAACTTTTTTTCCTATTTGGTGTAAATTATTAATTTTTTGTATGTACAGAGCTCATAGCTGTGGCAACTCAACCAATTAAAAATATTTGGAAAAAAAAAAGAATGATTTGGGGGCCCAAATTTGAAAAAAAAAAAATACCCAATGCAGGATTGTACTAAAACCGATATATCTAAACCGTTTTCAAAGATAGATTCAAACAGTTTTTGCAATGTATTTGCAAAAGTATGTTCTACAAACTGTCTGTAACAGAATTTTGATATTAGTCCCTACGTTGGTAAAATAAACAATTAAAAATTAATAACAATTTTCTGATTTCCTTTCTTGCAAACAAACGCACGTATTTTTAAAATGAAATCAATTAACAAAATTCTGTTACAGAGAAAAGTTTCCTAATAGTCTAAAGAATGTGTGTTCTAAATATCATGCATGTATCTTTAATAGTTCAGAAATTATATTCATTTTGTCTGGCAATGCAGCAAAAAAAAATGAAGTTACTGGAAACCAATAAACGCGGGCGTGTGATTTAAAAATCCATAGCGCAGGAAGTTTAAAAATGACGTCTCAACATCCGATAAGGGCACAAATACCCACAAAATGTTATGCAATGTATTCCACACATATCATAGGGTATTTTAAAGAAAAAAAAACAATTTTTTGAAAATTTAATTTACCGGAAACAACAATAAAAGTGGGCGAGTGATTTAAAAATCCATAATGCAGGAAGTTTAAAAATGGCGATCCACACATATCACAGAGTATTTTAAAGAATATATTTTTTTTTAATTTAGTAATTTTTCAGCAAAAATACCATCTTCTCCCCTTAAAACAGTAGCTTCTGCAACCTTCCCGAGGTTGATCCACACTGTTGTTTTCTCGCTCCCAAGGTCCCAGAACAGTCTAGATAACACTCATGATAAATAAGAAACTAACCATAAGTGGAAAACAACTAAAATTCTACATTAACAATAGTAGATGTTGCAACAAAACAATTAAACAAGAAGTTTAAAACAACTAAAGTTCTATATTTGATTATTCTATCCTTAGAAACTAAGAAATACACAAATAAAAAAAGATTTAGTTGGAGAACAACTATTTTGGTAACACTGAACCAGCACAGAAGCACGCAGGAAAAATAGCAAGGAACCTACCCTCGAAATCCAGCAAGCTAGCCATCCATGGAGCCACCAGAGCGCATTAATAACGGTGAGTGACCACGCAGGCGACCCATCCGCGCAGCCACCTTGGAATCCATCACAGAAACACGCACCGTCTGAACCGGGCTTAATTTAGGTTCAAAATGTTTTATGTGTAACACTGTCATTTTAGGAAGATACGGACTGACTACCCTACCTCATAATCTCTTGGCTTAGTTGCCTCATAAATGGTGCCTTGTTGGTATCATTTGTGATGTTCAGACCTGTCTTCGGACAGTTGATTAAACAACAACAAACTCTAATTTCCTTAACTTGGAAATTGTCACGATTATGCACCTAAACGATTTGTCGCGTAGTAAAGTTGTACTTTTCGGAAACTCAAACACTGAAATATGAGACACAGATCCACTATTAGAATTACAACCCGGTACACAACACGAATGGCCGATTTCACGACGTAATTAACACAAGAAAACATCATAACAAAACCACGTGGTAATCATGCTTGGACCTCTACCGGCGACATTTTGGCCATTATCGATACCTACATTAAGGTCTGAGTATTGGAGACGGTCTTGCCTAATTGTAGAAAGAACGGTGAGTTCTGGGATATTTTGAAACGTTAGAGTTTGGTAAAGATAATTTTGACAGCATGTTAAGTATGTTTTCGATTTGTTGCAACAATTAAATAAATTGTAAAGAACAAATGAATAATCTAAATTAAGTGAACTATAATCAATTCAATTCAGAATCCTTTCAAGATTCAGTAATAAAATTTATGTATAGCTATCATAAATCTTTTGGTGGATATTGTCAAAAGTGTTACTATATGTTTTGCCAGAATTTTTATATAAGTTCATAGCTCGCTGCCCTTAAAGTAGACATATGAATGTGTTAATTTTGTTTGTATAGATTCAGGATCTATTTTTTCTCTCTTTTTAACATTAATCTAACATGCAGCAGAGAAAAACAGGCTGCAATAAAAGGAAATACTACTACTATTAATAATAATAGTAATGATAATAATAATAATAATAATAATAATAATAATAATAATAGCTATAATATCACTGTTTCATATCATATATGTTTTTATGCAATTTTCCTTTTTATTTGTCTTTTCTGTGTATTTTATATAATATGTCTATGTCTTATGTGTTGAAAATTCACTAGTATGTCATGTCTATTTCATGTCATTTTTATGTCATATATGTCCTTAAAAGTAATACGTATATTTCTACGAAATGCTCACTTATTTTTTTATTTATTTTTTTAAGTAACAAGTCTGTGTGTGATATGTCCTGGGAAAGTACTGTATGTAATATGTCTTCATTTCATATATTGTGTATCTATTTCTATATATTATATCAATTTTATCTTATATCTTTGTATTTGTATAATATAAATATGATTTTATTGCCATAAACATTTAATGTAATGTGTGTATTTTATGTCATAATTATATATATATATATATATATATATATATATATATAATGTAACTATTTGTACAGCCCTAATATACCTTCGGGTAAAATAGGGTTCTATAAACTTGGAAATTCAATAATAATAACAATAAAGTAGACAGGGAAGAAAGAAACCACTCTAAAAATAATTCGTATTTAATATCATATAAATATATATAATTATAATTATAATAATAATAATAATTATTATTATTATTATTGTTATTATTATTATTATTATTATTATTATTATTATTATTAAAAATACTGCCAACACGCTAAATTTTGAATTGAATAAAGTGAAAAATAATTGTTCACGATTAGAAAAAATTCAATTTATATCAAAATATGTGACATACTCTTAAACCTCAAGCCAACTTGAACGAAGTGAAGGTATTAAACATATAGATTTGCAGCCTACATCCTGCGGAGAACTGTTTCGGGTTTGTGACCCCTTCCTTCTTGAAAACCGCATAGAGGGTAGATCGAGGAGGAGATGAAGAATAGTATAGAATAGGACTTGCTAATGAATGGTTGGAGGTTATACGAATGAAACACTTTGCAGGGGTAGTCATTACGTAAATGAAACAGGGTGGAGGGGTAGGACATCATGACGAAGACTCTCAGTCACATTTCAAGCCATGCTCTGAGATATATCACAGTTAATTTTCATTTCCCTCTCATCTGTTAGGCTAAGTTGTCTCTTCCGACTAGATGTTATGATGGAAGAAGAAACACCGACAAAAAATTTGTACTATGCTGAGAACTTAAAGGGATGAGAAAACTCCTATCCGAGAGTTTTCTGCGGCCCACAATACTATTTTTATTATGATCCGGCAAGTGAAATATGTTAACATTGACCGCTCATCATACTGTAGAAGAAAGTAATAAATGTTAGATTTTCATGATTAGAGATTCCTTCAGTTTGTTTAAGAGAGACAAGAATGGAAATAAAACTCATACTCTACGAAATTATAATGTTATTCCTATTTTCACATGTTGATAGATATATTTGCCAACATTAGAAAAAGGTCAAGAAATTAAATATTAAAAAATAAACGTTCTTAAATATTGTAAGATACATATATGTGAATATTGCATTAAATGAAACCATATTTCAAGGATTAAATATGTCAAATCGACAGCATGATAGATTGCATAAACAATTGCATATAAAACGTTTGAAATGTCACTACAGCCTGTCATATGTTACCTATAACTAACTTAATGATAAGGTAAACGTTTTACAATATTTTTCTTTACATTCACCGAATTTACACTTAAAACATTTAAAGTTGATTTACATAGATATATTATACTTACAGCTACTACATATATTCTATATTCTGTCGTCGCACACAGCGTAGTGTACGAAATTTTGTCCTGCGGGTTTTGTAAGAATTTTGTTCATATAACTGTCGTAAATGTATAGTACTTGTTCCAAATTATATCGCATTCTCATCACATTGTATAATAGCACACAATAAATCACGTACAAAGTAATAAACATGTCAAACTAGCACCACACAGCAGCTCAACTGAGTACGAAACCGGTTATCAGCTAGCATGACTGGGAGACGGCTGACCTTGACGCCGGGAATACAGTCTATCAGTTTCCACTGTTTTAGATTAAACTAACCGCCTTAAGGCTGGTTCACAAAAAACCGGGAACGGAAACGACAACGAGAACGAAAATGGAAATAATGTTAAAATAAATGTATTTAACGATATTTCCATTCTCGTTCTCGATGTCTTTTCCGTTCCCGGTTTATTGTGAACCAACCTTAAACGTATTGGCAATGATGAACTGAACGTGTAAAATTAAGTATTACACAGTAACGTGTTTCTGGTATAGGTTACACTAAACCCCAATTTGTAACTTTGTCGAAAGAAATATCACTTAGTAACCGTTGTAAGTGCTTCATTTTGCCACTTAGCAATGCCGTCAATTTGATTATACACATAACAGGATCTTCAGTCCTTAGAAGGTTTAGATTAACTTTTTTTTTTTTTTTTTTTTTTTTTTTTGCAATTTACGACATAGTATTTTTTTGTTCATATTGTTCCATGCAATTCATTTTGTAACGAATTTAATTTTGTGTGTACTATATTAACATAAAGCTTGTTGTTTTCATTGATTGACAACAACACTTAATTTTACCTTAACCCTTAAATTGGCAAAACTTCATTTCCCACCCTAGTTTATTAAACCGTGTCGGACTGTAAAGAAAACAACTATCGCAATGTCCATATTTTATGTTGTAGCATTTTTAAGTTCAGAACTGTGTTAAATGCAATAGCATGTTACAAATTGTTTGCTAGTAAAAATGAACAAAAAACAGAAAATGTATATAATATATCTTGTTTTACGTTGTCCTTCGCCGCAAAATGGCTCCTGGTTAATTAATTAATGAAATTAAAAATATGTTATAAACGATCGTAATGCACTGTTCACTGAGAAAGATGAAAGCTTTGTAATAAGTTGCATATCCCACGAATTTTATGGAATATGTGATTTGCAAACAGTTTTTAATTAATGAATTAAATTTTCTATATTTATCAAACAACGAATCTGATAATTTTATGACCTTTAAAGAATATCCAAAAATACTTCTTCCTAGAATTTGAAAAAAAAAAATCTTCTTTTTTGGTGTCACTCAACTTATCTTTCTACTACTGTATTAGAGTTGAACAACGAACAAGAAAGCAAGACTAACAGCGTCCGCAAAGCTCAAAACCCGCACAATAATCTTGCCTACGTCGTTTACTGCTTGTGAGTGATTCAAGCGAACGTTCAAGACATCGGGAGTGGTCAACTCTCGAACGTCAAGCAGTCTTAATTCGTCACAATTATTTATTCCAGAATGAACTTTTTTCTGTTTTGGCAACTGTTTTATACTCGTATGTAAAAACAATCTAGTAGCCTATTTGAAACATCATCTCTACCTTTCAGTATATAATAATCCAATCTCCAATCTTTATTTAATTACTAGGTCCTTATTAAAAGACTAGGATTTTTTTCATATGTTTGGGATCAAGTGTACAATCTCAAGTAAACAATAAATATTAACGTTTTATTTAACGTTATGTTTTATGTTTCTCAGGAAAGCAAATTTATTGAGAATTGTTTTTTATTTATATAACCATAGCAATATGTGATCATGGAACCAGAACATTTTGATAACTATGATACTGTTTTGTTTTGTCCTTTTGTATCAATTAAACATCTCTGATGTTATTTATTTAAATGATGAATGTTAAAAGTTACGAAATCTTTCCACGTCGACCAAATCCTATTTCGAGAATCATGAGCAAGACTCGAAGCGCACGAGACTCGAAAGACAAGTGCAACGAACACAGCGATCGAGAGCGGCAGTTAGTTTTGTTCATCTCTACATTGCATGTACAGTAATGTTTTTGAAAGATTTTTATAGGCAATCTTAAGGCCTTAATATTTCTAGTGGTTCACATAGAAAAAGAGTTTCCTCATCCCTGTTGCAGCCCATAAAAAATGGACGCAATGTGTAAATGTCCGCCAGATTTTTACATCCTAGGAAAAAAACCTCCCTTTTTTTCCTTCACTGTAAAAATCAATCTAGCTTAACTGTGGGAATGTGTAGGCACTGATTAATGTAAGTAGATGTCTCTGGTGTCGGTAGTTGGAAAGGCGTGTTCCTGCTGATGACAAACGACAATCGTCACCCTCATCTTCCTTATCCATCACTTTCTATCTGTTCTCCACATGCAGAGAATGGGAGAGAGAAGGGAGGAGGTGTGATAATGACACGTCACTAGTAAGCAAGCCCATCAGCTGAGGAATTGATGTGTCAACCAATTACTGATGGCTCGGGGAAGTTAGCAGGTGGAATTACAATGCTGACAACTTTGTGGTTCCGATTGCCTGTTGTCATAGTGACAGACTGGTTAGCTATTCAGCGCCTACAGTTCACACTTAATGTTTCAGTCCGCAGTTCTCGGTTTTGAGCTAATTGCGACTCTCTGTTTGCCGATATATAACTGTGGACTGATATGGACGAGGAAATGTTTTGACTGAGGCTCCAGAAATGTAAAAATATATAATTCCGTTTTAGTACTGATAGATATCTTGAACGTTAATAATAATAATAATAATAATAATAATAATAATAATAATAATAATAATAATAAATAACACTTCTTGTCTACACCTGTGGAGTAACGGTTAGCGCGTCTGGTCGTGAAACCAGGTGGCCCGGGTTCGATTCCCGGTCGGGGCAAGTTGTCTGGTTGAGGTTTTCCCCGGGGTTTTCCCTCAAGCCATTATGAGCTATTGCTGGGTAACTATCGGTACTGGACCCCAGATTCCTTTCACCGGCATTGTCACCTTTATCTCATTCAGACGCTAAATAAGCTAAGATGTTGATAAAGCGTCGTAAAATAACATGCTAAAATTAAAAAAAAAAAAAAAAACATTTCTCGTACAAATGTAAGCTACAGAAATCGAGAATGAATCATTTTTAATACGTATTAAATTAATTGTGCTAGCCAAATGTTTTGCGAATAATTTGAGCGCTACCTGCAAATTTGTTATTCATTTTTTAACGGTGGTGATTTAGAAGTGACAGGAATATATTCAATAAACATATTTGTAGGAGATATAGAGAATGAGTGATGATACAGGCCTCCGATTAATTCTTTTTTTTTTTTTTTTTTTTGCTGTTCCTTACGTATTTTTTTGTGCTGAAGCAGAAAATTACACTTAAAATGCCACGTCGAGCAGAGTTTTTTAAATTGATATTAATGTTTGCATGGTATTAATATACAAAAAGGGGATCGACAGTTTACAGCGTTCATACAACAGTGCTCTTAGTGGCGATTGTTTTAACTTGTTAGTGGCCATTGCAAACAAAGTCTAGAAGGCTGTGTCATGCTGTAACCTTGAACCTCTAACTTTGCACTGACTGAGTTTTGAAGCGTGGCTAGCAGTTATTATGTGAACTTCTCAGATATTTTTTTTTATTTGTTGCGAGTTTATGATTAAGAAGCATTACCGAAACATTAAATTCAATAACGCTACATTCACTTAGCTAAAATTTCTTACCAAAAATATGGGGAAGTGAGGCGTGAAAGAGAAACTAACTTCAGTTTTGGATTCAGCACACCAAAGAACAATAAATTTAGTACACCTAGGCTATTTTTTAAGTTTTTATTAACGTAAATTTGGCATACTTGTGTAATTTGTGTAATGATAATATGTAAATTGCATTATTTATTGTTTATCCAATATGGGGAAACCTAATAAAGTTGTAGATAAAGATACTGCTGCAATTTTATGTCCAAATATGCTTATGCCTTCAGCTAAACTTATTACCCATAAGTATATTCATTTAGACAAAACATACATAACCATAATTGAATCTATATTATAGAAAAACACTGAATGTCTATGTACGCAGAAGTGTTACATACATTGAATATTCATCCACTGAATTTCTGTATTTATTGAATTGATCCATTGAATTTCTTTATGAACTAACTGATGCACTCAAGTTCAATATACACTCTCGATCCACTGAAGTTCTACATAATCTGAATTGATACTGTAAAATTCCATATACGAGTCCACTAAGTTTATTTACTAAAGTTCTATAGAAGCTGGATTAATATAATTATACACTTTTATGCCTGTTTTAGGTTAGTATATGTTATATAATGTGTTTTGTTTGTGCCATTTTCATTTTAATCCATGTGTTCTTTTGGAGAGTGGTTGCATCTAATCATAGGTGAGGGGGGTGAAACCTACAAAGTAGGACTTGTTTTACACAGCACGTACGGTCAAAAGACCCGTGCATTGGATTTAAGGGAAAATTCTGATAACATAGTACATCAGTATGTGTAATATTGCTCAATGGATCCATCTATCTGTCTAATAAACGTGAAAATTTATTTAAATTACTGTTCGTTATAAATCAGTTTCTGTAGGCTTAGAGCTGGAGAATGTGTAAACTCAAAAATTTATTTTACGATGCTTTATCAACTATTGTATGATGGTTATCTAGCGTCTGAGTGAAATGAAATGACTCCAGGGTCCAGCGCCAAAGTTACACAGTATTTGCTTTTAGTGGGTTGAGGGAAAACCCTGGAAGACACCTTACCCAAATAACTTGTCCCAACCAGGATTTGAATCCGGGCCCGCTCTTTGGACATGCTAACCGTTACTGCACAGTGGTGGACTAAGATGGTGTATTTGTCATTCATCGATTACAGGGTGATATGATTTTTTTTCACACATAATTCTGCTTGGCACATTGAATTGTACGGAGCCAGTTTGATCTGAGCCGATTGGGTTTCCTTGCACCCATAACTATAAATATAAGAAAGCAATACGTTTTTGTAATTAAAACACAGAATAACTGAATAATGTACATTTTATGTACTACTTCTGTTACGCATATAATTACAATTTAGCAAAAAAAACCGGACCGACCCTTGTAGCTGATTTCAGAGCCTTGTTCAGTCCAGAGTACGATAGACTGGTAACTAAGACCTTCGTGGTTCGAATCCTCCTGGGAAGGAAAATTTTTGTTTTGTTTCTTATTCAAATTTAATACCAATACTTTTCGATTGCTGGTAAAATTCATGTTCTGGGAATAATAAATTAATTAAGTAGTGAAATATCGCTGCACTCGAAAAGTATTGGGAATAAATATGAATAGGAAACAAAAAGAAGTTTCCTTCACAGGCAGGATTCGAACCACGAAAGTCTTAGTTACCAGTCTATCGTGCTCTGGAGTGAAAAAGGCTCTGAAATCAGCTACTAGGGTCGGTCCAGTTTTTTTGCCACTACTGTACGTTATAAGGGCGTTAAACACTGTCGAGATTATACAGAGTGATTTATATAGAACTGACACATTTCTTTCATTAATTGTTTCAAAACTAATTGTGCTAGCGACAACTTATTATACCTAAAATGTAGAGGAATTTTGGGAGATTATTTGCCTCTATAGCAAATGTTGAAAATGTCCTCCATCCTGCATAAGGCACAACTCAACACGTCGTTCCATGTTACTGGCCACTCGTTGGAGGACTCTGTTGTCAATAGCTTGAATCTCCTATGTGATGTTGTGCTTCAGATCGTCCAATGTCTGGGGACGTGTGGCGTAAACCCTGTCTTTTAAGTAACCCCATAGAAAAAAGTCCGGCGTTGTCAAATCCGGAGATCTCGGTGGCACAGGTTCCTAGAAATTATTCGGTCGTTAGAGAAACTTGCAATTAGTTCCATGGATTCATTTGATGTATGGCATGTAGCGCCATCTTGCTGAAAATATCCTTGACTCAGCTCTACATCGTCCAGTTGCTCAACAAAATCCATAAAAATCAGTCGGTACTCTGCAGTGTTCCCAGTCTGGTTAAAAAAAAATTGGCCCCACTATTCTCTGTGCGGATATTGCGCGCCAAACTCCGATTTTAACCGGGTGCATAGGTGCTTCATGGATGATATGTGGATTTTCGATGGCCCAATGGCGTGAGTTCTGTGAGTTCACATAACCGGATAAATGGAACCATGCTTAATCTGTGAACCATGTGATGGACAATATGGCAGGATTTTGCACAATGAACGTCTGAAACCAACGAAAATAATTCAATCTTTTATCCTTATCTGGTTCCTGTAGCTGATGAACAACCGTAACCCTATATGGCTTTAGGCCTGCACTTTTCGCAGCTCTCTGACACATTGAGTAGATGTACCGTGTCTCCTACGACAAACGTCTTAATGATTTTTTGGGTGACTGATCCAGTCGTGCTCTTACGTCAACGACAACCGTGGGAAGCCTAGATGAACGATGCTTGCCCTTTTCACTCACCAGAGATCCGGTTGTTTCCAATTTGTTTACCAGTTCCGGTATTGTGTTTCTTTTGGGAGGATTGCGAACACCAAATTCTCTCTGGTATGCCCTTTGAGTAGCTGTAATTGAATTCGTAATCCAGTATTGCTTCACAAGGAAGAGTCGTTGATTTAATGTGTACTGCATTTTCACGTTGACACAAAATGTCGAAAACAGCTGCCAACAATAGGAATAAAACATAAACATCTGCGCATCTAGTGCTGCCAGCAATAGGAATAAAACATAAACATCTGCGCATCTAGTGACAAGGAATCGAAACTCCAGAACATTCTGCTTAATTTGGTGCTAAAATTGAGTCAGTGCTGCCAACAGTAGGAATAAAACATAAACATCTGCGCATCTAGTGACAAGGAATCGAAAATCCAGAACATTCTGCTTAATTTGGTGCTAAAATTGGGTCATTGAATGAATTTCCAACGGAATAATTAAAGAAAGAAATGTGTCAGTTCTATATAAATCACTCCGTATAAACATTGTGAACTATGCCTTCTTTCTTCTTTACCTAAGAATAGGGTTACCAGACGCCCTCTTTTGTCCGGACAGGTCCTCCTTTTTAGGCCTTTGTTCGGGGTCCGAGCGGATTTTTTAAACATCAAGAAATGTCCTCCTTTTCGTAACTTATATGCGTGATATTTTGAAATTATCTGATTTGACGTCTTTTTCAAGTAATTTGCCTGTACGTGCAGCAGCATCGACGAAATATACTGTTTGTCAATAATCGCAACTCTCTTTGCTCCTCCATGTTATGAGCGTTGCTCACAGATAGCTAGTAAATCGAGAGATCGAGGTGCGAATATAAATCTAAATAGATATTTTCTGTTTTGTATTATAGTTCCCTTGACTTTCACTTGTAGCTAACTATAAAATCATTATTGTTAAGCTTTAGGCATTCTTTTAAGCATGATATAAGCCTAAATCTGTACTGTAAATATTTTGTAATGACGTAATGTAAAGTATAGGCCTAAGCCTAAATCTAAGGATATATTTTCTGTCCTCTTTTTTCGAACAATGTCCTCCTTTTTGAAGCTTTGTGTCCTCTTTTTTATCGATGCGAATCTGGTCACCCTACCTAAGAAATGATTTCTGTAAACACACAAACGAAACATTTTTAAAACTCCCATTAGGCGTTGCGTCATTACCATGTTTTATTTTTTTTTCCTTGCATTGTTATGAAGTTCAGCAGTCGAACTTAGGATGTCATTTGTGTTCCTACCTCAATGTCGTATCCCAGCACGTGGGTTGTTGTTATTTCAAAGCTTTCTCATTGAACAGATATGCCTTCGTTTTTAGACCGGTAATTGGTTTGTAATTAGAGAACGCTGGCAAGAAAGCTGTCTCTGTTTAATTGGGGACGACTGACGTTTTCATGGCAGACAGACTAAAGGATATAAAAAGAAATTGGACACTACATAACATTTTCAGCTTAGTTATAAAATATTCTTGTTTTCGAGTCTTTCTTTGACAATATGACAAAGTGGGTCGCGAAGGCAACAAATACTTTCTCATTATTCGCCATACCCGTTCGTAACAATTCATTTCATTTATCATGTTACGCGTAATTTCACATTTACTGTTATTTATTTATTTTTTTTTTTTGCTTTCATCAAAATATATAAAATTATATAGAGTAACATTGCCCAATTAGGCGAATTTTCTCTTTAAAAAACAGCACAAAAGTTATGTTAATAATGGGAAAAGTAACGTATTTGAAAAAAATATAAAGGATCTTCCAATAAGAGTGTCCTACTTTTAACATATAGGCCTGACAGCTTCCGTGTTTATGAAGCTATAGTAGTTATATATTATTACGATGTAATGTACCGAAGTACATATGATATTTCTGTGCAGAAATTCTGTGTCATCATATGATGAAGGATGAGTGGAACCGGAAAAATTATTCCGGCACCGGAATTTGAACCCGGGTTTGCAGCTCAACGTGCTAACGCTCTATCCAGTAAGCCATACCGAATTCCCATCCCGATGTCGGATCGAAGCCTCTCAGTTTAAGTTCCACCTCTTTAGTTCCCTCTAGTGGCCTACCCTCATGCACTGCGTCATAGATTTATGATAGTGGCACAATGTCCATACATGTGCAGAGGGTTCAAATCCCGGTGCCGGAGAGAATATTTCTCTGTTCCACTGATCCTTCATCATATAGCAGTTATGTTTTTCCCATGATTAAAGTTGATGACAAAAAAAATCATGGAACGTTACACCATTCTATGACGCGTGACAAAGCACATCTCTGAAGGGTCCCGGGATCGATACCCGGTCACGGAACAATTTTTTCTTCAAATTATTCAAACCTGCTTTACAGGGAGCTACTACCTGAAAGTAAGATTTGCATAAAGCATATCTCTGTTAAAATCGTGTATTTATCTGCACTTCATCTTAACCTATATAATTTAGGGCTATATTTAATTAATTTTGAAAGATTATATATAATATTCAATATTGTATCGTAATCATTCACACAACAAAAGCGTATACAGTTTCGAAAAATACTACATTCACTTACGGCAGTGAAACTTGGACCGTCCGAAATAAAAAGACATACAACGATTAACGACCACGAAAATGAATCTTTTACGAAGAACTGCTGCTGGCTGCATTCTACTTGATCTGAAGATAAATTGATCATTAACAAGAAAATAAAAAATAACATATTCATAGATCTCAATAATATACAGTACTGGCAGAATTGGCTCCAGCACGTCAACAGAATGGATTGTTTGAGATTGCGACAGATACTGCACTATACGCCTCGAGGAAAAAGATCCGTCAGTCGACCATTAAGAGATCGTAGCAGATCATTGAAGGCCTCTTACTTGATGATTATAATGATTATGATGGTGATATCGTAATTATTACCAACATTATTTCTGTATTTACGAAAATTCGTATATGAAATTCTTGTATTTGAAGTGTTAAAATTATACATCTTGATTACACAACTTTTAACACTGTATCACTTCGGAATATGTATGATAAGAACTTTCTTGTGTTAAATATTAATGTACCTTGTTAACATGTTTCGACCTATTTTCGGTTATCTTCGGAACTGTTAACAAGGTACGTTAATATTTAACACAAAGTTCTTATCATACATATTCCAATGTTAAAATTATTTCGTGATATACGAAAAGACTTAAAGCATACGTATTTCTACCTTCTCATTCAGAATCGTGCGTCACTGGACCATAAATAGGTTTATAACTAACGATCGTAATACTTAACAGTAAGAGAGCCTCGTGCACTTATGTTCCTGATCTGAGTGAATACATACACAGATTTTACAGGCCTGTGGAAGTTATAAGCGGGGCTCTCTAATGCCCTACTGCTGGTACCTCAGTACCCTCCCTATTAGATCATTCTACAGTATACAATGACCATTTGATGACATACCGTCTCCAAGTGAGTTCACGTAACTCACCTGCGTTTAGTTCAGACTGGTAAGAATTGTATTACTTTCTGTTAGAAAATGGAAACGTACGTTGTTTAGTATATAGAGCAGTAATCAGATATACATCATATTAGAGCTTAGGAAAACACTTCACCAATAGATCTACGCACTAAGAAGATTGTGGTCAGGACAAATCATCCGGGGCGGCTCGAGAGAAAGCCCTCGAATATCTCATAACTAAAATTATGAGAAATGTTGAACAGCCTGCTGTAGAAGTGATTCTACCGTCTAGCTACAGCATTTATAATCTACCTCGCAAATTTCTAGCGCAATAATTAAAAACAGATCCCTATTAGAAACAACGACAACCAAATTTCTTGGCTTAAAAATCGGTAATGTGTTAAATTGGAAAAATCGCATTAAAGAAATTACCCCCAAACTAAATTCCGCTTGTTTTGCTATTAGAACTATGCAAAAGATAGTAAATATCAATACCTTAAAAACAATATACTTTGCATACTTCCACTCGGTAATGAGTTTTGGGGAAATTCCACAGATAGTAATAGTATATTTCTGTTACAAAAAAGAGTAATTAGAATAATAGTAGGTGCCAAATCTAGGGAATCTTGTAGGACTATTTTCAAAAAACTACAAATAATGCCCATGGCTTGTCAGTATATCTTTTCATTAATAGACTTCCTCGTATGTAATCATGAAAACTTTGTAACTAATTCAACAGTTCATAGCATAAATACACGTCAAAAAATGACTTTCATACTCCATCGGCAAGTCTATCGTGCTATCAAAAAGGAGTGCGTTATATGGCAGTAAAAATTTTTAATAGCCTCCCTATCGATATAAATATGAAACTCAAAACATAAGATTATTTAGGGCCAAATTAAAGAAGTACCTAATTTCTCACGCCTTCTATTCTGTAAGTGAATTCATGACATTCAATAAAACTTCATGAAATTGATACTAAAACTATGTGTTGTACTAGTAGACTATATTGTAAATCTCGTCTGTATATGTATCTCATCTAGACTGTGACTATAAATTAAGACTTTATAATAGTATTAAGTTTTTTGACTTGTTCCATATTCTAGCTGTAAAGCAATGTATGAATACCATGGAATGTTAATAAATACAATACAATATAACTGCTGAACTCTTTAGGTGAGTTACGAGTTTTCCTCCTCCCCCCCAGTGGTGCGTATCTGACTTTTGCGTAATTTACCTCAGTGGCTCCCTCTAAGGGGAGCATGCCGTATTTCTGAAATCTTTTGCCGCAGATCGTTGCACTTGGTGCACCATGGGAGTTCGTCTATAGCATACCAGTGTGATGATTCTTATGATTAATGGAGAAGAGGTTGAATGCCGGTAGGGTAAACGGGAGTACTCCTCGAATACCTACCTCACACCGTCTTTGTTCACCACAAATTCTACATGAACCTACAGGAATTCGAATCTAGGTCAACATCGTATTTTTTACTATAGATGCAGAAGTTTATTTCTGAGAATTCGTCTCAGTTTCACGTAGAGTAATAAGTGAACAAATTGTAGATTCAGCTCATAATATTTCGCAACATGATTTTATCTAGGATTCCATTGCTTTTAAGATCATGAAGCAAGCTGAAAAGCAGCAAGGATTGTTGAATGAATGAACGGCTCAATCTGGAAAAGTAAATAAGAACAAAGACTAACTAAGGATTTATAAGTCAGTAGTACTATCTGTCCTCACCTATGCATCTAAAACAAGGGCTGATTGATAAAAAATATTGGGAACACAAGAAATAGCCACACTTAGGACCGAATTCATTAGATAAAAAATATTGGGAACACAAGAAATAGCTACACTTAGGACCGAATTCATAGTCAACACTTATCGTAAGGAAATCCTCAAGCAGTTACTTATAATAATTTCCAATTCATAAATCCCACTGAAGTGAACACTTATTCAAATAAGATAGCTTGCCAGCTTACTCACGTGTTTCCTCATATGCATTGTAATTAGCTGATTCAGTATAGAATGGATGATGATTATGATTTTTATGAATTTTTTTAGTTCTATAATGAAAATGAAAATGTGTTTCGGTAAAACATTAGAGATATGGAAAATCCTTTAGAGATGTGCAGTGACAAACACTTTAAGAGGAGATACCGCTTCGACAAGAACACTTGTGGATATTCTGGTGTCTCTCATTGAAATTCACAATACAACCATGAGGCTTGTCGATTTCATCACTGCTGAAAATATTGATCGCTTTGAGATTTTATGCTACAGCATCGGGTAGGGTTAAGTGGTATTTTTTTTTCGAAAGTATTCAGGCCGCAACGAAGTGTTATTTGCATTTTCGTTTATATTCTACCCAAGGAATAAACTGTTAAAATTTTCGTAATTATACCATTTCCACTTTGTTTACCATAAAAATAACTGAAAAATAAATTTAAACGATTTACGTAACTTACAGGAATATTTCCGGAGTTTGCATTAAATTCAACTGCAGTCTTGTCCCATGCCATTTATTCTTTTGGAGAGAACAATTATCAAATTTTTTACTTTCGACAATATATCCGTATTTCATAACTACTTCTCTTAGCTCACTTCTTTCTTCTTCTGTAAAATGCTTTCTGACATTTTGTATAACTTTGAGCTGTATAATATTTTCTTCTGTATTTGTCTACAATAATAATGCCGATTTAACAATTTTAACGTGCTGCAAAACAATTGAATCTACGAAAGCGCTCTCGTCTAGCAATTTTGCCATATTTCTTTCGAGGTCAAGGGAATGCTCAGTGCGTATGAAAGAGTAGCGTCTCTGCAATACGATCTAAAATAAGTGCTAAGGAAACGCTAATTACTTAAGTGTTTCCTCATTTTATAAGTGATGACTATGAATTCGACCCTTAAACAAATTATGAGGAAAGCGAGTTATTACAGGATAAGAAGCAAATGTTTTCGTGATATTTGCGAAATTCAGTTACCAGTGATTGGATAAGAAAGAGACAAGAATGGAACAGCAATTTATCAAGAATGAGTGGGAACAGATTATTATCAGAAGTTGTACGAGATAATATTGCAACTGGCAAGAGATCCTCAGCAAGACTCAGGGAAGATAGAACAACTCACTTCCCATCAGACTGGAAGCCTAGAGTAAGAAGAGGAGGAGGATGAGAAGAAGAATATGAAGAAGGAGAAGAAGAAGAAGAAGCTTATAATTTGGAGGAATAATTATTAATGACTGAACTCCGAACATTGATGTTTAACTGAGTAGTATTTACAAAACTGTAGGTAATAACCCAGATTACATATAGATTGCTCATTCCTATGTTAAAATCGATAGCACTTTGAATAGAACACCCGTCCGCCGTAAACGAACACGAGATGGCAGTACAGTCGCTAATACAATTCAAATCGCTCCACTGAAAAGGAGGATCGAATATATGATTTAAGTATGAAGGTATTACGGAATCTTTACTGAATGAATTCACTATCAGATTTAAACATCTGAAATCAGTGGAGAAAAATGAAAACTTGTCGACATTAGCTGCTCTTACAATGTTGTTAATGTTGCAAACGTTTTGAAACTTGAGCTTATGAAATTTCAAAAAAGCAGCTTATAAACTTGCAGAAAAGCATGCCTCTTTATACGCCAGAATATAAACCTAGATTTTGTTTGTACACTTACAGAACATAGTTACTGAATGTATGTTTTGCAGATCGTACTTTGACACTTTTTGATTTCACATAATATTTTTGCGAATAGATAGTTCCTTAGCAGACTAAACCACCAGAAGCACAAGATGCGATACTGATAAAATTCAGTCTGTTCATTATGTTTAAGTTGCTGCAAGATGAAGCCAAACATTAATATGATTATAAATAGGAAAAGTATTATCACATTTCAAGAGGTATTTCACATTAAATAAGAATAATTCGTTTTGTAAAAAATATTATTTCTTTTATAACCAGAATTAACATACATCCGTCGACATTGATTATAATGTTTTCCACTTTTTGTCGTCTCTAAAAAAGACTAATATAATTTTTTCATCATTAAAAGTCAGTATTAATTTACTAATGAGGTTCATTTACAGTGTATCATAATGATTATTAGCAGTTATCAGATGTCGTGGCACAAAATATATATGCCACTAAATTCTTACACTCGAATTCTAATAACAGAAAAATTGATGGATAAATAATAGAAAATATCTCTATGCGTCTTCTGATTTTCCCACGCCTAAAAAAATATATCGTCGTTGTTTTTTTTGAAACCTCTTATGTGACAGTAGAGAAAATAATTTTTCAGGAGAAGGAAAAATTAATTAAAAATCAATGAACGTATGTAAGAATATGAAATTCGGTAGAAAAAGTTGGTGAATATGATGAATATACATGACATCATCAAGAATCAATGTACGCCTATTGACATGTAATTATTTTTTTCTTTTCTTGTGAAAGACTGCTTAGAAAAGCTTCGGGAAAAATTATTGAATAATTCGATATTTTATGTCTGGTACACGTGGATATCTTGAGAAAGTTGTCTCAGTAAATATTTGGGAAAGAATTAGTGAATCATTGCATGTTTGTTTACGAATTCATGGATATCTTGTGAGAGATGACCAATTGAAACTTTTGGAAATAATTGGTATATAATTAACATATTTCATAAGGAAACTTATGGATATATTGAGTGAATGACCTAGTATAAGGTCGGGAAAGATTTCGTGAATAATATGTATATTTTCCTGTTAGGTACACAAAAATATTCTGAGAAAAATAGCTCATTGAAACGTTGGGTATGTATTCGTGAATTAATTGCATTTATGCTTTACCATGCCGAAATGTAGTAATTATACACCTGGTAGTAGCCCTTTAATGCACCTCATTAAAGTACACCGATTCATTATAGTTCAGTTGTTCAGCCAATGAGAAATCACCATTGTACCATAATAAAACCACAAGTATCGATTATTCTCGAATATGCAATCGAAAGACAATTAGCGAAACGTCACGGAGACTGGTAATCCAATACTGTCGCAGAATTTTGTGTTCTGTTACTATAATAATTAGCGTTAATTGTAAATAATATTAAAATAAATTCAATTTGTCATCTCGTTTTTCAATTCTAAATCAATTTCCAGGTTATATCAATATTAATATTCATGTTATTCTTTAGATTATATCAAGGTCAATGACATTCGTTCCTCGGAAAAAATCGATATTTTCGCGTCTACGCACATCTCACAATTTAGAAGGTCAGTTCCGCTCTTCACTTAGATAACATAACATGAATACTTATGAATAATTTCAAGTTAGAAATATGGTCGTTTCATAAACAAACATACTCGCGTCTTAATTACTACCGTTATAGGCTCGTTGCATAATGTACTATTTCGTTTTAAGAACTCTTAATTTTCTTGCTAGATATAGCTTAATAAATGTCAAAAAAGAAATATTTAATAATTATTAATCAATTTCATATCGGGGGACACATAGAATTGTTAAGACGAAAAAATAGACAGAAGAGCAAACGAAGGGAAATGAATATAGGATGAAAGGAAGAAAAGGAAAGAGTGGAACGAAGTAAAGAGAGATGTAGACTGAAGAAAAAGTAAGAGACGTGCAGAAACGTGTAGTAAAGAAACCAGAAGAAGAGAGTTAGAAAATAGAAAACAGAAAACGAGAGAAAGAGAGAAAATGAGATGCGTTAAGAGCAAAGACGAAAGTAAACGAAGAAATAGGAATTGATTAATTAGTAAAGGATATAACGATTTGGATTTATATACGAGAAGTGAAAGATCCACAGGAACTGAAAGAATTGTAAAGTGAATGCAAAGATATACGAGTAAAATAGCACACAACAGAAGGCTAAGCCGTATCTCAATGAGTTAAAGATTTGAATAATTTCAAGGGAAAAATTGTTCCGGGGCCGGGTATCGATCCCGGGACCTCTGGTTGAACGTACCAGCGCTCTACCCGGGAACTCCACCCGACACCGTCTCAACTTTTCCCTTTTATATCCACACAACTCGCGTGGGCTGACGAAACGCCAGAGACCCACAACGAGTGCACACAATCTCTGTATGACTTGGAATTGTGGTTTTCTGTTAACGAACACAGTAACGTATATATTATGCAAATCTAGTCTTTCAGGTGAAGCTCCCTGTAAAGCAGATTTGAATAATTTCAAGGGATAATATATACGTTACTGTGTTCGTTAACAGAAAACCACAATTCCAAGTCACACAGAGATTGTGTGCACTCGTTGTGGGTCTCTGGCGTTTCGTCAGCCCACGCGAGTTGTGTGGATATAAAAGGGAAAAGTTGAGACGGTGTCGGGTGGAGTTCCCGGGTAGCTCAGTGGTAGAGCGCTGGTACGTGCAACCAGAGGTCCCGGGATCGATACCCGGCCCCGGAACAATTTTTCCCTTGAAATTATTCAAATCTGCTTTACAGGGAGCTTCACCTGAAAGACTAGATTTGCATTGAGTTAAAGATTGTTCACCGTACAAAGATTCCGTCCCTTGCAGGTTCTTTGGTGAAGAATAGAAATGAGTGGCATATATTGTTCTGAAGTGCTTCCATTTTCTTGTCTTTCGCATAGTATTAGTTCTGCTTCATCATCAAATGAGAGTCTTATTATTAGTGAAATGCTGTTTTTGTTTACTAAGTTACAGTAGATAATGATAATCAAGTGCAATACATGAATTATATATAAGAGAAGATTTCTACACGTAAATAGTGAGAGATAGAATTTATGTGCAGCCCTGAGTGCGATAATGTTATTTTAAAATCCCTCGCAGCGCGCATGCCTTCGTCTTGTTGCAGAGCCCCTCCACGTTGGCGGAGATTTTATTAAATGGAGCCCGAAGTGGAAATTGGATTTTCTAAAACAGGTTTCTTTTTTCTTTTTTTTCCTTTCCTTGCGAAGTGTTTCGCAAGGAAGTTTACCAATGTTTGTGTCTTACGGAATAGAACCATTGAATTTGATTTCACTTCGTATTTTTGAAGAAGTAAGATTCACAACAAAATATAATAATCTATTTTAAGAACTGACGAGTTCCATGTAGTGAAAATAGATGCCAAAAGTTCAAATTCAGTTGAATAAAAATGTGAAAGCACTTACCACCACTCTCACTGTCATAATCATCTGCTTTCAAGGAGCGAGTTACAGAAATCATCCCTCCCCATCGTATCACCGCCCTTCTTCTATGTATTCAAAATAACAGAAGACCGCTGCTTTAAGGTAACTTCTTTCATGGATTATTTAAGGACGCTGAATCAACTACTAGTTTACATTATTGTTGAAATTAATGTTAGTAAGATATTTTGGAGGTAAGGCCAGGAATTCACCATGTGATGGCATGATAGTGAAGTTCTGAGACACGCGCTCGAGCTCATTACCACAAATAGCCTCTTGTGTCTTAGCCTTGTCACTTTTTTCCTTAGGTATTAAAAGTTAAAGCCAACCCCTTTGCAGGCCAAATCGACCCAGAGATAATACAATTAGCGATAAAGGCAGCCCTACGTGCCCGCTACCTTTAATCTCAAGGAAATGTCCCTGGTTTGCATTTGTCAGAGACTGTGTAATCAGCGAATAGGAATGATATAGAATGGACACTAAGCGAATTTTCCTGGTCTGTTTTCTGCTTTCATGCGCTCCGTCGGCGTTTAGTTCCACTTCCAAGCGCTAGAGGTTAGTATAATTGAGCACACGCCAGAGTTATTTTATAATAATTGAATAGAAGAGTTTAGACACAGAATCTAAAATTCGTCTACCTTGTTGCATAGTCCAGCAATGGCTTTGCTTCCAATAAATTCAAGTTAACAGCTTTTCCTTATTTCTCAGTGTTAAACTAGTTGTAATAATATTTTTTATGTTTTATACATAATAAATTATATTATAAAGTAATGTAATACATTATAAAATTATATATCAAATTCGTTTGATATTTGTATACAATATATAGGTATGTGGTTTTACTTCTTATAGGAGTTTTGTTTTTTCACTTTCAGCGCTATCAAATCATTACATATTTTAATTTTTGATGGGGTCAACGTCTCAACTCTCATTATGAAGGAACTCTAGAGTCTAGACATTACAGATAATGAAGAATTTATTATTTCATCGGTCCAGTTTATTTTATTTGAATATATAATGTACCTAGATGTATTAATTGTATGTGTTCTATCTCCGTTGTGTCGACTGCTAGCTGGTGTGATGTCAGCGCCAACTGTAGGGAAAAATCAGAATCTCACGCTTAGGCTGGTTTGAAGGTCATTGGAATCATTCTACATCAAGGTACCGACGCGAAGTGTACATACTTATAAATCCCTATACGCTGGTGTAATCTTTAGATCCATAGTGCTGCCAGAAGTATTAGGCATAGGTCAATGAAAAAAAAAAATTCATGATCCTATCGGGAATCCAACTCACGGCCAAGCAGTGTTTAGCCTTAATCACGAAGCTACCAAGCGCCCCTTAACTTTAGCTGGCCTTCTATGTCCAAGGTTGCGGGTTCGATCCCGGGCCAGGTCGATGGCATTTAAGTGTGCTTAAATGCGACAGGCTCATGTCAGTAGATTTACTGGCATGTAAAAGAACTCCTGCGGGACAAAATTCCGGCACATCCGGCGACGCTGATATAACCTCTGCAGTTGGAAGCGTTGTTAAATAAAACATAACATTTTTTTTAACAGCTCCTTAACTTTAACTAAATAATTTAATAGTTATTAAATAATTAGCAGCGCATGTTTCCATGGTTGTGTAGCCTGTGAAAAGCTATGCCGAAGTTTATGGAAATACGACTTGTACAACTTATTCAGCATCCATAAATACGTCTCAAAAATGAAAAATCTTTGCTTTTTTGTGTGTGTCTAACAGCGGTTAAAATACGTATTTCTCAGTAGCCTTACAGTTTATACAGCTGATTAATTGAGATTCACTAATGTAAAGTTCTAAAATAATTGTTGCCACCGTAGTGCAAAACAGATGAAAGAAACTCCCGCATTGTGTCGTGGGCCGTTCTTAAAGCGAAGCTAAGTTATCGGCACATTTACCGAGCTGCGAGATTGTTATGTGGCAAGTAGTGCGGTGGATTTTTCCGACCTCATGTATAGAACATAATGGGGAACATTGAGCAATAGCTCTAAATCTCAAGTAAGATTCCCTCAGTTTCCTAAAATAAATAATTTACTAGGTTACGCGAAAGATAACTTACCAAACTGTAGAGTCGTGAAACGGCAAGAATATTATCCACGAGAGCTAGCGACCTTTTTGCTAGACTAAGTCCGTCCCAGGTATCTGTAGAGTAAAAAGACGAAACAAGACCTCTGCGCGAGTGGTATGTGGGAGGGCTAGGACCAATGATCGCTCTGGGGGGAGGTGTTGGTTGAACGAAGCTAACAATCGCTTGCAGGGATTGGGTCATTTCTATCTGAACTCTGCTCTACTCTCTGTCACGAGCATCTTACCCCTCAGCGGCCTCGAGCTGATGTCGCCCGCAATACACTCCGGCACTGATAGACTCCGCCCATATATGGTTGAGGTTACTCTACAGCTCCCCGGGACGGACCTTACATTGCCAGGAGATGTAAGGGGTGCCGGTCTTTAAGTCTGACTCGCTCTTTTTATTGTCTTTTTCTATATAAATTCCAAATTTTGGGACCTGTTTGATACATCCCGAAAAGCGTCGAAAGTTTTCATTGCCCATATTTGATCATTTATGTTGTCTAATCAACTCGGTCGGCGCGTCTGGCAGTGAAACCAGGTGGCCCGGGTTCGAATCCTGGTCGGGGCAAGTTACCTGGTTGAGGTTTTTTCCGGGGTTTTCCCTCAATCAAATACGAGCAAATGCTGGGTAACTTTCGGTGCTAGACCCCGGACTCATTTCACCGGCATTATCACCTTCATATCATTCAGACGCTTAATAACCTAGATGTTGATACAGCGTCGTAAAATAACCCAATAAATTTAAAAAAAATCTAATCAACTTTTGTATCCCTATGTCGTAGAATTCTGTCGCCTGGGATCGGAACGAGTGTGACAACCTTATGCACCTCTCTGTCGATCCCATCGGATGACAAATGTCTCAATTCCATTGGGGAATAAGTTGAAAAATAGCTCAATTGCTGTACCCGTTTCAATAAATTTTTCCAATGAAATTGTGTCTTCTTTCTGTAAACGACTCCAGGCGAACTTATTTTTACGACCCTGGCCAAAATTTGTATAAGCACTTGTTTTGACATTATTAACATGGTGTAACAAAAAAAACTAACTTTTTATATGCCCCCATGAGAATGTTTGCTTTCAGAGCAGATAGATATTATCTACCAATGAAAATAACTATAACTTCGCGAAAGAAGGAACTTCATAGGAATGCAATTGAATGTATAATATGGTAAAAGAATAAACTTTAAAATAACGTAATTTAGTACATGATATGGTACACATGAATTTAGTTTCAATGTTATGTACGTAATATTTATAATGAAAAATTATGTTACTTTTACCAAACAATTTGTCATTTTTTAGCTCCAGTGCAAGTAAGTAATTTAACTAATCTATTGTAACTACTGGCTTATGCAGCAAATGTTGCAAATTTAGTTAATTGAAAGTTCAAATAAAAGTATTTCAGATTTATTTTTCTGAAACATTACTAGACATTTAGAAAGTTATTTGCTTCCATCATAATGCAGATGTAACATTTAAAGCAACGTAGTAATTCAATGAAGTGTAACCCTGTCAAAAATATCTCTTCTAAAAAGCTTCCCTCTTAATGTTTTCATGTCAAATACTTTTTCTTTAACACATCAATCTTCAGTTCTTTGAGTTCTCCCTACAACAAAATGTATGCTTGGCAGCAATCACAGATCTAATCGATTACATCAAAGGAATGATATTAAATTAATTTTACGTATATATATGTATATATATATGTATTTTAATGTACCGAAGTACATATGATATTTCCATGCAGCTATTCTGCGTCATCATACGATGAAAGAGTAATGGAACAGAGAAAAATTCTCTCCGGCGCCGGGATTTGAACCCGGGTTTTCAGCTCTACGTGCTGATGCTTTATCCACTAAGCCACATCGGATACCCATCCCGGTGTCGGACAGAATCGTCTCAGTTTAAGTTCCAACTCTTGGGTTCCCTCTTAGTGGATAAAGCATCAGCACGTAAAGCTGAAAACCCGGGTTCAAATCCCGGTGCCGGATAGAATTTTTCTCCGTTCCATTACTCTTTCATCGTATGATGACGCAGAATATCTGCATGGAAATATCATATGCACTTCGGTACATTAAAATACATATATATATATATATATATATATATATATATATATATATATAGACATCTATGACGTAGTGCAGAGGGCGGCCGCTAGAGGGAACCCAAGAGTTGGAACTTAAACTGAGACACTGTCCGACACCGGGATGGGTATCCGGTGTGGCTTAGTGGATAAAGCATCAGCACGTAGAGCTGAAAACCCGGGTTCAAATCCCGGTGCCGGAGAGAAATTTTCTCCGTTCCATTAGTCTTTCATCGTATAATTTGATGCAGTTTAAAGACGCAACTAAAATAGGAAACAAGACTCAATTACTTATCCATCTTCCATATTACTGCACTAATCCTAGGAAAATTAGAGAATCACAGATGTAGGTCCTAAGTATCTACACCGCTCGTTATTAAATATCTGAAAAAGACTCACACCACACCACTTCATTAATTTAATAACTGTAAAAAATATTTCATTTTTAATAACAATACTGTTATCTTAAGTTTTGTAGTTTTCAGTAACATATATAGTACACTGTATAGCCTTTACTCAGTAAATTATAGAAATTAAGATCTAATTTAAGATACAACCCCAAAAGGTTTCACTTTCATATCAATAAAGCATTAATATGTGTAATTAGTGACAAATAGCCTACTCACATAATTGCAGTAACTATAATAATATTTCATTTCTAATGGTAATAATGTCATCAAACATTCTTAAGTTTTGTAGTTCTTAATATCCAATACACAGCTGTACTCAGAAAACTACAGACCAGAGAATCAGACCTGTAAGTCTTGAAGTTTTTATATGTTATCAAAAAGTTACACAAATGAAGATTGACGTATTGGCATTATGATTTCAGAGAATCTGAGCCATCTGAACTCAAAATATGTCAGCAATCCTGCAGGTTATGGCCTTCGTGTAATATTGTTTATTGTAGTGTGTCTTTTGTTTTATTCTGAAATGCCATTAGTTCTCAAAGCTGACCAAAGATGGATTTTGGAAAATAGGAAAATTATGTAGGAAAACTAATGCTTCACTGAAAGTTACTATTTTTCTGAAAATCCTTGGATGCCAAGCTTCAAAATGACGGGTCATTCATTAAAATCCGTTCAGCTGTTTTCCCGTAATTTCCATTATCAATTCAAATTATATATATATATATATATATATATATATATATATATAGATATTAAATAACTTGCGGGAACACTATGTTCAGAATATCAATTATTTATGTAAAATTTGTGTGTTATTAAATCATAACCATGGCAATGCACATGAAATTCTATACAGGCTATTATTAACATTTATTGTGTTATTTTATGCATAAATATGTAAATAGCGTTTGTCCAGGAGCATTTTGTGCTTACTGCACGTAAAGTAATGATGAGAAAAGTCAAAGGATCAAGTTTTCAATTAGATTTAAATGCATGCAAATCATCTTCGTTTGTATACCGTATCAGAGGTCGGAGATAACCTCTCAAAGCCTGTCCATGGCGTTTATGAGCACCATGATGGTTGTTTATGGTCACTATGGTAACGGGTAGAAAAGTTGCGCAGCGATATAATATTTGTTATATGCGCGTGCGTGTGTTTATGAAATGAGACCTCCAACATCATTGTGGCCCCGTTGTGTTAAAGTTGGCAGCACTATTACAAAATAAGCTTGCTATGGCAGATAAGCATAGCAACAACTGCTCGCTGTACTTCCTCGTGCATAATAAATTTTCCGATTTCCCGTGGTCTAAACTCGCCGCGGAGCGCTGCGAAACAAAAACAGTTCCATGCGATCAGTAACACCATCCAGCGATTGGTGTCCAGAATCGAATCAAATAACGGAAATCAGTAGCGCTGCCACCTACGTGAATGTCATACGAACAAATAGAATAAAACTTTGAATATTCCTCTTCGTACATTATTCTAATCTTCAAAAAATAGTCCAGAATCGAGGACATGTGCTATGAAAACTTTTATGAAAATTTCACATCTTACAGGGGGAATATCTTCCTACAACCACTTTTGTTAACATTATACAGGGTGTTCAAAAATACGGGGCATAATTTCAGGTATGTATTTCTCACACGTAGACAATCAAAATAGTTCATTACAACATGTGTCCGGAAAAGCTTCATTTCTGAGTTATGGCCTTCACAACGTTGAAATTCACCGGAACGTTTTTCTTTCCGCAGGTCGTTGTCATTACAGAAGATGTTCAAAATGTCCACCTCCTGCTTGAATACAGACCTCACATCGATGTCTCATTTACCTGCGAACACGATCCCAAACTCCAGGAGTATTGCGTATGTCCTTAGAACATGCCACAATTCGATTCCGAAAGGATTCCAAATAAGGCACCGGAGACGAATAAACCAGTGATTTTAAGTGGCCCCACAAGTAGAAATCGAGAGGGTTCAGATCAGGTGAACGTGGAGGCCAAGCAATTGGGCCACCTATACCTATCCATCGATCAGGAAACCTTCGATCCAAGTACCGGCGAGCCGTACGACTGAAGTGTGCAGGAGCGCCATCATGCAAGAAGTGAATGTGTTGACGATTGATCAGTGGAGTGTCTTCTAAAACATGAGGTATGGTGTTTTCCAGGAAGTTTGTGTACGCCTGCCCCGTAAGTCTGTTTACAAGTACATGGGGTCCAACTAATCGATCACCAATGATACCGGCACACATGTTGAGGGAGAACCGCACCTGGTGATGAGATGAAACAGTTGCACGTGGGTTTTCATACACCCATACATGTTGATTGTGGAAATTTGTTATGCCATCTCGTGTGAACTGTGCTTCATCTGTAAATAGTACTGAGCCAGGAAAGTTCGGATTTACACCACACTGCTGCAAGAACCACTGACAGAACCTAACTCGTGCAGGGTAATCTGCTGGTGACAGAGCCTCTACACATTGAAAATGATAAGGATACAATTGATACTCTTTCAACAGTCTCCAGACAGTCGTATGAGGAACATTGACTTGCAACGTTACCCTTCGTGTGCTGATAGAAGGAGTCATATTCACAGCCTCCAAAATCTCCTCCTGTACTTCTGGAGTTGTAGATCTTGGTCGTCCCCTTCCCAAACCAGGACAGTTAAATTTTCCATACTCGCACAGACGGTAATGGGGACGTACAAATGTCTTCCGATCTGGACATTGTCGCTGTGGGTACCTCTCCTGGTACAAAGGACGAGCCAGCGCGACATTGCCGTCCGCCTTACCGTACATGAAGTGTATCTCTGCCAGATCTTGATTTGAATACATGTCGCACAGTCTAACGCCTGTACGACACTGAATGTAACCTTCGCCTCGGAATGAACTGTCAGAGTGCCCTCTTAATGTCTCCTTTGACGGCAACGACCTGCGGAAAGAAAAACGTTCCGGTGAATTTCAATGTTGTGAAGGCCATAACTCGGAAATGAAGCATTTCCGGACACATGTTGTAATGAACTATTTTGATTGTCTACATGTGGGAAATACATACCTGAAATTATGCCCCGTATTTTTTAAACACCCTGCATATTAGGTGTAGTGACATAAAAGAAATCGTAATCTTAACATTTTGAACTCGACAAAAAAAAAAAAAAACCTCAGGCGCCACATAAACGTTTTAGTAGCCTAGTACCTAGCGCATAGAATTTGTATAATCGTGGTTTTAGATACTGTCGATCTAATTAAAGTTTGGAATTAACAAATGAAAACAACGCAAATATCAAGATAAAGCAGTGATAATGAGTGTGTGCTTTACACATTACAATCAATGACTGTAAATATTTTAAGCGTTTCAAATGAAAATTTCATCCTTTTTTTCTGATAAAATACAATTACTTGTTTTCTAATGAAGTGCTTGCTACCAAAATCTTCTTTTAGAGCTTTGACCTCGAAGCGCCTAGCTTTGTTTTGCATTCGTATGTTCACAGAAGAACAGACCTACAATCTGTAAGTACGGTAAGATATTTGCCGAGCTATACTCCATACATACTACACTGCTGTGGGTTGCTTGGAGACTCAAGGTAAAGGCACAGTCACGAAGCTCAATCTATACTAATAATAAATCTGTAGCCGAAATTTTTCTGGTAATTTTCGATTTTCCAAAAATAATTGGTCCTAACATATATAATTAACCACCCTGAAACCGAAAATCGCTTTTTTGACATTTTTCTTTGTATGTATGTATGTATGTATGTATGTCTGTCTGTCTGTCTGTCTGTCTGTTACCTTTTCACGCGATAATGGCTGAACCGATTTCGATGAAAATTGGAATATAAATTAAGTTCGTTGTAACTTAGGTTGATTTTTGTGAAAAATGTTACATAACAAACATTTCTTTAAAAATCATTTCCGATAAGTTTTATTCTTTGAAACATTTTTGAATTTTTGTAGTCAGACAGATTACCGAAAAGGCCTTGGAGTTCAACAAACCAGCATTTTTATGTTTTATCGATTTAGAAAAAACATTTGACTCTTTGCAGTTAAATACGATTTTAAAAATCTTAACTAAAAACAATGTAACAGATGGGCTGATTGCTCTTATTTTAAATATATATTCATCCAATACAGTAAGGATCAAAGTAAACGATCACCTAACAAATGCAATAGGTTTTAACAAAGGTGTTCGTCAGGGAGACTCATTGAGTCCTTTACTTTTTATTATGGTAATGGAACAAATAATTAAAGAAACAAAGACTCAGAAAGGATATAAGATGGGAAGTAAAGAAATAAAAATGGTATGTTATGCTGATGATGTAATATTGGTAACGGAATGCGAAGATGATCTGCAAAGAATGTTACATCAGTTCAATACCAGCTGCCAAAATTATGGGTTTAAAATATCTACACTAAAGACAAAATCTATGGCCATAAGTAAGAACCCTATACGATGCAAATTACAATTGGAAAAACAAATAATTGAACAAGTGATGTGCTTTCAATATCTTGGCTTCCAGTTATCAAGCTCAGGCCTTTTACAAAACGAAATTTTAAACAAAGTTACTAAAGCAAAGAGAGTATCGGGATATTTGAACGACACCATATGGAGAAATAAATATCTCCACATTGAACCTAAGGTTCGAATTTACAAGACCGTGGTGCGCCCTATTCTCACTTATGCAGTTGAAATAAGACCTGAAACAACAAAAACGAAACAGATGTTGGATACAACAGAAATGAAAACCTTAAGTAAAATTGTAGGAATCACAAGAAGGGACCATATACGGAATGATCAGATCAGAGAACAATGCAAAATACAACCAATTAGAGAATGGACGCAAATAGGAAGACAACAATGGAATGAGCATGTATCTCGAATGGAAGAGGATAGAATTGCGAGAATCGCCAGGGATAACTGCCCATCCGGAAGATCCCCAGGAAGACCATTAAGTAGATGGAGAGATACTCTGGATTAACAGGCTGGAAGTCTAGAGAGAAGAGAAGAAAAAGAAGAAGAAGAAGAAGAAGAAGAAGAAACATTTTGGTAGGTATGCCTCTGATGTAAACACTGAGCAGTATACTGCGGTTACAATAAAACCTCTATCCTGCATTCAAGAAATATAATGAATGATCATTGATGTTATGTTTTATTTAACGACGCTCGCAACTGCAGAGGTTATATCAGCGTCGCCGGATGTGCCGGAATTTTCTCCCGCAGGAGTTCTTTTACATGCCAGTAAATCTACTGACATGAGCCTGTCGCATTTAAGCACACTTAAATGCCATCGACCTGCCCGGGATCGAGCCCGCAACCTTGGGCATAGAAGGCCAGATGATCATTGAAGTAGCAAATGTCTAAACATGTAAATACACAATTATTTTGTAGCGAGATATATTAACTCTTAAAATTTAATGTTTAATACTCACATCATCCTTGAATATGTGCATTGCAGTGAAGAGTTTCGTACATTTTGAGCGACTGCAAAGTAAGCTCCTCCGATGGTCACTTAAACAGTTTTTATTTTGGGAAAATGTACGTTCAACATCACACGATGTAACGGGTGCATATTTAAAGAACGGGAAGTCACTACTTTTTAGCACACCAACTTCACACGTCTTGTCGTGACGTGATAGTACATCATTTATAGTACGAAGTTGTGATTAGGCAGAATTTTTAGCAATAATGTTTCTCAACTTACATTTCACTTTTTCTGAAATTAGTGATATTTTGGATAACGATTTGTGATACTTTATCCACTATATTAAGGGCTTTTGAGAGTTGTAATTTAGACGATTCTAACAGGGTGATGCTTTTGGATACGATTTTAAAATTAGAATCAATGAACAGAATATCTTCCAATAGCTGTTTAGAAGGCAATGATTTTACAGCTGCAACAGCGGAACTGTTTGTGCTATCTAATGCATCAATTACCTTCATTATTTTTCCGTAATGTTCTGAATAAATATTAACAGCATCCAATAACGTTTTTCAACGGGTCAAGACTGGCTGCGGGGGTAAGGGTATTCCAGAGGCAATTGTTTGGAACAGCAACAATCTCATTGTAGTATGTTTGATTGAATTCATGTCTGCACTGAACAAATGTTAAGCTTTGACTATTCCGACTACAGTAATGCAAAAACAAGTGCTTACATAGGTATACATTAGCTGTAGCTGCTCTATCTATTTGGACTGGTCACAACTCTTAACATGAACTGCTTATACTACGAGACCGGGCGGTCGCTCACCTCCTCTATACTACCGTACATCGGCAACCTGATTGCATGCTGTGTGTGGCAATTCAACGAAGTCTAGTTATTACAGTAACTTCTGAGTGAATTGAGGACAGGTAAGATTAAAATAGCTTCTTATGCACAAACAACTTGATAGCCTATTCTGTGTATTCGTTTCCTGTATTTCTTAAAATAATGTTTATCTAAGAGAATTAACGAACCACAAGAGTGTATTGATTTTGTGTGCAGTAATAATATGTTAGTTTAGTATTCCATTATTTTATAATCCAAATTTTAACTATGCTCAATTGAATTGTGTTAAAATACATAAAATACATATGCATTAAATGCAATGCAAAAAAATTGGGTAATGAGCCAAGTAGATTATGTTGCGTTATTGTAAAATAAAATTTGTTCCTCCTGAGATTCAAGAGCCCTCATAACAAATTAAAAACTTACTTATCGGTGTACATCCGTTATCAACACATTTTTATATAATGTAATATAATATAATATAATATAATATAATATAATATAATATAATATAATATAATATAATATAGTATAATATAATATAGTATAATATAATATAATATAATATAGTATAATATAATATAGTATAATATAATATAATATATAATATAATATAAGTTATTTAAGTTATTTGAAGGGTTCAGAACCATAGTGGCCCAAGCGCCATTTACTAAATACGTAGAAAACAAGGGTTAAAATGAAGTTATTATCATAATTCAATGGAGACATATAGCAAGTAAAATAAAGTATACACATTAAATCTAAATTATATGTCAGTCTTCATTAAAGTATGGATGCATGTAATAAAAATTAAGAAACATGTTAAAGGAATTGTCATTTCACCAAATGAGTGGTCTCTGGATCAAACTGATGGCATTTTAATTATTTAAATACAATTTAAATTAAGTAACATATTAAACGATTTATCCTTCTATCAAACACGAATGTTCCCTGGATCAAATTCCTATTTTAATTATGTAATTACTTTATATTTATTTCTAACGGGTGCAGCGGAGCGCACGGGTACGGCTAGTACGTAATAAATATGCATCCATAGATAGTTGCTAACCACTAGGATCGCTAATATCGCCTCATTACAGACAATGCGAAATAGTACCTGCACAGTCTATTGTTCCTAGCACCCTCACAACTCAAGCTTCGTGACTGTATATACTAGACTGTGGTAAAGGCTGGTTCACAATAAACCTGGAACGGAAACGACGAGAACGAGAGCGGAAATATTGTTAAAATATATTTAAATGTGAGCATTCACAATTAACTATAGTAAATGCTCACATTTAAATACATTTAACATTATTTCCGCTCTCGTTCTCGTTTCCGTTCCCGGTCTATTGTGAACCAGCCTTAACCAGACGCAGAACTGTAGTAATGACTTAGTGGTTGATACAACATCATTAAATAACCGACAAAAAATAACTACAACAAAAGCAGTTTATCTTGTCACGTTTTAACTGGATCACTGTCCACAAGGAACTTCGAATAATGCGAGGAGGTGATCGATAGTTATTATGAGGAAGAACTGCAGGGAATACAGGAGAGAATAATTTTATAACGAAGACAGCATCTGGTTTTGTTTGCTGATGCTTCACTGAATTTCAGAGTGTTAGTAATACATGTATAAAACGCTGTCACTTAGACAGATGTTTTCAATTCACACATAAATAAAGATAAATGAAATATAGCTTTATAATATGAATGTGTGGGTATATAATTAATTGTTTTGCGGGGATATGATGGAAGCATATTGCCTGGCCGTTAATATTCGCCGGAAGCTCATTGCTTCACGATTATGCTAGCTGGCTGCGTACAATCTCTGCACAGCGGGGAGGTCAGGTTTAATCCCTATTTCACGCTAGTGCGGACGCTTGAATGGGGTTCCGTCCATTCATCTAAGAAGTCAGAACCACATTATTATACTCAACATACCGACGAAATTGTCTATTATTATTATTATTATTATTATTATTATTATTATTATTATTATTATTATTAATAGATTTATTACTAGATATAAATCATTCTAGCACCCCCAGAAAGAGTACATATTCATGCTCAGGGGGCATTCCACAAAATTTTAAAACAAGTATTTAATCAAAAAATAGTTTTAATAAATAATAATAATAATAATAATAATAATAATAATAATAATAATAATAATAATAATAATAACGTTTATTTAACCTGGCACAGTTAAGGCCATACGGCCTTCTATAACACTCAACCAGGAGTAAAACTGTGTTACAAAAACACTACAAATTTACAAAGTACACTACAATTTTACACACAAAACTTAATAAGATAATAATAATAATAATATAATGTAAACAAGAAGTAAGTATAAATCAGACATAATATATAACATAGCCTAAAGAAAGAAAGGAAAAAATATAATAAAATATGAACAGCAGGTCAAAATAAATGAGACATACATAGTATAATAATAAGACAGTTATTGATAATAATAATAATAATAATAATAATAATGATAATAACAATAATAATAATAGTAGCAATAAAATAATGAAGTACAGAGCATACAATGAATACAATATTTTTAGGTACAGACAGTAAGGAAAATTATGATTATATATAGCTCAAGTTATCACATTATAGATATACCATTATCGGGAAATGTGGAAAAGAAAATTAAAATAAGTTAAATATCACTAGGACATAAAAATATGTGAATACCTGGAAACATGCAATACAACACTTGTCGTAATAGTAAGTTAGTTTGGCAACTCGTCATAAATATATATTATTATAATGTACCGAAGTACATATGATATTTCCATGCAGATATTCTGCGTCATCATACGATGAAAGAGTAATGGAACGGAGAAAAATTCTCTCCGGAGCCGGGATTTGAACCCGGGTTTTCAGCTCTACGTGTTGACGCTTTATCCACTAAGCCACACCGGATTCCACTTCCGACGCCGGGGTGGAATCCGGTGTGGCTTAGTGGATAAAGCGTCAGCACGTAGAGCTGAAAACCCGGATTCAAATCCCGGCTCCGGAGAGAATTTTTCTCCGTTCCATTACTCTTTCATCGTAACTCGTCATAAGATAATTTTCTAAATTTACGAAATTTTGCCTACAAAGAGAAGAATGTGTTAGATTAAAAGAAGTACGAATAAAATTACCGTCGTCTAATAGACGAATGCGCTCGTGATAGTGGTATGAAGGGAGAGAAATACGTATAGATGAAAAGGCGAGACCTGAGAAGTGAACTGTGCGAGAGTGGAAAGAACGAGCGATCAGAGAGAGTTTGTTTCATGACGGTTAATATTATACGGATCTACCAACACGGAACTTCATTTAAAATTAAAATCTATTTTCCTCCTGATACCCATTGGTGACATAGCCACGGCACATGATAAGGTCACAGGACAGGCTTTGCCTCCTCTACTGTAACTTACTATAAAATCGACGGCCAATGCTACTTATACGACTATGGTTCTGGCTGATATGTAGACTACAATACGTCTATTATCAGGCATTACATACATCTCACTTGACGATATGTCAGAGGAAGAAAAATTGTTTTATACGTCTGAAGTCTAATTACTGTATGTTACTAGTCAGCGGTGTATGCAATGGAGGGGTGAAGGAACTGGCAAGCCACCCTATCCCATTAACTCCTGGCTTAGCTGCCTCATGAGTGATGCCATATTGGTGTCACTTATGAGCTTCAAATTTGTTTTCAGACAGTTCACTAAACTAGAACAAATGCTACGTATAAGGGCCAATATCACTTTTTATTGCGAAATTGAGACATGTTAATAGGACAGTTTTGTTGGTTGTGTTACACATGCTGGTAAAAGGAACTTTTTTGTAAGAGATTGTCAGAAATTTTAAAGCCAGTTTCTGATTAGAGGTGAAACTTGTAAGGAGTTCCCGCGAAAGGGACCAACTTTCTATGTTTATAATTGCAAAAACTCATTCCATTATTCTGAATAATTTGGAATTTTGTCTCTTTTCGTTATCTAAGCTACTGCATCGTCTGCTGTAATATAATTTTGTTTTGGATTTCTGTAACAATAGAATATTTTCGGTTTACTTTCATGGTGTGATTTTAACCATTTACGTGATTATTATGTTACCAGTTTTTCAGTTTAAATATGCAATAAAAATTTGGTAGCGGAAATTACCACTAATAACTGAAAAAGCTAAATTATGCTAGGGGCTATATATTTAGTGAAAATAAATTTTCTGTTGAAGTAATGAAAAGAACATAATTACAAAATTAAACAAATTTTAAACATATATGGGGTAATGATAAACATTTCTGAGGTTTTGAAATAGGGCTAAAATTGGATTTAGTAAGATAAATGTTAAAAACAAGATGGCAATTTGTTTAGATGAAAGGCCAACTTCTAACATTTAAAATTAATTTTTAAATGAAAAATTTGACATAGGATACACATGAATGAAAATTATATGGCGAGATACTTTTTTTTTTTTTTTGGTTAGTTTAATTTAAATTGCATATCAAACGAGTATATTCAATTAGTATAATTGTGACTGTTAGCTTCATTTCCTATAAATTTCAAAAATATATATTGGCTCTTTTGGCATGTGATCGTCCATTAAGATTAACAAAATCACCATCCCCATCCTCGATAGTCTTGTGTTTAACAAGATGGTCGATGGATCTGATGTACTAGGGTTCAAAACTTGCCGTGGACGATGTATTTTGAACGCGTTAATTCCTTAGTATGATTTATTACGTGGCGGAAATAAAGCTGGATATCAGTGTTATACATATACGACACCATAATTATTATTATTATTACTTATTACATTAATATTTTAGTTTGGCGTAGTTATACAGTAGTAGTAATGGTACTGTAATATTAAGATTTAGCAGCAGTTACTTACAGTACTGCATTTGTGTAGTAATACTGTTGAATTTTTATGTCTGGAAACTTTATCCATTTACGAAATAATAACGAGATACCGTATTTCTACTGTATGCTGATTTAGTCTCTTGTCTTGTATTACGCTACCCTCATTCATTCATTCATTCATTCATTCATTCATTCATTCATTCATTCATTCATTCGTAGCTTTCTGCCCAAGGGCAGATCCTTCACTCCGAATCCCGCATTCTGCAATCTTCCAATCATATCATGTTTCCACTTTTTTATTATGCAGAATGAAACGTAAGTAATGTTATTAATTTCAAAGGGTTATTCTTTGAGATATTTCGTACAAATGAGTTTAATTATCTTGCTTGCCTTTGCATACTTTTCGAGATAAAATTGTTTTATATGAAATATTTCATAGCGTGTTTTGGCTAAGCCATTGATTTAATTCCCAATATTCTCAGTCAAATTAAGAGAGCGGGATATTGTGATAATAAATGACTGGCGGAATTTTAATTTTGTCCTTTAAATATGAAGACATTTGATCCGACTAAATGTAACGTTTTAAAATTCTCTTCAGTAAGAAATGTTACAGTTGTTCACATCAAAGTTTTGAATATTTTAAGGACAAAATTAAAATTCTTTCAGTCATTTATTATCATATTACATTGCTCTCTTAAATTGACTGAGCATATTGGGAATTAATTCAATAAGCCTAGCTTTCCCATAATACGCTTTGAAATGTTTCATATAAAATCATTTGTTTTGAAAAAGAAGCAAAAACAAACAAAATTTTATTACAATTTTTCACTTGAAATATCTCAAAGAATATTCCTCGAAATAAATTACATTACTTACGCGGTGGTCTAGTGGCTAGAGCGCTGTGGACCCGGGTTCGATCCCCGGTTTACCCCGATTTATAACTTGGTGTTGGGCAAGCCCGTGGTCCAAGTAACACGGGGGTTTTCTCCGGGAGCTCCGGGTTCCCCTGTGGCATCCCAACAAATCTCCATAATCATCTAATCTCAACAGGGATGTAATGATAGACTAGCCTCCTATGGTACACCCAGGGCAATGGCACTGTTGGTAAATTGGTCTTGTACATAACTGGCTTTGTATGTGTGAATGTCGTAAATCAAGTACCCGTTATTAGTAAAAAAAGAACTTACGGTTCACCCTATATATTAAGTAGTAATCTTAAGACAAGTATTATCAAAATATTCCTCTTCCTTTTAAATGTCGGAATAAGATGCAGTTATTGAAAGATGATGGAACAGGCCTGGAAACTCAAGCCTTGAGAGCAGTTATGATTATTGACGTTATCACTGCTACATCATAAATATTAATTACTTCGCGTTGAATTGCTATTGGATGTGTGCCATGGTTTTGCCCCGAATTTGCTGTTGATCCTCTTTAAAATTCCAACAGCCTGGAACCGGAACCTTTTAATATTTCACGAGGTGCTTAGCCCCCTCTCGTCCCGGTCGTGAAGCATGACTATGGTCAAGGTCACGCCGCTGGCTCAGGACGTCCGTTTGGACTCTAATTACGTTCACCAGTTTTATTACACGCAGCCAATACTACAGCGTGTACACAAAGGGAGGAATAATGTTTCAAACATTGGCAAGTGCTCTGCAAATTTGTTCAGGTATTCGAAATGCGGTTATAGTAGGTTCTCTGTTAACAGTCAGGCCGCACGGGAATCATCACAGTTTTGATTGATGCCACATGCCAACTAAACCAATATCATTTATTCCCTCTTCAGATTTGAGATTCTTCATACAATGTATTTAATCTTTCATCTTCTGCAGCTATGATCGAATATCAATTTTTGTAATGCAGGTAACTATGCATCTTCCGCCACTAAGTATACTTATTAAATTTATTATACCAATATTATTTTAATCACATATTTCTAAGACCCACGCATCTCCCACCAGATAATGCGGGGACGGAATTTAGTTTCCACTTAAAGACGTTTCTATGGTACACGTAAATACCTCCAAGAGTACGCGGGATTATCTCGAGGGTTCGCGTCCCACTGATTATGTGTGTAAAAATGCTGACATTTATTTTATTAGACCTATATTTGTGTTAATTATTGTATTATATTTTCTTTTGCAATATCAACTCTTCATTTTCCTTGCTTGAATAATATTTTACGTAATTCATTATTATTATTATCATTATTATTATTATTATTATCATTATTTTATAGAATCAAGATGGCCTGTTTCATTTTCTTGTTTTAACAGAAGTGCCATTCACTCCGAAAAATCATGATTTAACACTGCTAACTCCAATTATTTTTAAACATTTTCGGACATGCTTAACACTAAAATAAATTTAACCCGTGTATATTTATATTTTTCTCAATAAAATCAACATTTCCGCAGATATCAAATTACGAAATTTTCGAAAAATCATGTCCATCTCTTTCTTCGATCAAATTTTCTCCGGTTATAATCATTCTTAGGGTCATTATAGTTTAATATATATTTACGTATTTTTATGGGTATTTATATGCATTAAAAGTATAGAAATGTGATCTGGGGCTTTGTTCCACAAGCATATCTACTTCCTAAATTCTTCAAATTAACTGCCCATATTCACATTATGTACCCGTTTATTCAAGTGAAAATATGTAGAAAACAAAAGTTATGAAGATGATTGCTGTAACCTGAATGCAAGTTCTGCACTTAGTGTGAAAGAAGTCTGTCCAGTGTTATATTGCTCATGCCCGTACACAGCGATGTTTTGAAAATATAGCCGAGAATCAAACACTCCATTGAATGGTTTCTTCCGAGGATTTCCCCAGCCGTGAGACTGAAGCCGGGTGGTCTATGGCGAGTCCTCGGCATCACTTCATTTCACCCCTTTGATTTGATTACCTGGTTGGGTTTTTTCGAGGCTTTCCCCTACCAAAAGGCAAATTCCGGGTAATCTTTTGGCGAATCCGGAAAAAATTATTCCAACTCCTCCTACACTGACATAATGGAAACGATTAGAGCGCTTAACTTGGCGATTCCTACTTATGGGTTACCGTTGACGAGACAATCGATGACCGCACCTGTATAGGCTATCTAATGAAGCTTGGATTTTAAGTTACATAATCTTGTCCCTTTTTACATATTTATTTGCATATTTGTTATTTTCATATTATATCAAATACGGTCTCTAGTTATGATGTAACTTACCTCTAAGAATAGTGAAATTGTGTTGACATCCAATATTTAATATTGAAGTACATAAGAGCTTGTGTCTTTAGAGATTTATTTCAAATTGCGAATATTATGTTTTCTTTCTTTCCATCCATCATTAATTGATATTCTAGATATTTACATACAGTGACTGTATATCGTAGAATAGTTTTGCGTGTTATATGTACCCAATAAAGAAGCCAACCCACAAACTCTCATACCATATAATAATTTAAAAAAGTTATAGTTTGGAAAAATTAAAATATTAGGTCTAAAAACATTGCATAAAATCGAAACTTACCTTCTGCTCGTTTTGGAAGTGCAACCTCGTTAAAAATATATTTAAGGAATTAATAGTTTCTCTTCTGGATTTCGTGAAACAGTGGAGAACCACAAATATTGCGACTGAAGAATAAATGTTGACTAGTACGAGGTTAACTAAATGTTTCCATTAAATAATAAATGATTAATAGATAATCGAATTTCTTGTACACATAACGTTTTGGTCTGTTCTCAACAATCGAATTTATACATGTACAAGATAATTTTCAAAGATTTAGAAATATGAACATCGAGATACTTTATTTCATTCTTCATTAACAGTAGGATGTAGTACTGCATAAGAAAACAATTACTAAATTCAATTTCCTGTTCATTTCCAAGAACCTCTGCAATAACTGTAGTCACATATGCAATAAATAAACTACCGATAAACATCTCCAATCCAATTCAAATACCGCAAATGCAATCATTAAAAGCTGTGGTCGGGAGTAATAAACGGTCAGTAGATTTAATAAAACAGCTGGTAGCGCGAATTTTGTGCCAGTAATAAAAGTTAAGCGGGTTATGAAATTACTTTTTTGGTACAAAAATCGAGTTTGTTTGCTTTTTGTGCTGGATGATTCAGTAAATTATTTTATTACTAAGCAATTTGATTTGTATTGATCACCCCTTTTCGTTTAGCCCTTTGACGGTTTTCCTTCTATTGTCCGTGTAGACCGCACACAGAATTAATGTGGTATCACTTTTTAGTCTTGATCCTATGGTTATGGAGCGGCTTGAATAATGGAGTAGAAGTAGATGAACTCTGTTACTTGTATGTTTTCACATGCTTCCTGGGGCCGAATAAAAGAGCAATTAAATTGCTACACATCATCTATTGCATATAATAATTAGGCTGATGAGAAGAAAGATGAAGGTTTAAGGGAAAACGAAACAGGAAATGAAAATCTTACGAGAGATATTGAAGACTTGGGTGATAAACAGGAGGAGAATGGTTGTGAAAATGACAGCAATAAGAACTAGCTAATAGAAGATGAGGATCATTATAATATCTTGTAATGAACAAGAGAATAAGAAAGTAAGTGTGATAAGGAGACTATCAGTAGCCAAGCGAGTAGAGCAACAAGTTAATATTAAAAGATTCAATATTCCGAAATTAAAGGACGAGGAAACTAAGCAACATTATCAGGTCGAAATTTCAAATAGATTTGCCGTATTAGCAAGTTCCGACGAAGTTGAGGAAGAGTTAGATGTGAATAGCATGTGGGAAAATATCCGAGATAATATCAAAATTGCAGCTGAATAGAACATAGGTTATTATGAAACTAAGAAAAAGAAACCGTGGTTTGATGAAGATTGTTGCATGGTAGTAGAAAGAAGGAAACAGGAAAAATTGAAATTCTTACAGGATCCAGTTGAGGCGAATAGAGATAATTATTTCAATATAAGACGGGAAGCAAATCGTACGCTTAGGAATAAAAAGAGAGAATACTTGAAAGAAAAATTGAATGAGGTAGAAACAAATAGTAAAAATAAAAACATTAGAGATTTATATAAGGGCATAAAGGAACTCAAGAATGCATATCAGGCAAGGGTAAACGTGATCAAGGATGAGAATGGTGACTTGCTTGCAGACGCTCATTCAATCCTGAACAGATGGAAAAACTATTTTGGACAACTACTAAATATACATAGGCCAAATAGAAATGATCGGGACGAAATTGAAATACAAACTGCTGAGCCATTTATACCCGAACCCACACATCCTGAAGTCGAAATTGCGATAGAAAATCTAAAAAATTATAAGTCTCCAGGTATCGATCAAATTCCAGCAGAACTAATACAAGAGGGTGGAAGCGCATTATCTAACGAAATTTATAAGCTTGTACTTGCTATTTGGGAAAAGGAAATTGTACCAGAACAATGGAAGGAGTCCATAACCGTACCTATCTTTAAGAAGGGGGACAAGACTAACTGTAGTAACTTTCGAGGAATATCACTTTTGTTGACGTCGTACAAAATTTTGTCCAATATATGTTATGATGATACAAACTGGATTAATCTTGCTCAGGATAGGGACCAATGGCGGGCTTATGTGAGGGCGGCAATGAACCTGCGGGTTCCTTAAAAGCCAGTCAGTAAGTAAGTAACTAAGTGTGATAAGGAAAATAATTAAGTTAATGAGGAAAAGGAGAAGGCACCACTTATAAGTTAACTACAGTTGATAAAGGTTTGTAAACTAAACCAATTAGACTAAATTAGAAGATATCAGACAACTTCTTGGAATTCTGAGCTGATTTTCTAAATAATATTGCTGAGTGAGAATTGCAGGGATGATGGAATAGCTAAGGAAAGTCTTAATAGAACTCGTGAGAACGAAAACTCGGTATTGTGAGAAATTGGCATCTTACCATCTTACTTACTGTTTGGTGGTGGTGGTGGTGGTGGTGGTGGTGGTTTCTATTTAGCTTTCAATACAGATTAATAATTAGAGAATTGCACATTTTTCTCATTTTGTTTTCATCTGGATATATTGGATCGTAGTGAATGCATTAGCAAATATTCCTGCAATTTGTAACCTTATAAAATGTGTGTATAGTCCCATATAAAATAGAGAGAGGCAAAACCAACCCTGATTTTTAAAACAGATGACGACTACTAAAGCAATAACATTGCTAAAGAAAATGATAACGATAATGGTGGTTATGTTGATGGATAAGTTTTCAGCTGTTTCATTTCTATTAGGATATACAAACTGTTTTCAAGCATTACATTTCACTCTTGAGTTAGAAGAACAGACGCCGTTAAGGAAAGAAAGGGATTTACTAAATGGGTTTATAATGCTACACAAGTATACAGAAAACTCATTTCGTTCGTCTCTTATACTTCCATTACAAGAAAAAATGCTATGTTTATTTTCTTAAGAAAATTTAGTTGGTTGTGTAGAGAGAAGAAGTGTTGAAAAGAAGAAGTAGATATATTTCACTTCAGTATTATTAATTGAGAATTTCACGGTTGTCAACGTAGATTTTGGACACTTGTCTAATGTCATAGATGTAGACAGATCCAACGTCCTTGAGCTACATGTCTGCTTCTTCGTCAGGAAAGGTAGAAAAATAAGAGGGGAAAACTATATCTTGGGTTCATTGCCAGAACCTGCAAAATATCTGTTGCTACAACGAATCCAGCAGATACGTTCTCCATCGCCCTTTATTTTTCTGCTTTGCTGATGGAACAGAAAAGCAGCTCCGAACCGTTGGATGAATATGCCTACATATCTAGGACAAGACATAAGTACTTTTCCGAGTCAGCTTCTCAATTTTCACCTTGGAAGCCTTGAAATTGATTTTTGACTCATGAAGTAATTTTACTTTATATTTTTAATTGATTATTTAACGACGCTGTATCAGCTACTAGGTTATTTGGCGTCGATTTGATTGGTGATAGCGAGATGGTATTAGGCAAGATGAGGCCGAGGATTCGCCACAGATTATGCCTACATAACATTTGTCTTACAGAAAAACCCAATCAGGTAATCTACCCAAGAGAGAATCGAACCCGCGCCCGAACACAACTCCAAATCATCAGGCAAGCGCCTTAGCCGACTGAGCTACGCTGGTGGCTTTTATATTTTGCGTAACGGTAATGTGTGAGCACAAAAATTACTTTTGCTTCTGAGATACAAACTTCCAGTTATGCAATAATGTAAGGTGTTTCGTGATAGCTATAACAAGTTTATTATTGTCATTATTGAGTGTAGGGGTACTTAGTTACCACTGCCACCGGGTGTATACCCATTGCAGTGTGAATAAATACATACATACAGTATATAGCTTACGTGCTATGTAAATACAGTATTCTTTAATTCTTTTTGACTTAGTACTTCAGATATTGGGGATTTATTTTTAAGCCCATTGTTCCTCGCCGTTGCATCGCGGTCTATGACATCATGCCTACGACTCGTGTTATGGAATGCGCTCTTATTCGAGTCCTTATAATTCGTAGAGCTGAGCTAGTGGCCGGTTTAAAAAAAAAACTGTAACGGCTGGGTTACCTCTGATTGAGGTTCTGATATGTACATATCAGATATGTATAATTCAAATAATAAATTTAAAGCAGCATGGAATGCGATAAATTCCATTCAAAGCAGTTAAACTAATATTGACAAATCTAATTTATAACCTGAAGATGTTAATGAGTATTTTATTAATTCTGTAAGAGATATTTGTCTAGATCGCCGCATCTTTCCCATCTTCATTATTATCTATGAACTTAACAGAAATGTAAAACACTTGCTACGAAGCCTGCAGATATGGATGAGTTGAAAAGATGAATACGAATGGAATTTAGAGAAATAACATCAGCAGTAATTGAAAGTGTTAAATAGGAATTTGTACTGCGCCTTTATCATTGCCAGTTCGTAAATGGGAAACATTTTGAACATTCAATTAATTGAGCATTTACTGTATTGACTCAGATAAATTAATTTATTGGTTTTAGAGAAACTACTAACAATTTTATTGTCAATTATAAGTGCAAAATATTAAAGGTATACAATTCAATTTGTGACAAAATTTTGTTACGGGATGTACAGTATACTGTTTGCAAATCCAAGAAATTCTACAAATGTCAAATTCAATTAAAGGAATGGAATCTTCGTTTAACATAAGGCCTACATTTATGAAAATTCTCTTTCAGATGGTATGAAGAAAACATAGGGTGCGATTTGAAAATGCTTGTAATGACTTCAAAACTCGCACAAGTGATATTGAAAATGGTTTGTTTCTGTGAAAAAGTGTATTTTAAAATGTAATGTTTGGCGTGTTCGAGAGTTTGCGAAATAATTATCCGTTAAATGTAAAATATATTATGTGGAAGTTATGAAGCACACTGTATAGTGTATAAAATTAAAGAATGAATGAAGTTATATACCTTATTTTTGAAGTTGTAAATAATGACTTCCGTGCATAATACAACTTAGAACACGAAAGTTCACATTAATAGTGTGCATATGGGCTATTCCATCTCAAATCGACCGAAATATAGAGAAAATTGACCTTGCAATTTTTAAATACCATGAAACTTTTTCTGTCTGTTGACAACTGTGATACAATGCTCTGTGCAAAGTTTGAGGCATCAGAACTTCATAGTGTTTAAATTAAAAATATTTAAATTTATCGTATTTTCATAAAATTAGCAACTTTAAACTGTTGTGGCTCCGAAACCCTTTCACCCAATGATCAAAATCATGGTTTATTTTGTTGCTGAGAAATTACAGTTTATATTGACATGTGAACAGTTTTTCTTACTTTTTATGGAAATGGATAAATTTAGATTTTTCTTCATTAAGACGCCTTTGCCTACGAAAAAATATTTTTAAAATATATGGTTAGATTTCGCATTGAAAGTGCAAATAAACACATATTTTTTACTGGTGGACCGTTGATAAGAAAGTATTGAAAATATCAAATAAAGAAAATAATTGGTACGCGCGTGAACTAACCAGCTGACTGTGAGGCCGGAACTAGCCGATCAAGCAAGGCCAGGAACATACCCTAAACACGTGATGTTTCGTCTAGTAGCGCATAGCTGGGCTAGCTTTATCACAAGTTTTCATAAACACAGGAGTCAAATGACGCCCGACGCTCGCTTATCTTCAGCTCTCGGCCAATGCGTGTGGTAATGCGCCGTTCAAGTCTAGGCGTGTGAAAATAATTTATTTAATACCCTCGAAACTTATTGCCGAGCCACTAAGCAAACTATGCCGAATCCCTCTTACTAATGCAAGGATTTTCTCAATATTTTTTACATTTTTACAAATGGGCAAAAAGCCTAAAAGTAAGTAAAACCAGATTATCTGTCTCCCTCTACACAATAAAAATAAGTATTACTTCTTATCATAACCTACCAAATGTCAGCTTCAAAATGAGCTCCCGTTCAATGTTCTGCAGTAAATGGTTCCAGAGTTCTGAGCGCTGAAAGAAGCTTGTTTTTATAAAATACGCTAAATTTGTCGCTCAATAGTACGAAAACCGTTTTACTTTCGATAGTATATTTTTGCAAATGCACTCTCCTCAGCACCTTGTATAAATAGGGAAAAAATTAGAGTATTAAAAAAATGCGAGGTTTTTTTTACTGATCGATTTCATATGGAATAACCCATATATTTAATTTTAATAATATAAACTATAAACACTGTTAATGCTCATCACAATAAATGAACTGAAATTTTGAAAGTAGTGTGAAACGTCTAATGAGAAAACTCGCCTTCGTAACACGCATTTTCAAATTCCGAAACGGACAAACAATTACTGTGGAGCGGATGCAGCGCTCTTGTTTGGCGACAACGTACACAGTGTGGAGTGCTGGGAAATCAATGTTTTCTGCACAAAGCGCTGACTCCATCTGTGAGTGCATGCTAGAGTTGTACAGTTGGGCCTACAAGTAGAAATGACGTTCTCGGAGAGATGGAGCTCTGTAAACATGCAGCTCGAATGTGTAGCTGCTGTCTACACCGACGCCATCTAGTTACGTTCAACCGCAACCTGTCGGGATGCTGGCTTGGACGCCATCAATAATTCAGTGCCTCTATGCGGATAAAAACACATTTCGGATTTTGGACTGACCTTTGCTAAATTTTTGGGAAGAGAATTGTTAACAAATATCGTAATAGCAACAACCGGTTAAGTTCGATTAATTATTTTGTCGGTTGTGATTTATGAAACGGTTAAGGTACAGTTTCAAGGCGTCGTAGATTAAAATTATGTAAAATACATTAATTTGCATGGCTGCAATAATTGTGCTGATAATCTAGCATAGTTCCAATGTGTCCGTTCAGTGTTGGCTGGAAAGCCAAAGATGGGCTTAAAATGAAACCTGCAGATCACAGAAAAATCAGCTAGAACAAATTCCTTCATCCGTTTGTTCCACCGTGAACCTTCGTTCTTAGCAGAATTTTTGCCTTTATAAATGAATATGTTTTTGTCCAGCCATAGTTTTCTTGTACGCTCAATGCTTTTTCTCCCTATTGGTCTATAGTTATTTATTTTATCCATTCTTTTGGAGCGGGATGTCCACTTATATAGTATTTGTCTTTATTTTATCATTTAAATAAAATTAATTAATTCGTTATGGATGTATACTCATTCCTTTTATGTTCTGTTTTCGATTACTTGCCGTCGTTCTTGAAAATCTAAAGGGAATTACAGAACGCCAATGGTTGCGTGAATAAATCTTCGTTTTGTGGTTTCGTATTTTGTTATTTTTTATGATTATCCTTCCGCTGGTAACATGAATAATACTACATTCGTTGGTAACAGGGATTGCATGCCACCTCAGGCATTCAACATGTAGATAAACAAATATTATAGATATATTTATTTATGGAACCATTTTTACTATTAAATAAAGGCTTCCCTACAAACAAAAACATATTTATCACAAAAGGGTACACAATAATATAGTTTTAAGGTTCCGAAAAACAGTCAATATAAATGTCCTTCTGTGAACACTATAAAGTAATGTCATACTTAGAACATTGTCTTCATTTTTCTGTCTACTTCTCGGGAGCTGAAATAACAGCTAGAATATTTATTAGCTTGGTTGATCTGAGTTCGATTTCTTCGGGATCTCTGTCGAGGTCACGAGCAAATTCTTGTCTAAACATCTTTTCATGTGAGAAGATACAAGTTGGATAACAAGATTCTTAAAAAATTCTTTATTTTCTATGATGAATTTGTAGACGTATATAGGATCAATGAATTTAGAACAGTTAGACTGCGAAGTCTAAAGAACATACTGTACATATTCTTATTCACTTACTTATCAGTGGAGAACGACGTTTAGACATCAAAACATTGCCTAAAGGCTAGAGATTTAAGGAACATTGGCTATAATATGACGTCAGTTGTCACAGATGTGAAAAATGGTAGGCTAACTACAGTTATCGTGAAGCTCAGGAGAGGTACTGAGTTCCTATATCCGTCATATATCATAGGTTAAAGAGACGAAATGTACCAGTGACCAAAATTGGAGTTGGAAGGAATACAGCTTTTTCTTCTGAAACAGAACAAAAAATGTTAAGTGTCTTATAGCCCGTGCGAAAATTGATGTTTGCAATTACTTCCTCTCAAAGGAGTAAATGTAAACAGGCGGGGTAAATGTAAACTAGCAATTAAAAGATGAAAAATGTTAACCTTATTATTATAAACCCATTTTCAGAGAAAAGAAAGATCTAAAGAATAACACAATGTTTCTTTGTCATGCTTAACTAACTGAGGGTTGTGTAATGTTGAAATATATTTGAAATCAGTGAAAAGTGTTTACAATTACCCTGGTCTACCCTATATTATTGCCTAAGACCACACCGTACACGAGCCTGGCTCTTACGGTAGAGGCTAGAAACATTTTTATTTCATAAATTAAATTTGTACTGAATTTATATTATATATATATATATATATATATATATATATATATAATATTTACTCCAGTAGAACAGTTTAAATGATAACATGTTCCTAGAAAAGTTAAGTAACATAATAAAACACCAACACAGTAATTCAGCTGAGAGTACACCTTCGATTCGCGTGCAACATCAGATTAGATAAAAAGAGCATTCTGTTCACTGACAATGTGATATTCATTCTAAACGGTGTAAAGAGGCCATAACAGGTATTCCGCTCGTGTGAAGAAAACAGACGGCTAGCGCTCATCTGTTCAGACGTGATGTTAATCAGACATGATGCTGATGAGTGAAGGCGCGCTGCCAATATTAATACGTCAGTAAGGGATCCATATCTTCTCTGTTGGAGGCGTCTTCCTCCTCCAGTCCTGCTATTGTTCTCTCATTGACACAGACTTTGTATCGCCATTATGAGTTCATTCCGTGCTTCTACAGCAGTAATATGGCAAACATGTTCAAATTCATTTGCAGATACTGATTGTCCATAACGGATATTATCTTCCAAGGCTTCTTCTGGCCTTGTGGAAAAATTGGTTCGCTCGCACTCGCAGACTATCCTCTGGAGATTAAATATTTCGACACCAATCACCCATACTTAACTCATGTTTTACAAAGAAAAGTCTCATAAATGAAAAGTTAAGTTTTAGACTGACTGAAAAGTCGAAACACCAAACAGTGATGAAGGATATGGCCAGATCTGAGGACAGAATCATTAAAAAGCTATACATTTTATTAATGGAAGGGCAACCTTTATTGCTCAAAATAGTTTTCTATTCGTAATGAAGGTTAGGAGTGTCTCAAACAATTCCTCGATAAAGATAATGTATATATCGATGGCATTAATATCACTTATTGTTGTGTTTCTTACTTTCAATGATTGGAATCATATTCAAGCTCTAAAAGTGTAGAACTTATCTATGATTTCAATTTAGATTAAGCGCTTTATAAGCTATTTTTCTCGGCATTCTAGTGACTTTGTATTCGATGGTGAGGTATTAAAACTACAATCCACATCCATTTCTGAGAATTTGTGGATAGAAACTTAGAGCTCACACATACATAGTGTTCTCTCCAAGGGCAGGTCTTTCACTGCAAATCTAGCTTTCTCCAATCTTTCCTAATATCTGCCTTCCTCTTAGTTTCCGCATATGATCCATTTATCTTAATGTCGTCTATCATCTGATATCTTCTTCTGTCCCGAACTCTTCTCCATTTACCATTTCTTCTAGTGCATCCTTCAGTAGGCAGTTTCTTCTCATCCAGTGACCCAATTTCTCTTCCTGGTCAGTTTCAACCTCATTCTTTCTTCACCCAATCTCTCCAACCAGCTTCATTTCTTATTCTGTCTGCGCATACCGTGATGTAATAATATAGCATTGAATTATAATTTTCATTGGTTACACTTATGTTATATATTACCTAAATTTATATCTGTTACTTTTTTCGTTTAAAAATATTATACTTTATTAGATATACTTTGCCAAGTTAGGCAGGCCACTCTAGTGGTAAGTTCGATAAATAAATAACCCTTCATTTGGAAGAGCTCTATGTCTCACAGTGATATTACATTCCTTAAATCGCGACGAATTGTGAAGCAAACAACTATAATAATTGCGTTGTATATTATTCTGTATTTTTTCTTAAATCTAGATTTTGCTACCAATTTATTTTCCGTAATTTAATAAAAATTGAAGCATAATTTATAATGTGTCCTATGGAATACTTCGTGAAATTGAGACTTAAATGATTTTTCACAAATGTTTGTTAAAATGTTCACCTTTGTCCTTAGTTATTCGTTGTAAAAACACAAAATATACTTAAATGTTTATTTAACTAAAAGAAGGTATTGGAATACACTAAAAAAACAATCCAACAGTCGCCCTTTGAAAGCATTGGCTATAAGCTCGTAAAAATAATAAATAATTATACTCGTGGAACGAGAATCTCAAGGAAAATATTACTGAAAAGAAGAAGGCATATAAATTGTGGCTTCAGTCATGAGTTGCAAACCATTACATTGAATACAAAAAAATATAGAGCTAAAGTGAGAAAATTCAGCAGAGAAATCAGACGTAATTGTCGGGAAAAATATGTTAAAATATTATAAATGGATATTACGAGATTAAAAAGGTTTTAGAATATTTAGAAACCTAGAATTGAAGAAGAGAGATAGGTTATACATAAATATTATCAACCAAGAATAATGGATGTAACATTACAAAAATATTTGGTTTGATCCCAGTGAGAGAGAAAAAGATACAACATCTAATGATGATGAGGAAAATCCTGCATATTCGACAACCCAGTCCAAAAGGAAACAGCTAAACATCCAAAGTTTTGAGGAAACTGAATGATGAGGATCTAGACATGGCTGTACCAACTACCGAGGGATTACCCTGTTTCTAATTGTACGCGAGTATTAGAATATAAATTAAATCGGTTTTATGAAAACTTCATAGAACAACAACTTGGTTTCCTAAAAGGAAGAAGCGTTACAGTTTCAATCTTCACAATCCAATAAATTCTACGAAAAAACGACGGGAATTTGTTACCTGCATATTCGACAACCCAGTCCAAAAGGAAACAACTAAACATCCAAAGTTTTGAGGAAACTGAATTTTAAAGCTTCAAGTTTCTGTGAAAAAATTCAATTATTAATACACATTAATTAGAAACTTATAGTACATATAAAACATCATTAACAAAATCTGGAGTAATTTCAATGGTCTTTTGATTTGTTACAGCAATATAAAGCTTTGAAATGCAGGTTTCTCAAAACTTTAAATTTTGAGTTGTTTCCCTTCTGAATTGGCCCATCGAATTATATATTTATTTGTATATTTTTTGAAAGCATACGATAATATAAATCGTAAAAAGCTATGAGAAATAATGCCTAAATATAAAATACCAATATAATTAATATGTGCAAAAAACACATATAATAATTCTCATATTGTCATTAAAAATGCTAACAACAGACTCTCAAATAACATCTACAGCAATAAAGGAGTCAAATAAGGCTGTGTGTTATCACTAGAGCTTAGTGTTCGCACACATTTGACACAAGATAGGTAAGCTAGTGACTATAGTGAGTGAACCATAAGTAATGCCATTATTTCAGGGCGATATTCTTTGAGATAGTTCAAACAAAAATGTTTAATATAATTTTGATCGTTTTTGCTTTCTTTTCGAGATAAAAATTATTTTATAGTAAACATTTCATAGCTTGTTTTGGGAAAAGTAATTGATTTAATTCCCAGTATGCTCAGTTGATTTAAGAGAGCAGCGTGTTATGATAAATTACTTAATCTTCCCGCATTTTCTCAACCCCAAATTTCCATCCCATACAACATACATGATCTTACTACAGCTCCGTATACTAACTCCAATCTTACTGTAGGAAATACCGAACAGTTTTAGTTTTGTCCTTTAAATGTGCAGAAATTTGATCCGAACAACATTACTTTGTAAAATTTCTTTGCAGAACGAAAAGTTAGATATAACTGTACATTTAAATTCAAATCCATTTCAATATTATCCTCCCATTTATGTCTCGGCTTCCCCAAAGGTCTTTTTCCCTCAGGTCTTCCAACTAACGCTCTATATGCATTTCTGGATTCACCCATTCGATGCAGTCCTGAACTATATTGATTGTAAGTGAAGTGGGATGAGGTAGGGTGGAGAGTTGTATATGAAGTAATACTACGATTGAATTTGTTATAGAGTTCGACAGCTTCATTCAGCACAAGAATCATTAACGTTAGTATAAATGAAACGCACTTAGAGCGAAATTGTGCTTTCAAAATACTGTACTTTCATATTTACTATATTAGTAAAAAAACTGAATGATCGACCTGGTTGGCGAGTTGGTATAGCGCTGGCCTTCTATGCCCAAGGTTGCGGGTTCGATCTCGGGCCAGGTCGATGGCATTTAAGTGTGCTTAAATGCGACAGACTCATGTCAGTAGATTTACTGGCATGTAAAAGAGCCCCTTCGGGACAAAATTCTGGCACATCCGGCTACGCTGATATAACCTCTGCAGTTGCGAGCGTCGTTAAATAAAACATAACATTTAACATTTAAAACTGAATGTACGAGGCGCATCCAGAAAGTAAGTTTCCCTATTTAAAAAAAAAGAACACACACTTTCAGGAAAACATTTATTGGCAACAGGTACAGCAATGTTTCAGGTATTTTTCAACATAGCCACCATCAGAACTGAGACACTTGTTGTCGTATCGTGGGACCAACTTTTGTATCCCTCTGTCGTAGAACTCTGCCGCCTGTGAATGAAACCAGCGTGTGACAGACGTCTTCATCTCTTCGTCGTTGCCAAAACGCTCACCGGAGGACAGGAATTTCTTGAGGGGAGAGAGAGAGAGAGGGAGGGTGTGGGAGGGAGAGGGAGGGAGATAGGGAGAGAGGGGGGAGAGAGAGAGATGTTCGGCCCATAGACCTGACAGAGCTGCCGATGAATTCCAATTGGCGCAATGCTTTGTGCATTAAAGAACTTTATCATCGACCGAACCTCGCAGGCGGCGAGAGAAGGAATAAGAGCTTCCATTTCGGACCACTGCTGCCACGCTACTGGCACCAGGCGGGACCTGTCCGGCTGGCATATGATTGATACGTCATAGATCTGTTACGCATGCGCAACTGACACGGCTAATTACGTTTACTTTCAAGGGGAAAAAATCGGGAAACTTACTTTTTGGATGCGCCTCGTACTATCATTGCAGCGTCCGCGTGCTGATGTGCTATACTCTGTATACAGCTAACGTGTTTTCAGTGAATTGGTGATAAAACGCTGGGCTCTTATCATCAACTTTATTCAATTAATATAAATTAATTGTGAAATAACTCAAGAAAACAGTATAATTTGGAATCAAAGTTGACTGACTGTAAACTCAGAAGTTGAATTACAGATAGCTACATTAAAATTAGGTGGAAATGAACTGGCCACCCTACCCCAATATCTCCTGGCCTAGTTGCCTCATAAGTGGTGCCTTGTTGCTGTCACTTGTCAAGTTCAGATCTGTCTTCGGACAGTTGACTAAAAAAAAAGAACATTGAAATTAAATAACATTGGAAAAATTAATTATACACAATATCATTGTCAAAGTTAGTAATTTTTATGCATTTGAGGGCAATGGAAAGAGATTAATAATTTATGTTACAGAAAAGTTGTGCGTTTTCATACCTTTCATAGGAACACGAAAGCTAGCACTGTTTATAAGAATCATAGAACATAGAACATATCACCTTTATGGACCTTGAAAAACAATAGAGTTGTTCTTGGAGTCTGGAAAAGAAAATGTGACATTTAAAATAATCGCATTTTTATAACATCCTGGAGTCACTGGGCAGAAAATTATATGAACGTAACGAAACAAATTTTTGTTGGATATTTTATTTTTAACCGAGTCAGTTCTAATACAATCCCAGACTAAGGCATAGAGAAAGAATAAGTATTAGTCCCATTATTCAAATTGTATGATTCCATATGAGGAGCATCGTTTCAAATCATGTTTCTCTTTTCGTATAAAGTTCAAAATATAGCATTTTTTCTACATTCTGTGAGAGCAGAATTAAAACCTGTAAAGATTGTTTAGCCCCATCTTAATATGATATTAAAAAGGAAGTGTTGGTCGGAGAATACCGGAGTTTTTCACTTCACGAAAAAATGCTAAGATGGAGAAAACTCATTTCGAAACGATTTTCCTCTTCTTGTAATCTACATGATTGCGAAAATAAAGTTCACTTTTGAAGAATTTTCAGAATTATTGTCTTCATCATCATTCATTTAATCAAAAATTACTTCTGTAGTGAGTAGGATTTGAAGTCTGGACTCTGTTGAGAGAAGAAAATGCCCTAGATTTCGACAGCATTTACAGATACATAAATTTTATTTAATGTTATTTTGTTAGTTTAATATGAACCTGTTTTCTGTACACATGTCAAGCTCTTGTTAAAGTTATGGCCTCTTTTCTCCTTCATTAATTATAAGGAAAGTGCTTCTTACATCTTTCTCAAGATATCCAATGCGATTTTACATCAGCCTCTTTACTAACAACTAAGTGCTTTTAATATCTCCCGATGTGGTATAGAGGACTCTTAAAGTCGATAATTTTCACTTGCGGAAAATGTAATTTCATCCAATTACCAGGAGCGGTATAATAGTTACCATTTATTTACGTCGTGGAGATTAAGTGAGCTAAGTGAGTTACGACCCGTATAATAAGATGCTTCAATTTGAGTGAAAGGAAGGAGGATTTTTTTCTTTCTTCATTAATAGGGATTTATTTTATATTGCAACGAAACGTCTATTGCCTGTTTCGATATTATGTATCTTGGACGAATTATTTTATCTCAAGTTTTTTCCTTCCGGTAATTTTGTTTATGTTTTCCTAACAGTCAAACTTTCTGAATAAAAAACCTAACATAATAAGCGCATTAATTCCATATTAAGTTGTTAGAAAAAGTTCTGTATAACCCATCTGAAGGAAAAAATATGAATTAAAACGGAAAAATTTATGTAAATTTCATCGCAGTCATGGACGTAGCTCAGTGGGACATTTGTCTGCCCATCTGGAACAGCGCTCGTCCGTGGGTTCGTGGGCTGATTAAATAATTTGTATTTTTCCAAGGTTTTCTCGATTGCAAGACGAAAGTCAGGTAATCAAATATCTAATTTTCGGCAATCAACTTGCCAAATACCATCTTACTATCACGAATTACATCGACGCTAAATAAACTAGCAGTTAATACAGCTACGTTAAATAACTAACTAAAATGTAACAGAGGATTCATGAGATCCATGTAATGACGTTAAACATTTATGGCCTCGGTTGGGAAATATTCGATAATTAGAAATATTGAACGAATTATGTAGTTCTATAAGGATTGTCGCTGTAACTGAAAGTGAAATGAATTTAATGTATGAGTTTTTAAGGTGTAATCCTACTTACTTATTGTGGGTATCAATCAACTCAGCAGGGTCTGTTCTATGTTGGATGAAGATGTTATTTGTCTATCCGCTATATTTCTGGGGAAAATTCATTTTTTATTGGTAAGACAAAGCATAAGAAACAGCTACCAAACTCTACCAAGTATACTTAAGAAAACTAACAGGACTATATAATGCATATAAAGAATAGGAAGAAAGGTTCGGATTATCATTCCAAATACTTGTAAATTATGATTCCCGTATTTATTATTTCAATTTTGATTTAGATTGATTTATATACATATAAAAATGATATTAGTATTAAGTAATCCTAAACGGAATTTAAAATAGTACTGCATTGTATTCTTCACCTGATATAATTAGGAATATTAAATCCAGACGTTTGAGATAGGCAGGGCATGTAGCACGTATGGACGAACCCAGAAATGCATATAGTGTGTTAGTTGGGAGACCGGAGGGAAGAAGACCTTTGGGGAGGCCGAGACGTAGATGGGAGACTAATATTAAAATGGATTTGAGGGAGGTGGTATATGATGGTAGAGACTGGATTAATCTTGCTCAGGTTAGGGACCAATGGCGGGCTTATGTGAGAGCGGCAATGAACCTCCAGATTCCTTAAAAGCCAGTAAGTAAGTAAGATATTTTGCATACTTAAAATTCTAAATGCAAATAATATTGTAGATATTATCCACTAGTTCCGATAGCCTACTCTCCAGTAGAGCATGCGTGCATTGCAGCAATTGGTTAACCTGTTCTTGAGATTATAGAAAAAGCATATCATGAAACAGAAGAACTTTGGTTCACTATATTTAAGCTAATATGATTGCTGGAGAATAGTCCATCGTCAAAAATGGTAGATCACATAAGTGACAACAGATTGCAGCACTTAACTCGAAAATGTTAATTTTGAGGATTAATCTTTTTTCTGGTACTTCAGTTATTGAATATCTTGCTTTTGATATTATCACAGCATTATCAGAGAAAAATTCCACATAATAATATATGAAACGAAGATGATATTAAAATGATACGCCCGGCAGTGTATGAAAATAAAGTTTTTATCAGTAAAGATAATAAGCATTAAAAAACATTTATGTTCTCTTATTTAAAATGTCAGCTAAATTTAGTTCTCAATCCAGACGAATGAAATGCCATAGAATGTTCCAGTAGAGGAAAATATAAATACTCTCCGCCAAAGGTCAGTCAGTATTGGTAGCAAGTACCAAAAATAATTGTTGGTCCGACAAAGGGTTGAAACAATTTCGAAACGCGTAAACCAAAATCTCCACAGCATTGCCATGGTGAAACAGTTGAAAAGCGAGGTCGTAGTGGTCACTAATGTGATCAGGTATTCCGCACTCTGTTTCTAAGCTGATTGTGGCGTAAATAACAACAAACAGCAGCCAAGCGCCAGATAAATATGACAGGAATGAAGGGTTGCACACACTGTCGCAATTTCTAGTTCCGTTTATATACCACCTCAATCTAGTTACATACGAATGCAACTCATTACATGGCAACGATTTAGATGCAACAACAATGGAACTAGTACTATTATTTTCATAATGTTTACTGATTAGTATTTATAGTACATATATATTGCACGAATAGTTTCATATTCTACTAGTGGTATTTATTGGTACCAATCAGATGGCATAATATCTTACCAGAGAAGAAGTTAAGTAAATATTATTAATCTTTGTAATAATGAATCAATCTTAAATCTATTATTTAGTTGAGAGCTCATTATTTCTCAATATAGCAAAAATTCAATTTCTTTAACATTCAGCGAATGACAAAACTTACCCCATAACTGTTATTTTTAGGTAATCATTTAATATGTACCAAAATATGTAGCCTAAGTTAAAATTTGTTTCCCTAATTGAGCGTGAATTGTATTGACCTTAATTTAAAAAATAAGACATTCTATTACAGTATTAAATTATATGATTTAAGTAATGGAATGTTGGGAGACCGGAGGGAAAAAGACCTTTAGGGAGGCCGAGACGTAGATGGGAGGATAATATTAAAATGGATTTGAGGGAGGTGGGGTATGATGATAGAGACTGGATTAATCTTGCACAGGATAGGGACCGCTGGCGGGCTTATGTGAGGGCGGCAATGAACCTTCGGGTTTCTTAAAAGCCATTTGTAAGTAAGTAAGTAATGGAATATTTATGAGATAAATGTTGCAAATATGAGCGTAAAATAGCTTCCATATATACTGTAAAAGTAGTTTTATCTTTTATACTTACCAAAATCCTCATTAAAATGACAGTAATATTGAAGTACAGTATATGGTTATTTCAAATGAAGTCGGTGGTGCAAGGGAATAGTCGTTAAGAATCACGAATGTTATATCGCTTCACAATCTCGAGTTACACTGCCTCGGCTGTCGCGCGACCTACGAATTCAAGCCTCAATTTTCCACTGTGACGTATCGCTAGTTGACGTCACTCGCTCCAATTCAATGTCACGTTGGATGCATAATCCTTCGTCCGTCGATCGGCTTTTGCTTTATTGGAATATGCTGTGTAGTTTAGAAATTATAGACGAGACAAAACTGGTCTGACAAATTATTGGTAAATATTTGGAGTAAGAATGTATCCAGAAAGGAAGCAATGAATGACGTTGATGATGATGATTTACTGAATGTCTTCAGTAGTAAAAAAGTTCTGTCGGAAAAAATACACAGAAGGGTGTCCAAAATCACTTTTTTGTGTGTTAGTATTACTAAATATATCTCTCCTAATAAAATAGTGTCGTAATTCGAAAATTGTGATTCGTAAAGGCATGCTTATTTCCTAGTAAAATACAGCTGTATTATAGTTTCATAAATATATACAAAAACCTTTGATAATGTACTATTTTATTATTATAATTTCATACCTCCAACTAGTGAAACAACGTTGTAAATAATTTATTAAAGTAATATGTGATTTTCGACATAAGACAGTATTTTACTGGGAGTGTGATATGTGTATTTCCACAAACAACTCAAAATATATCTCCATAAGCATGACACTATTTTCTCTTTAGTTATACAGGTTGGATGGCAACCTCTGCACTAAAATGATAGAGTATGAGGAGAGATTTGAAAAATCTAAATAAATTTTTTTCTCTAACATTCACCGTTTTAGAGGAAATCGTCATCTTTCTATGAAGCATTTGACATCACGACAGCTTCAATAAATCTAAGCAAGTGCGGCCTGCACTCATTGCCTTGCACTCCCCTCTGGTGTACTCACTTGGTAACACGCGACGCGCGCCGCCATTTCTCTCGGGCCATTACCGCAATAGAGCGCTGCAAACATTGGATATAAGTCTATTTCTTTACTGCTTAATGATGCTTCATCGAAGGAAAAGTGTAATGAAAGCTTTGTTATAAAGGGGCATAATTCTATTTTTAATTAAGTTTCTTAATGTACTTCACTCCCACTCCCTCTACTAGTAAACTTCCAGTCGTCCTCCACACAGGACCAAGGCCGCTTATGCAGTCAAAGTCGCCTTACGGTCATATTAAACAGTACTGAGTTAGTGAGTATACAGTAGTACGTTCCAGAAATATGTTCTCGTTTTTCAGTGACGAAAGAGCTTTCAATATTGAATCATATTTTAGCAAAAGTGCTGTCGTCCGTTTGCCTACGTCGCATACAGATTTTCCCCACCCGCTTGTGCTCGTCCCTCTGTAAAGGCTAGTGGCTGGGCTGTCTTAGCTCTTTTCTGAAAACATTAATTTCTGTTAGGAATTGGGCGTCTACGTAATATTATACAACTGTTTAAAATAACTTCAATGAAAGGGCCTCGTTACGTAATTAACTGTCACGTGATTTCCTCCCTTTCTGCGACCCTACGATATAACCACTTGGACGGGCAGTAGATAGTATGTCTGAGTAGTTTTATCTTTTCGGATCGGGCAGAAGTGAAGATTGAATTTACAGTACTTAAGGTAGGCCTACTCTGTTATAGAGTAGATACAGAATTATTTCAACTTACGTTACTAGTATGAAGGACGAAACTGCTAATTGGAGTTAGATACAATAGTCTATAGTGCGATAATATGCACAAAAGAAACTGAAGCCTGTATCGAAATGAACGGCCACCATTTAAAAAAATGTGTTTAAATATCCATATTATGATCATCTTTCAATTATTTAACTTCATTCTTTAAATTGTACGCTAATGTGCTGTAGACAATACAATATATACTGCATAATGAATACGTCCAAATGCATAGCTCAGTTCGTGAGTAAAAACACTTACTGTTAATACAGTACTGTATTTTGATTAAATAAAAACCTAATGAAAATGATCAAATTCAAGATCGTGATATTTCCTAGTTTACGTAAATGGATGAATTACTTTTCTTCCCTTCTATACCTAGAGTCGACGGCAATTCGGAAGGTGGTAGTCTGCTAGCGTTTGCGTCGAGAGAAACAGATAGAGAGGGTAAGGCAACGTACAACATTGTCACGTCGTACTTCACGAGCACGTGCAATACAAATAGTGCAGGAGAGAATTTAAATTATCAAAATACAATAATGAACTTAACCGTTGATTACTGTAAGCTTGACACCAAACAAACCCTCTTTCCTTCACTAACAGTATTCTTTGCACGGTTCTCAATCCCATACCACATGCTTCTACAGTCGTTTCTTGCGCATTGGCAACATTGCAGTCAGCATCAAGATGGCTGGCAGCGTTCTGCTCGTCAACGTTTTTAAAATTATTATACACCTTAAACATTATTTTCCGCTCCTGCCTGTGCAATACTTGTCTTTTTATAGTCTCTTCTTCCATTTATTTATCTTACACATACACAGTAAATGTTAGTTTTACTTATTCAATATATTGAAACACTCACACGTGAACAAACGAAATCTGGAAGTACTTGTTATAGATTGATTCTGATTGGTTTTACTGTACAAGTTTGTGACGTCACATACCAGAAATGCTACGGCACATGTATCAACTGACCGCCTTCCGTAATGCCGTCTAGTCTAGTAAAGTGATTTGTTTGTATTTTACACCAGTATCATCGAACTCCAGTCCTGGAAGGGAGCAACAACGGTGTTTCCGGTTCTCAACCGTTAATCCAAAGGCATAGCCAGGTTAATATTAGAAATGTAAGTAAAAAATAAAATCATGTCCCTGTATTTAACATGTAGAATCGCCTCTTAAATTTTGGTGCAGAGATTTCCATCCACCCTCTATAGGCCTCTAATAAGAATTAAAAATATAAAGAACTAAGTGTAGATAAAAATAAGTAATAAATAAAGATAAATATAAATGACACAAAAATGAATGTAGGAAGCAAATTTCTTCATAAGCTTATAGGATATCTGTAGTGCCTGTATTCTGGTATTACAATTTGGAACATGTATTCATCTTCCATCACCACAAGTTTTCGACATTGTCAGCCGTCCTAGCTGAACCGTCTCGGGATTGGAGACGAAGTTGTGACGGAATCTCGCCGCACGCAGACAGATCTTCCTATAATTGTTTTCTTCACGATTGTCAACTTGACGTCTCTCGAGACCAACTTCCATGTGCGTATCGCAGCTCAGGGAGTTTCCTACCCGCAGGCAACGCTCGTATCTTACACATCACTTCTTCTCGTATAACACAACCTTGGGTCTTTAACTTATGGAAGGGAAACTAATGGAGGCGGTTAAATATATGCATGAGTGGCTCAGTCGCATGAAAGCTTCTTACTGAGGGAACAGGGATTCGATTCCTTTTACATCTTGCAGCAATTTCTCTGTATAAAGCTTACATATTGTTCTTTCATACATTCTTTTTTTCAGTTTATTCTTAATTTATTTCCATTTTCTGTTTCTATTATTCTGTTACTTTTCTGTCTTTTCTTCTTCCATCTTCCATTCTTTCCTTTTTTTACTCTTATTTTTTTCTGTTACTTCTTTCTTTTTTAATTCCCATTTTTGCTTTTTTTCAATTTTCGTCTTCCAGTCCTTCATTCTTCCATTTTCTATCTTGTTTTCTAAGGACGCCTTAGTATCTCAGTTGGCAGACCTCTGGCTTTCCATGACTGTAGACCCGAGTTCAAATCGGTATTTTCTCGAGGTTATTTTTTCCCCTGTCATTCCACCATAATTATCTACTTCAATATCAATAAATATTTCAAAACAATCAACCCAAAATTGTGCAGCTGCATTTAGTTTTGTAGCTGGCGTGGAGATGGCATCAGCCTGAGAATGTTGGTGTGTATCGGACGTTTTCGCTCGAGTGTCAAGTAGTTCATAGCATAATCCGATAGGTAGCGCATATGCATGCTGGGTAAAATTGTCAAGAGCGATAAATCCTCGAACGGTATAAGCCGAGCGTTAGACATTCGTTCTTGTTACAGTAATGAACTGTGTAGTAATATCATAGATGTTTATCATTTCAAAACTTTGCAGTGTTTAACTAACCTCTCCATAGTACAACTACAAAACTTGCTTTAAAATAAATGTTGTAGGTAAATGTTTTTTTTCCCCCCTCATAGGAGTGATTTTGTTTTTGCCACATCTGATTGATGTTATTGGATGTAAATGTAATTATTATAAACGGAGAACACAATCACGATAATGCAAGAACTGTATCAAGTTTTTTGTAATAATAATAATAATAATAATAATAATAATAATAACCTAATAATTAATTAGTGTATCAATCTTTGCGTCTGTAACAGTTGTGCAGCATGATTATTCGTTTTATTATATTTTCTGTGACGTTATCTCTGTACTAATATTGTTATTAATTTACCGCTATATCAATAATATTTTGTAAAATGTTTCTATATTGTCGCAGTATATAGGCGGAACACTATGTATGGACCCATCGTATTATATGTGGTAAATCAAATATTGGATAATTATTAATTAGCAATAATAACTGTATATCGAAGTTTTTCATACTATTTTATTTATAACTTCATGTTCCTGTTTCGGTACATTCCATTGACTGTTCCATTAAACGTTTGTCATAAACGCAGAAAATAAAACCTTATTTTTACCGTGTGAGCAAAACATATGTGTGGCTTATCTGTCGCCTTCCAAACAAGATAAGACATGTCGGTGAGATGACTTTGTACTGTGCTTCTATTTATTATGAGCGTATCACGACCGATCGTATCTCAGTCGAGGGTGCGACACTCGACCGTGTTCAAGCGAGCGATTTAACTCCAATGCAGCACTCTGGTGTGTATGCTCCAGAGGATGAAAGAGCGCTCTAGGAGAATTTCGCATGACCTTGAGTCTGTATAGCTCAATCGACAACTTGCACCATTAGTTGAGTCATGATGTTTACAAGACAGCGACCACTCGAACTGAAACAGTCATTCATTCATTCATTCATTCATAGTGTTCTGCACAAGGGCAGGTCCTTCACTGCAAACCCAGATTTTTCCAGTCTATCCTATTTCCTACATTCCTCTTAGTCTCCGCATATGATCCATAATATATCTTAATGTCGTCTATTATTTGGTATCTTCTTCTGCCCCGAACTCATATAGAAATGTCAAGACACAATAAGCCTCGAGCTGCGATACTAGATATCGGGATCCTTTTCTATGTAAGCATGAAGAAAGGAAATTGTTCTCTGTTCCCTTAATATCTCATTTGACCTAGGTAAAATAGAAAATAATAGAGCATTTTTAGTGAAGTTGTTGATTGTACTCTGATAAGTATCCACTTAGGTCTACTCTAAGAAAATTATTATTAATATTAAGGGTGATACTAGACTGTTACTATTATAATTGAAATTAATTATTCCACAGCCGCATCTGTAATAAAGACGGACGGGCGCCATTGTATTTACTTACAAGTCTATGTATTATTGATATGAGTGCTTATTCATAGTCAAAGTCGAAAAAAGTCACATCATGAGTTAGACTATGCCAGAATATTCTGTGACAAGGGTCACAATGACTTCAGTCATAAAACTCCATAATGTAAGCTGAGAGACACACAGATATTCAGACAAAATTACAAGACCTGTCGGTCTCTTTAAGTTTCATTCCATTATCACTCTGTACTATTAACTCATATTTTCCGATTGATCAATAAACTTAGTATTGGAAGTCCTTGGTTGTTAAAGGACTTAGGTCTTTTACTTACCCACCTGCAATGCAGTCCTAGTTAAAAACTTCATGTTAACTTCATCACAGGACTTTTTCCAATGCTGTTAATTGAAAAGGAGAATATTACTAATATAGGCTCTTTCCTCGCCTTCTAAAGGACAAACGTTTGGAAGAGAAGCGTTCCTGCTTGTTGGAGTAGTTACATTTAGCTAAATCTGGTTACTGGCCAACGAAACTAGGAGAATGCGGGTTTAGTTAAATGAATGAAAACACTGGTCCTCATATATTTGTTATATTTTTTAACTGATTTATACAATTCGGCTTATTTTTACAGGCAAATTCATTGGCGTTTCATCCCGCTCTTTCTATTTTCAATAATTGTTCCGTTCACTTTACATCTGTGCTGAACCAATCATTATGCTCTCTATTCCCATCTACAGTGCGTCAGTGAAGTACATTTTAACTCTTCGTAATAACACCAATGAATAGGAATCCTACCCACCTCATTTTTAGTCCACATAAAGACGATGATGCAGAAAATCTAATCCATTAACTATAATGGAAAAAAGTCCCATCTACACCTAATCCTTTCCAATTATTTTAATTATCTTTCTTTCTCTTTTCCTTTATTTTTCTTTCATTCCATCCTTTTCTTTCTTTCGTACTTTCTTTTTAGTCTCTCTGTTTTCATTATCCTCTTTTCGTTTTTTAAATTTATTGATCAATTTCATTCTTTCCTTGAAACATTCATTTCTCCATTTCCCTGTATTATTTTATCCTTTTCCGGCTCCCTTTCCTGCTTTTTCATTTTGTTTTTCTCCTTTACCAAACTTCTTTTTTCTCTGTACAGACCCAGAAACAAAATCCAGGCAGCCCAAATTTTGTTTCTGACTCTGTACATCCCTAGCTTGGTTAGATGACATTTGTACTTCAATTTCGCTGTCAGACTTGACATTGTGATATTTTTAATGGACAGTGCGACTGTGTGATAGAGTTTATCTGTCGGTTTTATTCGATTATTGCTACATTTCGGTATACTATTTTCTCTAAAAGATTGCTAGTTATAATTCATATTTTTTGTTCCTTCTTACTATTTCTTATATATTCCTTTTCTTCGTTCTTTGATTAATATTTTTTCCTTTATATTCTCTTTCTTTCCTACTTTTTCCTTTATCTGTCTTTCTTTTTTATCTTTGTCTGTCTTTCTTCCTTTTTTCTTCCTTCCTTTCTTTCTTCCTTTCTTTCTTCTATATTTGGTTCTCTTTGCAATCTCTCTTCCCATCTTTCTCTCTTTCGTGTTTCTTTATTTTCACTTCATTTTAACATTTCATCTTTCTTTTTTCTCTTTCTCTCTTCTTTCTTTTATTCTTCCCACTTTCTTCATCTCTTCTTCTTTCTTCGATTATCACTCCTTTATCTACTATTTCTACATCCGTCCTTGTTTTTTCCTTCTTTCTTTCATCCACTTCTCTGTCTTTATTCCTTCTTTCTTTACTTTCCTCCCTATTTCTTCTTTCTCTCGTTACTTCATCTTTCTTTGTTTTTTCTTTCTTTCTTTCTTTTTCTTTCTTTCTTTCTTTCTTTCTTTCTTTCTTTCTCATTTAATTCTTATTTCTTTATATTTATTCTTTTTTACTTATTTTTCGTTTTTCTTTTGTATTCTGTTTCTTCTTACTTTCCATTTCTCCGTCTTTTGTCTTTCTTAATTTTTCTTTCTTTGTTTATTATTTCTTCCTTTTTTTCTTACTTCGCATTTATTTTGTCTCGGTTTATTTTTCATTTCTTTTTTTTTCCTTTTTTTCTTTCTTCCATTCTACCTTTCTTCTTTTCCTTGCCTTTTTTTCTTAATTTCTCTTCTTTCTTTCAATCATCTATTCTTCATTTTTTCTATGATTGTTTACTTTTTCTTACACGTTTATTTTTTCTTTGCTACCTTTTTCTTCCCTCTTTGTTTTTTCTCTATTTAATTTTCATTCTCAGTCCTTCTGTCTTTTAGTTTTCTCTCTTTATTTTTATTTTGTGTCTCTTGTTTTTCTCTTTCATATTTAATTCTTTCTATTAGCTTTCCTTTTCTTCTCTCTTCTTTCTTTTTATTGTTTCTTTCTTCTTTCATTTTCTCACTTTTTCCTACCTTTGATCTTCTTTATCGATTTTTCTCCATTCTTTACTCTAGCTTTCTCTTTCTTTTTATATATTCTTTTTTCTTTATTTCTCTTCCATTCTTTATTTTTCCCTCTTTCCAAATTGTTTTATTATTTGACTTTCATTTCTCTATTTTGTTTTCTTTCTTTTTCGTTCCATTGTCTTCTTTCCTTTGTTCTTTATTTTTCTTTCCTTCTTTGTTCTTTTCTATTTTATTTTCCTTGCTTTTTTCTTTATTTCCTTATTTCTTTCTTTAGTTTTTTATCATTTCTTCCTTCTTTCCTCGTTTCTTATTTTTCCTTCTTTCTTTCCCCCTTTCCTTATGTTTCCTTCTTCCTTTCCTTTTTCTTTCTTTTTATTTTTCTAGTTTTTAAATATTCTTTCTATTGTTTCTTCTTCTTCTTTGCTTTCTTAATTTCTTTATTTCTTCTTTTTATTCGTCTCTATTCTTTTTTTTCTCTCTTGCTTTTTTATTTCTTTTATTTCGTCTTTGTTTCTTATATTCTGTATTTAAATAATCCTTTTCACCTGTTGATAATATAGAATTTTATAGACATAAACCATCATTTTCATTAAACAGTCTCTGGTACAAAGACGACGAATAAATCCAATACATACACAATTTCGTGCTTCGTAGAAATAATTCCCTGTATTCCAACACATGAACAATTTGTGATCCCGCAGTATACTTTCGTTGCACAGTACTATAAATTTTTGGCACTAATATTTCACTCATGATATATTTTTCCCGCATATCACCATTCTATTATAATAATCTTTAACTCGACCTGGAATGACACAACTTACATACGCTGAAAACCGAATCTCAGAGAGTAGCACAATGGAAGAACCGTGGCGCGTATTTATTCGCCTGCCTCCTGTATCCGATACATCAGGCACACGGGCCGCTTTGTTGCTGACTAATGCATAAGCCATTGTGTGTATTCTGGGTAGGTGACGTCGGAATTAGCTACTGTGCAAACACGGGGATGCTCCGCCAGTCAACATCCAGGAAATAGCCCATTATTTCTCCTCAGGTAGTTCATGTTTGCTTGCCCGTGTATGGAAGGGAGAGAGTGCCCCATGTAAATTAGGCGTATCTGTGCTTCAGATCGTGCTGCAAAGTTCTGCACAAGCCCAAACTCTCCGCCGCCCCACCCTTCTCCTTTGTGAGGAGAGAATCAGAAATGCAGCATATTTCCTGTAAGGGGTACGTTCACAGTTTGTAATGCTGCTTCGTTCTTATGTCTCTTTTTACGTGAAGTTGTTACAGCAACTATTGTTATCATACTGGATATTGCCAACTGTGTAAATTTTCCTCTACATTTAGTGATTTCTGGACTTCGAGTTGTACAGTCAGGATGAGCTTACCAAGAGGACTAGAGTTCAACGTAACGTTTGTTTGGGATATAACATTTTCATGTCGTTGAGCGTTTGAAATATTTTGAAACTTTGCATCACGTCATAGTTTTAGACGCACATATACACACTATAATGACAGAAGAGGAACGTATCTTTTGATCCATTACTAAGAGTTGGTAAATGTGTCATAATTTTAAATGTGAAAAACAGAAATAATGGAGCTAAATTCCCTACCTCAACATGTTCACTAGAGCCTTTCCTATTTCCTTTAATTTTTGCACGCTTTTACTGAACGATCCTGTATAATAATTTGATAAAATTATGTAATTAATCGTCGAGACTTAACTAACAATTTTCGCTGAACGCCATGTTAACGCGTTTTAAAATGACAGCTGCACAAGGTATTTGAGTAGCCTTGAGCAGGACGACAATAAAAGCCAAATGGATGTGTAGGACATTCGCTATCTCGTGAAACCTACCTGCGCCTGAGGGGAAGAAAGGAGTGGACTGTGAAGCTATCCAGGAGCCACTTCAGCTAGCAGGCTCACTTACCCTCACCATAAGATTCTTACAATATGCTACGGCGCACGCTTGCATTTGGTTTCACGAGATAATGAATGGCCTGTAAGTTAACCATGTCCATTCGCAATATGATCGGCAATATTAGGCTCGAGGCTAGGAGACACGATTGGAGTAACTTAATAAGTATATTAACTTTTTTACGTAAAAGAACGAACTCACACAGATTTGTTCCCTTCCAAGTTTTTGATTGCTGATTGAGGGGATTCTTGTTTTGTCATTCCACCAGTTGTTCTTAGCTGTGTCCAATCACTGGATGATAATACGAAATTATGAAAACAGGATCAACGGGCCTTTTTCTTTTTCAAAACCTGTCGATCAATATAAAATTTAATATTATTTGAATTCATGGAATAATTAGCAACTGCGATTTCTACGAAAAATCTCTTGGAGTTTCTCTATCATTTCAGAAAGGACACAAATCTTTTTGTTGAAATTAATGAAGTCCTAGATTCTAATAATCGAAATGTAATTTTGAAAATTCTAATAAAATGTGAATTTTAAACGTTGGTTTAAATATATTTTAAGGGAAATAAATACTTATTAGAATTACTGAATGTCACGTTAACAATTTATTATATTAATATAATAATAATAATAATAATAATAATAATTATTATTATTATTATTATTATTATTATTATTATTATTATTATTATTTATATGAATAAAATAACAGTAGACCTAATATGGAATGAACGACAACACTGTAGCATTGACTTATATATAGAAAGGGACACACATTTTAGCCCATTGTGAAAAAACAGAACATAGGTATCCGGAGAAAATATCTATCACCCTTGATGCTAAGTCGGAATAGGGGTTCGCTTGCATGTCTTAACCTCATGGAGAATAGAGAATAGGAACAAAAGACTGGATTGTTCCTCTTGAAGGGCGAGACAGTTTAGAACATCAGCTGTTGAAGTTTATGATACGAACTGACGAAGGGATAATGCCAACTATTGAATTATACTGTACACGTTTACGTTTGTTTGTATGTTAGGTTAGGATATATGATATGTATTTTATTTGCATCATTTGCATATTAATTTTTTTTTGGGGGGAGAGTGGTTCGATTTAATCATAGGTGAGGGGAGTGAAGCCTACAAAGTAGGACTTGTTTTGTGAAGCACGGAGTGCATTGCATTTAAGAGCAAATTCTGATAGTGTAGTGCATCTGTATGTATAATTGCTGAATAAATCCATCTGTCTATATAAAAAGGTCTGAATTACAGTGATATTTTCATTTTAATGAGAGATTTGAATCTTGCAAATGCTAGTGCCATATTTAACTAGGATACTTTTATTTAAAAAAATATATGATTTATTTAACGACGTTCTCAACTGCCGAGGTTATATCAGCGTCGCCGTGTGTCGGAATTTTGTCTCGTAGGAGTTATATTACATACCGCTAAATCTAGTGACATGAGCCTGTCGCATTTGAGCACATTTAAATGCCATCGACCTGGACCGGGATCTAACCCGCAACCTCGGGGACAGAAGGCCAGTGCTATACCACTTGCGCCCTCAGGGCAACCTTTTATTATTATTATTATTATTATTATTATTATTATTATTATTATTATTATTATTGTTGTTGTTGTTATTATTATTATTATTATTATTATTATTATTATTATTATTATTTTATTTTCGTTATATTGACGCTTGTGTTTGTCTAGCTGTTATTTTTCCAGCTCTTCGGTCCGTGACTGTTGGATTGGTAGAAGTTGACTAATTCCTTAGATGTTATGCATTGGGCGTTTTCGCTAGCTCGCGCTACAAGCGTGCTAAACTAGCCCCGGCTATAGACTGATTACTTGTACAGGATTCATATCATATTATCATATCTCTAACACTGGTTTATGAATACGAAAAAACGTTAGTTCGCTGATCATCTACCGGAAGCCCCAGCTAAGAATGTCTATGAATATGACCCTAAGTCTTCAGTATTCCTGCCTAAATTCAGTAAACTTTTATTACTGGAGGCTTTATCAGAGAACTCCATTTTCATCATTTACTACTAATGACTTCATTCGTGGTTGGAGAGAAAGCTCTATAACAAAAAAATGAAGCAGTTCCGGATCTATGTCCATATAAGACATTATCATCCTCTAGGTCTGAGGAATGTATCCTCAAGTTTTCACGTACGTTTAGTTGTAACCTGTATACATAATAAATGGACAAATTCTTTATCATTGTTACGGTCTATGTAATCACCTATTCTCAAGAGATACATTGTCTTTAGCAATGTACATAATTGTCCCATTCGGAGTTAAGTTGACGACTCTACATTTCTTTTGCATTTGTGGCTTTCAAAGTTTTGCAATAGGCATTGCATTTTACGGGATTGTCCATTTCTTGTTTGTTTAGAAATTATTATTTATAATTTTCTAGAATAATGCAATGTTTCCTATCCTTTTCGCATACATATTTTTAGAAACTGAATTTTGTTTCCTTGGAATAAACTGTCCATAACGTTTGTCACTCACACTTCAGAATCATGGAATTAAATTTTTTTACGAATTTTAACTGATAAACTTTAAAAACAATACCGTTTCTCTAGTTCTACAGTCCAATTAGCATCTTCTACTATTCAGGGGCAAATTTGCTAGTTCAAAATAAGCTAATTTTTCACGTTGTAAGTTTAAACGGGAGGCTGAATTTATAATGAAAATAATTCTTCAGGAAATACGTTTCTGTCGCTCACTCCACCAACCGCTACGTCTAAGTCCCTCGAGAAGCTGGATACGCGCAGTTTATAGCTTGCATCGCGGAATTCTCATTATCTGTGGATTATAGCTGAATCGTCAGCTTTTCGTACACGTTGTGGGACTAAGGAAGATAATAACTAATAAACAGTAGCTCTAATTTAGCTGGCATTTGTTTTTCATTCCGTCGTTTCGTTTCCTATGTGATTTATGCAAAGCAAGCGTGCTTTAAACATCTCTGTCTCTTAACGTAATGAAAGGTAGGAGTACGCTTTTGTTATGTGAAAATAATCTCAGTCTTTTTTGTGGTGGAAGTTTTTCAGTTACATGAGTAAAATGAAATTTCCTGTGCAATGAATTCACTTCTATTTTTTAAATAATTTCTTAATGTAAATTGTTATTCACAATTTAAGTATCGTAGGTATCATATTTATTTATTTATTTATTTATTTATTTATTTAATCTGACAGGATTAAGTCCATAAGACCTTCTCTTCCATCCTACCAGGTAGCACATATAAATACAAAAAAGAAATACAGACGCTGATGAAAATAATACAAATTAAATTAAAGCCCTATAGAGGGTTAACAGGGTCAAAATAACAGTATAGAGCTCTTATCGAGCTAATATAAGAAAAGAAAAGAAAGAAGAACAGAGATAGCAATGATGTTAGTGATAACTAATAATAATAATAATAATAATAATAATAATATAGTAGTAGTAGTAGTAGTAGTAGTAGTAGTAGTAGTAGTAAGTAGTAGTAATAATAATACATTATTAATTGTCAATTTTACAACAACATAGTTACAATATTTACTATATGTCACGGGTTAAGCCGAAGTTGCGCAACCTGACAGGTGTTCAATAAGCAATTTCATGAACTAGAATGTGATTTTTTAATTTAAATTTGAATTTTGATATTGTCTGACAGTCTCTGTTATGGTCAGGGAGAGAAATTCTATTATATTATATTGTAGTATGAGATGGGAAAATTGCCAAAGAAGATAAAAAATATTTTTAAAACTCATCAAGCATATGATATTGTGATGCGCATATGTTCAGTTTCAGTTTCAGATGCTTTTAAAATTTCACTATGAATAAAATTTCACTATTTAATATTATTTGAGTTTGTAATATTATATATTTAATGTTTATGTTTCCCTTAGGAATATGGTTATAATAACGTACATGTGTTAAAATGAAAACTAACTTTTAATTTATCTATATTTCGTTCCATAATGTCTGACGAAGAAGTAAACATTATCGACAGTGGAGGAGAGAATATAATTGTTTTTCAATCAATGGCAGATGCCTCATTCCGCTTATCCTTAAGTTGATGGGGGGGGGGGGGGGTATAACGCTTCAGACAGCCCAACTTCAAGACAAGCGTGGAATGAGACCTCTGCCATAGGTTCAATAGCAAATATACTTCTCTCCTCTTCTGCCGGCAATATTTACAATCTCCTGTCAGACATGGAACGAAGTCTAGTTGAGTAGTTTCGACTTCATATGTCACATGTCAGTGTAAATAAATAAAATCGTAATTTATTTTACTTTACATACCTAATACTCAGCTGGTTACGGACTGGAAGGTCCGGGGTTCGATCCCAAGTGGTGACAGGATTTTTTCCTCGTTGCCAAACTTCCAGAACGGCCCCGAGGTTCACTCAGCCTCCTATAAAATTGAGCACCCGGGTCTTTCCCGGCTGTAAAAGGCGGGCAGAGCGTGGTGTCGACCACACCACTCCATTCTAGTGCCGAGGTCATGGAAAGCATGGGGCTATACCTTCGATGCCCCCCAAGTGCCTTCATGGCATGTGATGGGGATACCTTTACCCTTTTTTTACCTTTTAACATACATAATACTGTTACGTTCCTATACTTACTTACTTACTTACTTACAAATGGCTTTTAAGGAACCCGAAGGTTCATTGCCTCCCTCACATAAGCCCGCCATCGGTCCCTATCCTTCGCAAGATTAATCCAGTCTCTATCATGATATCCCACCTCCCTCAAATCCATTATTGTTACGTCCTATAACAGTACTAATCTTGTTCAGAGTTGTAACAAAATTCTGTTTCTCTAGCAACCAGTACACGTATTTTAAATCGAACCTTTCGAAAGGCCTGTTAAAAACTGCAGTAAACATAAGAAGACCCACGCTAGTGTGAAAATTATACTAGGCAACACCGAAGGATATTGTAGTCAACATTTCTATTTCGAAGACGGTTAGAAGAATTCAAAGTAGCTAATAAATAGGCCTACGAACTTGTCATTTTCTCTCGAGCGACGGAAAGAAATTGATGGCGGATGAAAATGTGAATGGAAATAAATGCAATGTGTGTCAGAAAGTGAGAAAATAGTATATTAAAAACTAGAAGAAAATTAAGTGAAAGAGGACAAAGAGGATAAAGTTAATGATAGAAAAGAAGATAGACATTAAAATATAACCTTCTATGTCACAACTATTGTGTGCCAATGCCTTCAAGCCGATCGCTGGCTTCACATCCATATGTCTCAGCACAAGGTGAACGATCATCTAACCACTAGGTACAGCCGAAAGAATAAGATGCAAGATAAAATCACGATGCGGATAAAGTGAGAAAAGAGGGGAATAAGAAGGAAGTATATTAAACATTTGTGAAATACTCGAGAAAATAGGTGAGATAATACAGAGTAATGAATTAATATAGTTTTGAATAGGTATAATAAATTATAAATAATTGTAAAGAATAAATTGATGAAATAGTATAAAAATTCAGAAATTGAAAACTATAAACGAAAATGAAGTTTGTGTGTTCAGATATTAATATACAAAGGCAGGAGCAGCGAATGTAATTAATAACGGAATTTAAATGACAAATAAAAAAGCTCGAAATGTAAATATAGCCCCGAAAAATAAAGAATTAAGATAAATATTAAATTACAACAATGCGATAAATTAGTAAAAGTAAATAAGTAAAAAAAAAAAGTAAAACATTTAATCAGTTTTGAATATAGTAGAGTGCATAATTAAATAACATAGTTCATGTAGTTATCGATTAAAATCCTGGTTTCCGGTCGCCACCACCTGTGCGGCTGTAAAATGACTAACGCTAGAACAGTCGGCTACGGTATGTGTTTACTTTCATCATGCATCGGGAGTGTTTCTTGGAAAATTTTCCACAACGCGAGTTTCAACGCATACCAATATTTGTGAACTAGTAATTAAATTCGAAGCTACAATTTTAGTGCTGAATAAAAATATCGAAAAGTATCCATTATACTAATTAAAACATTAAAAAGGTGAAAGAAATATGTTAACAGTCTCAAACCATCTATTAGGATGTTGCACCGCAAACTGACGTTTGCACAGTAGGGTGGCTATTAATTTTTAACTTCCGAATTTTCTACAGGACACTCCTTGAAGATATTACTAGAGGGTGGATCTGTGTGTTACAAAAAGAAACAGATTAGACGCGACGCGACGCGAGCAGTAGCGATACAGTCCAAGCATACACAACTCCAGGGACAACGCACACAGATATGCCCTCTAGTTGTTACATATGGTACAAATAAAAATTGTATGATGTTATTATATTAACCCTTTTATAAAGACTATTATATGCAGAATTTTTACAACAAAGTTCTTATTTTTTCTGGAAAACTATTTTCTCTACATTATTATTCAAGCTTACTTACAGTTTTCCCTGTCCACCGTTGTGACTAAGGAGTCCCGGGTTCAATTCCTAGTTACGACGAATTGCCTGGGTGAGGGTTTTTCGGGGTTTTTCCCTCACTCCTATGGATGAATATCAGGCGATTGGAACCCCACTCATCTTCGCCACTTCCTTTTCTCCCCCATAATCCTTTCCTCATCATCACTCTACCGGCGGCCTGCTGAAGCTGCTGACTCTCTCGACCGGCCTCCGTGAAATGTAGTTCAGCGATGTTTGGATGGTTTCTACAATGGCACCCGAGGCGGACCTAGTCGAGGGAGGAGTTTCGCCTCGGACCGACAGGGGGCCTTGGGGGAATTTGCCGAAGCAGGAATGGTATATGGATTCTGTTGGCTGTAGGGACCGGTCGTTAAGGGAGTCATGTGGTTAGGGCGGTGCGCGTAGGGGATCTGTGGCATGCAACTCATTCCATATCGAGGGTTAGTGTAATAGATCTCAATAGGTCGCAGTGCTGGGCCATCCGTGCCCCCTCAGTTAATTCCATTCCATTCCATACAGTTTTCCTTTATATTTCCTCAGGTAATTTGGTGTCTAGAATTAAAATGGAAGCATGTAGGAAACAAAAATTAAATAAAATATTTTATCCTACGGTATTTACTTTTTAATAAATTGCTCACTCTGAATTTGAACCTACAGTCTTGATTTCTCACTCTACAATAAAACTATCTATCTTAGCCTTTGCGGACATCAAGACCTGAAATGAAGAATTAAGGAATATAGGACGCAAAGTTAAGGAAAGGAAAGAACTATGACCAGAAAACGGGGACGTGCCTAAATGAAGAATGTAGAAAGTGGCAGAAATGTTAGACAGAGATACGAACCAAAGTAAGGAGAAATATTCAGAGAAAATTGTGTGAATACTATACCCCTTTCTCGCAGGGTAGTTGTGGTCAATCACATTGTATACAATTCGTTGCAGCTTTCCGGTTCAATCTACCTAAATCCGGGAGTATATCCCATCTCCCTGAGGACACTGCGAATTACGATTGTCTGGTATCACAGACGCAAGTTTCATGGGACGAGTTTTGTATCGCAGCCGCGAATTATTTCTACTAGAGTTTCCAGAGCAACGAAATCGAGATAGAATACCTTCGCCTCGAATATACATCGCTAAGAATTCGCTTCTAGTTTTGTGAAAAGCTTCAAAATGTTGATATCAGATTGTATGACATTCAATTCCACTACCCACTTCTATGTAATGTAACTAAACAGTGACTGTGATAAAGAAAGGAGGATAACTTTGTAGAGAAACAATACAAAAATGCGCACATTTTAGTGCACGAGGAAGGTAATTTAGAACCAATTTCAATAACTATGTAAGTCCCAAGCTCGTTTATCACTTCTCTCACTCCATATTAATTCACTGAGAAGACGAAGAAATTTAGACAAACGTAAAGGTTATTGGTCGATAACAGGGCTAAAAATTGCAATAATGCTTTATTTCTTTATGTTGAGGAGTGTTCTTTAGTGAATAATTTTATATGTAATTTATATAGATATATTCTGAGAATAATAAATTTAATAAATGTGTTCCTTAAAATCGTTCCGCCATAATGACCAATAATATACACTTATATTAAACATAGTTTTCGGAAACTTATATTTTTCATGTTATTAGTACACTTTATAGAAAAACTATTTGAAGTGAATTTATTACTTATAAATAATCTATATTATCAATAATACAAACAAAAGACAAAGTAATAGCAGAGGGCTATCTTCCGAATGAGCAGAATTCGTGCACGGGAGATACAGTAAAAGAAAATGAGAAGAGAAACTAATAAGGGAAAAAAAAGAATCTTAGAACAGACGTGAAGCATTGTTTTACTCTGCTATTTAAGGCTTAGAAAGGCATTAGAAGTAAATATTTTTTCGATTTGCCCGAAAGATAAATTTCGTTTTTCTCTTAAAAGTTAATATTAGTTTATTAATTTAAGGGAATTTTTATACGATTTTGTTGTAATATCTCGGACTTAAAATTGCACTATGTTTTATTTCTGCAATAGTCTTTTTGGTTCTTTGAACGATATTGTGTCACTCCGTCTAGTATAATATGTGATGATGTTGATATTATTATTATTATTATTATTATTATTATTATTATTATTATTATTATTATTATATTTATTTTTATATTATTGGCCATTATAGAATTCTTTTTTCAGGTAGTTAGCTGCTATTTTTATTTACATATTGCCTCCTTCAATCTTCACACTCATATCAGTTCTAATCTGTACATTTATTTCTTCTGTTCTATTTCGTTTTAATTGGTATATTTCGTCAATTATAATTATTTCCCTTCATAAAATTCTGTCTACATGATTTTTTATTAAGTTACAACTTTATTTACTTACTTATTCACTTTTTCTAGCCTAGATCAATTACTGTTTTCTTTATTTTGTTTTGCTTCCATTTACTTGTTCCTTCATTATATTCTCCTATTTTTTTACTTTTTTTTTCGTTATGTTATATTTGTATTTACTTGTTTCTTCGTTCAGCTATATTCCTTTATTTATTTATATTAAGTGGGGAATCTATACTCAAAATATGACAATTTTTATGAAAAGATCTTAATTTGTTTCTGTTTCAATATATATATTTTTTGTGCGAGATTGTGCGTATTTGCTTGTTTTCCGCACAGAACCAATACGCGATAAGTGTGAAATACCACATTCAGTATTCCCAACGTAACACACATAACAATTTCCCTCTTCTTACCGCTTAAGCGCGACATTCATTTTACTGCTTTAGGCTTTTAACATATTATTTTTAGAGACGTTTAACATAGTAATAATTATAAAATGGAAACTTACCACTGCAATTTCACCTAAATTGCAATGTTAATTATTGTTTTTAAATATTTGCAAAAATTAAGTAAAGTCTACTACTCCACGAAACTTATTGCATTCCTGATACAAGTAACATTAAGTAAGCCGTGAAAAAATCAACGAGATTCCAGATGCCGATGGTATTACTGCAATATATTATAGAAATAATATTGTCAAAATATTAAAATGAAAAATGAATCATTACATAACCTTACCGTTTGTTTTAAGTTCGCATTTATAGACTGGGGGAAAAAAAGACAGACGTATATTACGGCCTGCTGGAGTATAGTAAACACAGAAAACAGTTTATAGCAACAATGTTGAAGAAAGATATTTTGGTTTTCCGAAGTTGCCGTCATTAAACAGAAACCAAGATGGAGATTTCATTGCAACTAATTAGAAATTCGTCTTTCAGGTATGTAATAAACGATCTTCGCACAAAATAATGTACGATACACGAGCGGTATGTTTGTTTTCATGTTCTCGGAAATTAAAAAAGCTCAACTACGTTTCGCTTTTTCAATCTTTTCCTCGAACATGAAAACGTTAACATACCGCTCTTGTAACGTATATTACTATTATTTTGTTTGTTCTTCATTACATCCTATCCATTTTCTTGATCTTCCTTTATTTCCTACTGCATTTACTTATTTCGAAACCGTCGTCCATATTACATCAATTGTCAATTATTTTCAATATGTGTTTGTTTTATTAATTTTATGTTTAATTTATTTTGTCTCCGGTTTTATTTTTTCACTTTTGTTTTACATTTTCTTAGCTTATTCGTTTATTAAAATAGCCAACATTGTCTTTATCACTTACAAGTTTTTAGATGGTTTTATGCCTGTCCAAGCGTCCGAACTAATAATCTACACTGCTGTAGCAGGTCCTAAACTCGGTTAAGAATAGAGGATGGAGGAATGGCGAAGGAGTAAATCTCGTTAAAACGCTAGCGTATCTGGTCTTGCTGTCACAGCCCCCGTCCAGAATATCTTGAGCTGGATCATGGGCGACGTCTCCAGCATTTACTGAGGCGTGCGTTAGGATATGTAGTGCAACAGGAATATGAATACAAGTGAAAATAGGAACTCTATTACAGATATGTAAATATGAAGAGTGGTTTGGTGTGGCATGCTAAAGTGCTAAGCACTCATTATTTTTATTACATAATGATCATATTATGTAAAAGAAGTAAATTTGTCAAGTATTAAAAAAGGGAAAGAGAACAAGGTTAAACGTAGTTTTCTGCTTTATGTGATATGCGGAGGAATTTCCTGCCTTCAATGTTTATGACTCTCATACAACACAATTATTCTAATCCGAAATGATACAATGAAAGATGTTGAGCATTGTGTTGGGCAGCCAACTTCATTGGATTGTGTTTTGCTTAATACTTATTGTTACATTGTGGATAATAGACATGAAATATTTAGTTCCATTATAGTTCTGTATTGTTTCACAACATCGATATCTTTGTCTGAAGCTACTTTCTAATTAGACTAAATTTTACAATAGCAAAAGAAAATGCTGATTTACGTTTCATTGTATAATTCTACATTTCGAAACTGCTTCCCTCATATAAGAAAAAATCCTTTATCCAGAATTTACTTGATAAGCACAATGAAGGGGTGAAATAACATTGAGGGGACCTAGCAGACAAAAAATAGCAGAGGGAACGCAAAGGTTGGCGTATTCAGACCTAGCCAGAAAAAGTAGGAGAGAAAACGCAAAGGCTGACCTAACCAGAAAAGGTAGGAGAGGAAACGCAAAGGTAGGCGTATCCAGACCTAGCCAGAAAAAGTAGGAGAGGAAACGCAAAGGTTGGCTTATCCAGGCCTAGCCAGGAAAAGTAGGAGTTGAAACGCAAAAGTTGGCCTATCCAGACCTAGCCAGGAAAAGTAGGAGAAGAAACGTAAAAAACGAAAAGGTTGGCCTATCCAGACCTAGCCAGGAAAAGTAAGAGAGGAAACGAAAAGTTTGGCCTATCCAGACCTAGCCAGAAAAAGTAGGAGAGGAAACGAAAAGTTTGGCCTATCCAGACCCAGCCAGGAAAAGTAGGAGAGGAAACGTAAAGGTTGGCCTATCCAGACCTAGCCAGAAAAAGTAAGAGAGGAAACGAAAAGTTTGGCCTATCCAGACCCAGCCAGGAAAAGTAGGAGAAGAAACGAAAAGGTTGGTCTATCCAGACCTAGCCAGAAAAAGTAAGAGAGGAAACGAAAAGTTTGGCCTATCCAGACCCAGCCAGGAAAAGTAGGAGAAGAAACGAAAAGGTTGGCCTATCCAGACCTAGCCAGAAAAAGTAAGAGAGGAAACGAAAAGGTTGGCCTATCCAGACCCAGCCAGGAAAAGTAGGAGAAGAAACGAAAAGGTTGGCCTATCCAGACCTAGCCAGGAAAAGTAAGAGAGGAAACGAAAAGTTTGGCCTATCCAGACCTAGCCAGAAAAAGTAAGAGAGGAAACGAAAAGGTTGGCCTATCCAGACCTAGCCAGGAAAAGTAGGAGAGGAAACGCAGAGGCCTAAAAACACACAGAATAATTGGATATTTTAAATTTTAAATTAAATCTTGTACTAAGATAAAATCGCTTACTCCTTTCACTTCCAAAGTAAAGAGCGGAAATTAATTTAACGATCTTATCATTATTGTAAAATAATTACTGTTAGACTATTAGGACTACAGCTCATGTCTCCCTTTAAATATCCTCATAAAAATCTTTCACCCAATAGCGATTTAACATAGACTATTAGATAATATTATTAATTATTATCGGAATAAGTGTAAACTTGTACTATACTTGTTTTTGGTAATGGTTTGATATAATTTGATAGCACTGATTCCCAAGAGTATGCAAAGGTTAAAATATTCGGCTGAAAATTCAAGTAACCATAAGTAAATCGTTTTGAAATCAGATGTTTCATACTTTAATTGGAACGTAGTCAATAACTGCAGAGCATGTCTCTTCACAATTTTTTTACATTTAGCACACGACGCAAGATATAATAGCGTTCAAGGAATCTACAAGATGGATTCATAATTGTTATCACTGTGCTTCTTGAAATGAATGAACATCCAGTAGAAGTAGATAAGGAGAAAAAAAATATCTACAATCCCACCATTCCTTACTACCTCCAAAGCTACCGGCTAAAAGAGCTTGAAATAGTCGGACTTCTGCTCGAAGCAAGAGGTACCGCTACTCTCTTCATTGCGGATGTTTTAAGAGGCTTAGAACACCTACATACAGTGGACTCTTCTAAGTTCGACTGAACAGAATTGAAAGTTCAATCCAATAAGTGTAGTGGGTGTGGCAGGTGAAATGAATATAAATTCTTATTGGTTATCCAACAACGAATACAGTACTCTACTTACATTTCCTGCCCGCCCCGAGACTTGTGTATGCGCTTCTGATACCACAGTGAGTTTCGACAGTTCCGTCTCACAAACGGCACAATTCTCAAATAGAAAAAGAAGAGTTCAATAATTTAAAATCAGTCATTAAATATGGATGTCCTAATCAATCAAATATTCTGTTTTCCTTCAACAAAAGTATCACTACAAGACACAGAACCAATTCCCATTCAAATGGCAAACCCATTTCTTAGTGCCCATATAGGGGCGTGTCTAATTCTCCTACGTAAGCAGTCGAACTTGTTTTCTGTCGAACTTAAGAGCTTCCACTGTACTATTATTCCGAGTATAACTTTGAAGGGATCAAATGCTCTACTAAAGTATCACCTGTATTGGAATGAAACCATCTATGTTCATTAGTTTTTTTTTTCTCGTAATACTTGTGTCGCTCTACACTTTTTATTTTGTGGCTGTTCATAAATGATGAGAAGATTTTATGAAATAAAATCATTACCGTTATCATCATCATCATTATCGAAAACATGTATTAGATCAGATGGTCTGTTATGGTCTCACATCAGTTCATCTCTTAGCAGGACGACCAACGGATATTCTTCCACGGAGAGTTCATCTTTCTGACATGATTTTCCAGCTTTTCCTTTAATTATTTACACAAATTGTAAAATAATATAAGTATCAAACATAAAACACATACTTTTTATTTTTATAAACATGTATCACGCGTCTTCAAGACATAATTTCGATACAAGCAAGTTGTCTAAAATTTGTGTTGAATAATATCAGATCGCAGCTCAGATATGGAAGGAACGGGACTGGAAACTTGTTTAATTTTTCTGGGTCAGGAAAGACATGCAAAGACTGAGAGACATGGTAAGAAGAGCCTGATGAAAATTAACATATAGACAACATGAGTGTTAGGTATGCAAAGCAGATCGGAGAAGCTGACGTGACAAGGAAACGACGTCTCTCAAGCCGATATCTCCAATAGTTCAATTATATCTCCTGCGAAATACGGCACCCGTGCAGCTGCGCGCTATTCACGTTGCCACTTTTATGTCATTTATCTCAAAAATATTTTTGTTTTATTTTTTCCATTACTGTCTTTCATATTTATATGCATTCATTTATAGCTTCCACTCTATATATGTAATATTAATTATCTCATTTTAATTAATTATTTAATTATATATTTTTTATTTGCACATTTTTCTACTTTACTATATTTATACTACTATTCTGAATATTCATTTACTCTGTTAATTATCTTCGTCATTCTGGAAATCCATACTTTGATTCACTATTTTTTCTACTTTTCATTGTATTACGTTTTTACTTTTTTCTTCATACATTACACATTCAATCTAATTCTATTTATCTGCATTAGTTCCTTCCTTCATTAGGCTACTTCCTATCTTCCTTGTCCTTCCTTTTTTCTTTCTTTCTTTCTTTCCTTCTTTCTTCATTTCTTTCAGTTACATATCTTTCTTACTTCCTCTCTTTTTGATTTTCTTTATTTCTTGTAGTGTTATCTTCTTCCTTCATTCCTTTCTTACTTCCGTTCTTTCCTTAATTTCTTTATTTCTTACTTTCTTTTTCTTACATTCATAATTTTTTATTTACTCTCTTTTTATCTTAATTGCTACGTTTTTTATTTTCCTCCCTTCTGGCTTCCTTTATTTCTTACTTTATTATTATGAAGGAGAGCAGGGAGACTTGCACTGCAGTCTGAGGATTATTGTGCTTACCTCATCAGATAGGGATGACTGTTTTAGGACAGCATTCCTGTAAGTATCGTAATTCATTATAAGGCGCCATCTGTCGCTTCAGCTGAGCAACAAGAAGTTGGACGAAGACCGCAAAGAAAGATGTTGAATACACCTTCGTCCCCCTGAGACTTCAACAGCCTCAGATCGATACCATCTGTATGAAAATTATCGTACTATTTTTTTTTAATTATGGTTTATTTAACGGCGCTCTCAACTGCAGAGGTTATATCAGCGTCGCCGGTGTGCATGAATTTTGTCCCGCAGGAGTTCTTTTACATGCCAGTAAATCTATTGATGTGAGCCTGTCGCATTTAAACACACTGCACTAAATTCTGCCGGGTATTGTGCCACTTACCGATTCAGCTACACATCACCCAGGCCCGATGTATCAGCTACGACGCTCCGTGCCTTTTGCAGCTTCATCACCATCACATAGACAGATGGGGGAAAAAACTTCGGATAACCCGCAACCAGGTAACTACGAGTATTTCCAGTCAGGACTTGAACTATTTCTCGCTTATTCCACGGTCAGACATTCTTCTTAACTTATTTTTTCCTTCCCTTTTTATTATTTTCTTTGTTTTTATTTTCTATCCCTATTTTCTGTGCTTATTTCTTGCTTTGCAACTTTTCAACTTTCAACTTTTTTATGTATTTCTTATTTTATTTTTCTTATTCTACTTTCTTTTCTGTTTCCATTCTATCCTATGTCATTTCTCGCGTACTTTATTGCTTATTTTGTTTCTTATTTTCTCTAAATTTTTTCATTTTATTTTTTCTTACCTTGATTCATACTTTTTTCTTTCGTTTTTCTTTCCTTTTCGCTTTTTCCTTCTTTCATATACCCTTTACTTACATCATTGTTTATTTTTTACGTTGAGTCTTTGTTTCTTTTGCCTTTTATGCCAATATTTCCGTTATTTTTCTTTGTTATATTTTTTATTTCTATCTGTTCCTTTGTTTTATTACATTTTACGTTCACACTCTACGATATTCTTTTATCTTTATATATTTACCTATTTTCTTTGTTATTTAATTCTTTCTTTCCTTTCTTCTTTCTTGCCTGCTTTCTTCGCTCCAATTATTATTTTTATTCCTTCAATTTATTCATAGTCCTTACCTTCTTTCTTATATTACTTCCTTGTTTAAACTCAATTTTTCGTTCTTTTTCTCCTCCACAATATAACCACATATAACTTCCTTTTGCTCTACACGTTGTCTTCAAAATATTTTCATTTATTCTTCTTTTCATTTCGACTACCTTTTTCTTATTATTCTTTTCTTCCTGTCCTTGCTTCTTTTCTGGATTTGTTTTGTCCTATCTTTTCTACTCTAATTTTCTTCCTTATTCGTTTTGTATTTTCTTCATTCACTCTCTTTAATTTTCCTTCATTTTTCATGTTCTCTTGAGTCTATTTTTCTAATCAGACTCAACAAGTCAGCAGCTGTTAACACGGCTATAATCGCTGTCGGTCGACAGTGCTCCCGGCTGCCACACACCCAATCGCGCTGTATGACAGCAGGGTTAATAGTGAAATCTGTGTCGCGGGCAGAATGTTCATTACGTCAGAATGTGACGCGCGGCCTTGTTTATTGAATTCCTGTGTTAGGGGGGTGGCTGCCCGCACTCACGACGTTTTAGTGGCTCCGCAGGGAGACCCCGGATTTATCTCCGCAGCACAAGGAGAAATGCACTCCCATTTCTCCGTCGAGATGGTTGCCTGCGCCCCGCTGAAAAGGGTTATAGGGAAGTATGGGCTATTACAGAGCCTGGCGCAACTCCATTTGTATTCCCTGACCAGCGAATTGAAGTTTATGTCGCCTTAAGTACAGTTGCTGCTGCCGGAATTTGAATTTATTCGCGATTAGACTGCATCGAAACACACCAGAATTCGCGTAAGGTGTTGCCGTATCCGACATAGAAATGCTTTCACACTCATTGTCTTGCCAGTGTCTGATTTACAAGGAAACCGCTTGCCTCTTATTTCCTGGTGTTCATTAAGATCTCCAGAAATTCTCCACTTCTACCATGAAATAGGCATCAACTGTCGCAGTTTATGTTCCTTTAAAATCTTATCGATATTATTATTATTATTATTATTATTATTATTATTATTATTATTATTATTATATATCCAAATTTATTGAACCCTATTTTACCATAAGGTATATTAAGGTTATAATTAAATGTATTTCCGATACAAATACACAAAGGTTACTATAGTCGCGACGCTGTTATTCCCGGCGTGAATCCTCCGCTTTGCTTACGTCTTAGGAAATGAAGGCTCTATAAAGTCTAGGTAGGTAGTATCGTTCGCCATTTTTGTTCCTTCGTTGCCGAGCTACCATAAGAGGAATCTATTTGGCACACCGTTAAACATTATGTCGTATCTCTTATGATAATAAATCAAACGCACTGTAATTCAGCAAATAATTGAGCGACAAATAACGTCTTCGTGTGCTTTCTGCGAACGCCAACGAAAGAGCCAAAATGGCGGGCGATTATATTAAGTATTTATCGAGCCTTAAGAAATGAATAACGTCTTCCTCAGCGAACCACAAGACACACACGTTTAAATGTAGCCGACCTGCAACGCGATTGGCTGCCGGAAATTAGAGCGACGAGACTATAGCGAATACATATTACTTATAACAGACAGACAATTATATCATTTTGAAGTACATATATAACTATATACAGTATATTATTATTATTATTATTATTATTATTATTATTATTATTATTATTATTAGACCTATTGTTATTAGCGTTAGCCATCTTACTAGTTTCATTTCGAAGCACCAAATTAATGCACGACATTGTTTTATAGTACTGCACAAACTGAGACACAAATTAAAGCACGGAAATTTAAGCGGATATGGAACGTATTTCGTGACATTAGTATTTTTTTTGGGATAAAAGTAATTACTGTAACTAAGAAACCAAAATTTATTTCAGCTATAACTGATAATTAATGGGTATATTTTCCAAGAAAGCAGCTCTATTGGAATCCTGCCAAATAATACAGTGAATAAAGTGTTGTATTATAAATTTTGAAGTCGCCACCACAACTATCACCACCACCAACCAACACCAGTGCAAAAAAAAAAACAGGGGCATACTATGGGATCACTTTCAATTTATTGCTCGAGATAGGTAGTGCTGATAACGGTGGTGGTGGTGGTGGTGGTGACACTAATCTTCATGATGAATGAAGATGATAGCTGTACTTGCATCTCAGTGAATGCTTAACAGTTACTAGACCTGTTACAGTACAGTACTTTTTAAGAAGATCAGACTGCTGATCTCGAATTAACTCGGACGATTTGGAACATTATCAAAGGCTTATATAGGCCTACAGGAAATTAGCTGTTAACAAAACCTTGGCCCCGAGTTTAGTCGACTCTTGCAGGTCCATATTTCATTACGAAGAGTCACGATAATGAAAACCAGTCTTTCCACGCGGAAAGAACAGTACACGCTTATCTGTGCGCCCGGCTCCATTTGTCTTCATATTGTGTTATTAAAAAGAGACACTTAATCTCAAGCCTTAAGTTGGATAAAAATACGTTCCAGCAGAGGGGAGGCACAATATGACAGCTCCATTGTACGCCTGCCTCTTTCACCCTTAACGGTCCATCAAGTAATTAAATTGTTCTCAAGTTACATCCATTCGCTTAGTATTGTATTCTTTATCGTGGAGTGTGCTCGTTGTTGGTCAGAATGGAGATTATATAAATAATTTGGGTGAATGAATCATGTTACTTTATCTAAAAAGCCCAATGAGTATATTTAATAATGATCACTTTATTAAATTTATGCTGTCGGGATGATTGTGTTCAGAAGAAGAGTTAAATTTTCAGCCATCTTGAGCTATTTTGAATCTGCATTGTCCCCCATACGTGTCATCTCTCTTACACCGCAAGCTCAGCGACATTATCTGTATACGACTCACACAGTTACCGCGAAATCAGTCGCCATTTCTACGGGAGTAACTTCTCTTTCTAAAACTTGTTTAGCTTTGAAAATGTCTATAAACAACTTAAATTAATTGAATATAAGTACATCTTACCTGTGTCCCAAGAGATGTCCAGATAGTCCTCCTCCTGCTTCAATACATTTTTGACATCTCCAAAGATTGTTCTTGCGAAATATTGAAAAAGATTTCATCCATATTTTTCACAGCTTAAAACTGCATTAACTCGGTAAAACAGCATATACACCATCCTCACACATTAGAAAAAAACAATTAGCTTGCAGTACAGTATACAAGAATGATTAATTGCTTCAATATTTTCGAACCTCTTCCATCTTTTCAAACAATATCAATAATTTATTCCAGCGTTGAAGAACGCCTTCCAATATCTGTTAATGCGCAGGAAAGAAAACTGAACATACAAAGTAGCTGTGCGTAGTAATATATTTGAAAGATGCTGTAATAAATTAATAGTGGCTATTGTAACAATAATTTTTATTGGGTTATTTTACGACGCTGTATCAACATGTAGGTTATTTAGCGTTTGAATGAAGTGAAGGTGATAATGCCGGTGAAATGAGTCCGGAGTCCAGCACCGAAAGTTACTCAGCATTTGCTCGTATTGGGTTTAGGGAAAACACCGGAAAAAACCTCAACCAGGTAACTTGCCCGACCGGGATTCGAACCCGGGCCACCTGGTTTCGCGGCCAGACGCGCTGACCGTTACTCCACAGGTGTGGACGTAACAATATATATATATATATATATATATATATATATATATATTGAGTTTTGCGCCACCCTATAGGCAATACTGAGAAAATGTGGTCGTTTACTAGACCACTAATTTAATTTTATGAAAGCGTACTTGAAGTCTGTATTCTGTAAGTTTTCCCTTTGTCGAATGGGCATTTACAGATGATTTCAAGCTTCAGATGAGGAACTTCACTTTGGCAGTTGAAAGAGGCCATTCTGAGTCGGAAATGTAATTAACCCATTTCAGAATTGCGGGTCATTCCAAAGTTAATTACGACTTTATCACTAAGTCAGAACTTGGTGTCCATGACTGACTATGAATACGTCTACATTCCATCCACCGATAGATCTGTACAGAAGTAGTTTTCGCCTCAAAAGGGCTTGGATTATGTCCCTGAAATGCTACATTGTAATTTATTTCTGGAATTTCCTTTTTACGTTAAATGCAATTCGCAGAACTTAAATCTACATCCGTGTTTCTTTCGTCGCCCATTTGAGTCTCTGAAATATTATATCCGCTCTCGAATCGAGATAAAGCGCGTTCGTAGCTCGGCCGGATCGTTCCGCGGCGGCCTTGGACTGGGTGAAGATTGGCGCGCCTGCCGCCAGAGTTACAAATAGACGATCGGCAAGTCAAGGGTACGGAACACCAACTACTCTACTAACATTAGGCTTACCTGCATTACAACAGATATTGAAAGTGATGATGACTTTCATCTCAAACACATTCCCTATATCTCCGAAAAGATTTCTGATTCACTCGCAAAAGTTCATGTTGACTGATTGCCTGTATTTCTCTCGTGTGGTTGTCCTTCAATTCTTGTAACGTGTGCTGATTTGATGCGTACACTTTATTCTTTAACGTTCCCCATAAATAAAAATCTCATGGAAATAGGTCGGGGAACGAGGTGGCCACAATCCTCGACGAATTATTCTGCCACCAAACACACTTCGCAATTCAAGTATAGAATTCGCAGCGGTGTGCGCTGTAGCTGAATCCTGCTGAAACCAGCCACTCAATCGTTCATTTCTTGTTAGTTGCAAGAAAAAATTATTTCAAATTGAAGTTACATAAACGTGTGAATCAACTGTTGTGTCAAAAAATATGGGACCGATAATTCTACTCGCACTCACTGCACACCAAACCCTAACGTTTGCAGCGTGGTGAGGAATTTCATGAATAATAGGGGGATTTTCGGTAGCCCAGTATCTATTGTACTGAGTAGAAATGTGACCGTGAAGATGAAACCACGCTTCATCAGTGAAGAACGTTCAAAGTGAGTCCACGTGGCCATTATGAACGGACTGCAAAAACCAATTGCAATAATTAACCCTACTTACAGGATCTTGTGGTTGTAAAGTATGAACTAGAGTTACCCTGTACGGCTTAAGTTTCAAAAGCTTCGTTGCCACGAAAGCTGACGTCTTGGAAATGTTAACCTCTTGTGCTAAACGTCGCAGTGATTTCCGGGGTGAGTGCTCTAACCTGGCCCCTACTTCATGAAGCTTCTCTTCTGTCAGTACACGGCGTTGTGGAACACGTTTCTTGTTCAAAAAAGATCCTGTACGTCTGACTTTATTGACAAGGTCATGAAAAGTTGACCTGCTAGGAATTCGAACAGCTGCAAACCGATGTTGAAATTCTCTTCGACACCTTCTTGCAGAGGAGTATTTCACATACGCATCATAGAGAAAAATACGTTGTTCTAAGTGTACTCAACCATTATTAATAGACACTTTATCACCACGAGACAACACAATTTTACTCACAACACGCGCACAGACGTCTTTCCCTCACGACAGATCCAACTCGACTGACTGGCGCGTCAGCGGTAGCTACAGCGCTACTCTGGAGGCAGACGCGCCAATCTTCACCCAATCTAAGGCCGCCGCGGAACGGTCCGGCCGAACGCACTGTAATAATTCATACGTAAATAGCTGTCATTCAAATAAAACATAAACAATTACAGAAACTTTATGATGAAGATTTTGGATCTTATGACAGTTAGTTTGGCAACACGCCATAATATAATTGAGGAGCAGACATGGAAAACGGCAGAAGTGCCTCCGAGGTCAAATTTGTCATGGAGTGTGATATATGTAGCAGCGTCAATGTCATAGTAATGGATGTATGTGCCAAACATCCTTCCATATAGTGCATTCTAGATGGCACTCATATAAGTCCCGTAGTACAGTATATTCCTGATGAACGATATAAGTGCCACCTATGGGTATCAGTTGACATGACAGACGTAGATACTCATTCTGACTGTTCTGTTTACAATACGAGTTTTCCACCCCTGCTGCTGCTACTGCTACTACTATTACTACTACTGCAATAATAATAATAATAATAATAATAATAATAATAATAATAATAATAGTGCAATGCCTACAGTTACATCACTCTAAAATTAAAATTCAGGAAAAATATATTTTCAGTCAGGAAACCTGAATTTGGAATATCGTAGTACAGTTTTTCGTAAAGAGAATTTCTTATCGGTTTTCTAAACATTCGTGTAATTTATATAGAATGACATTATGTTAAGCAAGTTTATTTGACATGTAATTATGATGATTTTATTTTCTTATTTTGTAGTTATCAATGATCGTAATAGTAATTTATAATCTGTAATCAGTGAATGTATCACGTACAGGCTTTCAGTGTTGTGTCGTATTCATCCCTAGGCAGACAAATTGACCAATGGCGTGAATGCATCCAATCAGGCGATAGGCACACCTCTTATGTACTACGCTTGTACAAATTACGAGCAGTATGTTTTGGAGGGTACCTCCTGCTTTCTTGCGCACGAAATGTAGACTATAAATAAAATAATTTTCCGTTTATTAATCGATTCATTTCGTGACGTTTCAGATTTTTGTCTCTATTTCAATTTCCGTACTAGGAAGCATGAAGGGAAAGTATTGTGATGTTGCAAGAGAATCAATAAGTTATAGATGTAGAGCGACTGTACGTGTGTATGAAACAATTTTGTTTATGTTTTTAGAAGGATATTTTATTTTGGTTAGTATTCACGAGATTCCAAGCAGTAATATCGTGGTTTAAGACATCATACCTGGACTCTCGTCAAGTAATGGGCACTGGTTCGAATCTTCATGGAGGAAGAAATTTGTTAATGAAATTTCACTCGATATGAGCATAGTAGATCATTCGAATTTCTAGCGGAGAACGCGAAATTTCTCAAAATCCGTTGAGAATGCCAAAAGTAAAGTTAACCAATTTAGCTAATTCAACTGGAAAAATGAAGAGTAGAATACCACACCTTTTGTGGATACGTCGCATTCAACAAAGAATGAAGGAGATGGGAATAGGACAACAGAGGAATGGCGGCAATAGATTAGGAGTTGACTTTTTATGATTATTATGATAATGATTATTATTATTATTATTATTATTACTACTACTACTGTTATTACTACTACTACTGCTATTGCTACTACTATTAGTTACAATTACTATTACTAAGTACATTAGGAAAGGGCCAAAAAATTAAGTGAAATCAATGTAAAATAATAAGTACATTAGACTATGTACATTATAAAATCATGCTAAGCGGAAAATCTTACATAATAAGGAAAGTGCTACAATCCGGAACTTGAAGCCAGACTGTTATGGTATACCACTGTCTTTGGGAGGCAGTTACCAGAACAAATTACACTTCTATAAGATAAAATGATAATGATCTTCATTGTCATTATGATGAACTGTAGACGAGAGTACTTAAACTTAACATTGCATATTATGCCCCATTAAAATACAGGATTAAATGGGCTGCCTAACTGAATGATGCTTGGCAAACCCTCAGTATAAAAATAACAGTTAATCATGCACAGGGGTTAGAAGCTAAGAATCTGCAGCAGCCATTACGAGCCACGTGTCCAAACAATGGGGAAGGGGAGGATGGTACAGGCATGATGATCCAGAATGCGTTGGTGTCGCTAATTTAACAATAAATCAAGCAAGTCAAATAAATGGAGTAGAGGTTGTCTTTAGCACACAGAGGGTGAAGCTCATACAGTGTCTATCAGTCTTATTCGTACATATCTAATTTAAACCAATAATAACCTTATGTACAAAATAAAGATATTCATATACTAATAGTAGTGTGTCATACTTTAAAATCCATTTCTTAGAAGGTTAATTTACAACCAGTTTTCATTTTAAGCCCTAACTAACAAAAATATTAATAAAAACATTACTTTGAAAGTAAAACTGTATGTCATTTATATTCGTACACTTGAGTAATGTTGACATATTCGGGGGTGCCGTGCCTTAATGGTAACAGCGAGTGTGCATTACCGCGTGCTCTAGGGTTTGTTTTGTTTCAGCAGTCAGTTCTGTTCAAAATGGGCAAGTCGAAGGAACTAAGTGGCGAGCTGAAGGAGACGATAGTTAGACTGGCTCTTAAAGGTTATTCTTTAAGGAAAATAGGCGATATAGTAAATAAAAGCCATTCCACGGTACAATACGTGATTAATAAATTCAAATACCGTGGATCTACTGCAAATCAGAAGAGGAAACCAAAAGGAAAAATACTAAATAAGAGGGAAGAACGTTTTATAATAAGACAGATAAAATCAAATCCACGGTTAAGTGTGCCGAAACTACGTCCTCTCGTAACAAAAACCACAAGGAAGACTGTTAGTGAATCAACGGTGCGACGTATCCTATATAAATATGGATTTCATGGTAGAAGGATAAGAAAAAGGCCCTTTGTAAGTAGGAAAAATCGAGCTTTAAGAATTAAATTTGCTAAAGCTCATGTAAATAAGGAACAAGAATTTTGGGACAGTATTATTTGGTCGGATGAGACCAAGATTAATCTTTTCGGATCCGATGGTGCCCATAGAGTGTGGAGAAAGAAGAATGAGGCCGACAAAGTGGATAACATTCTTCCCACTGTGAAATATGGAGGTGGCTCCATAATGATTTGGGGCTGTATGTCCTCGAAAAGCGTGGGTAACATCGACTTCATTGATGGAATTATGGACAAAGTGGTCTACAACAATATCTTGAAAAATAACGTCAAGGAAAGTGCAATAAGAATGGGTTTGCCGCCTGTCTACATTTTCCAACAAGACAACGACAGCAAACATACGGCCGAAATGAACAAACACTGGTTGATATGGAACGTCCCGAAAAAACTCCATACTCCTCCTCAATCACCCGATCTGAATCCTATCGAGCATTTGTGGTCCAGACTTAAGGAAAATGTACATAAAAATACAGTTTCTTCCAACGAACACCTCAAAACTGTTGTGCTTGAAGAATGGCGACAGTTCACTCGCAGCAACGTAAAACATTGGTAAATTCATGCAGAGAAGGTGCCAGGCAGTGATCAAAGCCAGAGGATATGCAACCAGTTATTAGAACGTAATTGTTCATGTTATTTCTGTATAGTTATTTAATTTTGTTACTAAGTGTACGAATATAAATGACAGGTAGAGAAATTATATATTTTGTTACATTTTGTTTATTTACATGTTTACGGTACATATGGAGTTAATTTTTTTGTTTTATTTGTATTCATAATGCTACTGAACAGAATTTTCAAAGAGAAATGTAATACTTTCATTTCATGTGTATTTTATCATCAAAGTTGTTACATATTTTCACCTGTACGAATAAGACTGATAGACACTGTATAAAACAAAACGCAGACGCGTAATGTGTGTAGGAGCGGACAGACTCTGTAAATTCAATTAAAAACACGGACGTTGAAAATATACGTGGATATCCATAAATTAGGAGTGAAAATGGAAAGTTTCATATACTTATTCATTACATGTCAGCCAGATGAAAGAGATAAAAGAATAGCACAGCAGATAGTGGGTTTGTCATATCATGTATGTTCTGGTATTAAAATGTGTTGGTTTGTGTTACGCTAAGAGAATACAAGTCAGTGCATTACCTAATTACATCTGAGTTTTTGAGTTTTGGAATTTTACTTTCTGCCAGAGATACATACAGCGATAAAGTTTAAATATTTATGAAAGTATGTTTACTTGTGATAAACCTTATGAGCGACCAGCGTGAGCTGAGATTAAAAGGTTTGGCGTGATTTCCAATGCCGTTTGAGCTGTTTAGTGGGTTAGATTTTACCCAAAGTTTTTTCTCAACAGAAAATGAAATAATTTCGTCGCCATATATTTATATTTTTTGTATATTCTTTCCACACTGCTGCCTTACCTCACATGCGAAATTATTTATCTAGTGACGTCAGTAAATACAGGACAGTGTCACAATTCAGAGCTAAACTAGAAAACTGTGTTGCATCTCATGACATCAAATTATCAACAAATTTATTTCATTTTTGAGCTTAAATAATAATAATGATAATAATAATAATAATAATAATAATAATAAATTGTGCCTGTAACATTAATGATTTGTTTATTCACTTTTCACGTAACTAATTATTTCAATCCCTTCCTGTACGATGGAACCATGTAATGACATAAACCCCTCTTGCTCTGAAACGAAGTGTCGCAGCACATGGATTCCTTAACAAAAACTGTTAGAAAGAAGCTTATCTATCGGATACCAAAGTTAGTCGGTATAATTTAGAAACACCCTGTACAGAGCACTCCTAGAATAATACATTGCATGATGTCATAAGTTCAACAGTGATTGTATGATGTACTAAAATTATATTTAAAATAATGTAACAAATGAAGAAATGGGATCTTTGTCCCAGGCTTGTGGTAAACGTCCTGTTACTATGGGACAAAATTCCACACATGCAAGAACTGTCATTATAATAGACTACAGTTGAATTGTAAATAGAAGTTCAGTCAGGTATAAACAACTGTGACGATTCAAGGCTGTTTGACGTGCGAGACTTCGGGAGTGATCAATCTTGGCGTCTCGAAACACTCACAAGCAGTCTTTACGTCAACGACGCGACGCGACGCGACGTGACGTATAGAACATTGTCGTGGGGCTTTCGGCTTTGCGGGCGCTGTCAGTCTTGCTTTCTCGATCGTTGTTCATCTCCACTGCCTACCCCAGGGATGAGACGATATTAGCTCCCAATCACGGTAGAAGAGCTCGACCTTGATCACGGGAGCATAGCGCATCCACTGTAACGTAGACAACAGGGATGTACATGCACATGCAGCGAATAAAGGCAGCAATTATTATAATAACTTGCGTTACTAAATTTCTGGCTATGTAATAGGGCTAATTATTCAGTTATTTAATATACATGTACATATATAAACAAATCGCAATGGGAAGGGTGTTTTAGGAACAGAAAGAGAAATAGGAAAAGTTAATTGTATGTAAACCATTTTCTAGTTAAAAGCAATTATTTATTATGTAAATATTTCACTTCATTTGTTAGGAGAAACTAATAGGGTCTACCTGCTCGACGTGCGTGATCTCTAAGTACTTTTGAGTATCTGTTGAAAAAATAATAACGACAATATTGATTGAAATAGAGTATATTGATTGTATGATTGTAAAAATGTAGTCCTTACTCTCCTGTCGTGATTATGTAATGAGTTTTTTTAGAGTGATTTGTGAGATGCACGTAACACAGAAAAACAAATTGATTAAATTAAGATATTGAGAGCCATCGTAATTTTTGGGGTCAATCATTTAAGGGGATATGCATGACTTTTAAAATTTCCAAACTTTTCAGCCAAAAATTTGTGAAATTTAAACTATATAAACAGATCTGTAATAATATCTGTACAAACTTTGATGCAATTAGGTCTAATAGTCTTGAAATTATATTTTTAAGTATATATTATATTGACGTTACTAAAAAAAGCTCCTTGCATCAAAGTTTTCAAAATGTTTAGTTCATACTTGCTCAAAATCTTGAAAATAGTTGTTAGAATAAAAGTGAATTGGCTTTTTGAGCTTAGTAATAGTATAAGTTAAAGTGCAATCAAAGATAAAATATTATTTCTAAATTAAAGAAACACGTAGTCTAGTAAAAGTGAATATCCAGAAGCAAGCAACAAATAAAACATCAACAATACATTTAAATTAAAGAAATAAAAGGAATCTAGATACAATCTACTGACCCAAAAGTAAATTAATTTATCTTCGATGTCAATTCCGAAATCAATTTATTTCTCCCTTCTCCTGAATAATGCCTATATTTTCTTTTAATGTTGCGTCTCATAATGCCATTTTATGTTGCTTTTTTTTTTTTTTTTTGCAAATTATATTTTTTCTACACAAACACTGGACTTCACCATGTTCGAAGCATGAATATTGTATCTTCCACTCTTTCTTGAAACTTTATTGTATGAGCGCTTCCGTTCCGTCATGATGCGCTGTGTTCTAAGATCTGTACATCCTTTAGCAATGTTTACAGGTAAAAGAGCTCCGCGCGCGCGCTGCGGGCAGAAAATAGCTCTCGCCCGCACATATTAGTTACCATCACAAGACTGGCCTACCCTAATGGCCCAATGTAAGTCTAAGTCAATGGATCCTTCCACGGTCAGATCCTCGAACAATCTGCCTGTCAATCAGCCAGCCAGGAATCCCTCCGTCTGGAAGAGGTAAAACCCTTTGTTCTTGATGACATATCTAAAACTTAGTATTTGTGTGGAAACTTTTATTATTGCTGCATTTTATATATTTACATCTCTTGTAAATCCCTAAGGAAATACAATGTTTTGAAAGTTGCGACTTTGAACCGTTCGCAGTGGTCTTATTCCATTGTCAGGGAGAGGGATGTTAACAATGTCAATCGAGTATGCTGAATGGGTGTTTGACATCCTACACGCAGCATCTCTATTCAACTGTCTTTCTCTCCACCTCCCTCATTACTTACATGAAGCAATCAATAATCCGCGACCCAGACGTCAGTCGCAGATTTCTGTAAGGAAACAAGAAGAAAAGCAATAATAAAACACAAATGGGTTCCTTTTAAAGCGCACAGTTCCAAGATACGATATTCCCTCTGTGAACTGGTCGTAGTATGATTGTATGAGATGTTTGAAATAAAGTACTTTCACAAGATGAGGTTATCATGTGTGGGGAAGAATAAGGGGGACCATTTTATCCATCACACATTTTTCCTTATCTCATACGGTTTTGATTTATAGTACGGAAAACGGACACAAACTACTTATCTGTAATGTCGTTCTTAACCCCTAGGGGAGTGATGGTGCCATATGAGGGTATCTCGAAACAGAATAGTAATATGCGTTACAAGAGCGGTATGTTGAAGTTTTCATGTTCGAGGAAAAGTTTGAAAAAGCGAAACGTAGTTGAGAATTGAAATAAAACATACCGCTCGTGTATCGTACATTATTTTGTGCGAAGATCGTTTATTACATACATGAAAGAGGAATTTCTAATTAGTTGCAATGAAATCTCCATCTTGGTTTCTGCTCAATGACGGCAAATTTGCAAAACAAAAATATCTATCTTCAACATTGTTGCTTTAAAATGTTTTCTGTGTTTACTATACTCCAGCAGGCCGTGACATACGTCTGTCGTTTTTCCCCCCACTCTATGATGAGTCTGGAATCTTGTTGATTTTTTCACGGCTTCCTTAATGTTACTTGCATCACGAATGCAGTAACTTTAGTGGAGTTGCAAAGTTTACTTAATTTTTGCAAATATTTAAAAACAATAATTAACAGTGCAATTTAGGTGAAATTGCAGTGGTAAGTTTCCAATGTATAATTATTACTATACTGAACGTCTCTAAAAATAATATGTTAAAAGCCTAAAGCAGTAAAATCAATATGTCACTTAAGCGGTAAGAAGAGGGAAATTGTGGTGTGTATTAGGTTGGGAATACTGAATGTGGAATTTTAGACTTTCCGCGGATTGGTTTTGTGCGGAAACCAAGCAAATACGCACGATCTCGCACAAATAATTTTACGTAGCGTATAGAATAGGAATCAAATATGTTTTGTGAGAAAAATTAACACAGATATTAAAAACACATTTCTTAGGCACACAATGTTAAAACTCATTACGTATTACAGTTCAAAGTCCAATTTTGTAAAATGTTGGGCGCAATCCTTTTTCATTTAAAATTTGTCCATACGTAATTATATCCGTAATAAACACACAAGAAATCAAATTATTTTCAAGCGATAATAGTCTGTTCTTCAATTTATTTTTCAGTGTTTCCATTAGAAGTGATAAAAAGTAACGTAACGGTTATTTTGGAACAGTTCCTTGCTTGGAACTATTCCAAAAAGTAACAACACTTTGGAATATTATGTTCCAAAATAAGTGTTGTTCTGAGCTATTACAAAATGCTTGCTGTTACAAAATACTCGTTTCACTTTGGGACTACATTATGACAACGCCTGTTCCATAGAACGAAACATGTTTGGCACTATTGGAAGCAGAAGTGGGAATCCTTTCGTCACACTGAAAGAAATGTTACAAACTAAAGTAAAAGATAAATAGTAAATATACGAAAAACTTCTTTGAAAATGCGTACAAATTATCTTCAAACTGATATTACTGAGTGTAGGATTCTATCAAACAATTATTATCATAATGCCTGTATTACAGTATAGTAAATGTATTGTGAATTTCATCAAGGCAAATGAAAATATATAGGTTGTTTTATTTATAAATGTTTTTCATTTTTAGTTTTATTACCAATTCTTGAATTTAAACTAAATTCTGTTCAAACATTACTGTAATCTAAGTGAGATAGCATAGAATGTTAACGATTTTTTATTTACAAGAATATAAACACGTTACAGACACAGCCGGAAAGGCATGGAGAGCGTTACACTTTGTGATGAGGGTACTAAGAAAAGGTTCTGATAAATCCAAAGAGATTGCATATAAATCACTAGTACGTCCAGTAATGGAATATGGTGCTGCATGTTGGGATCCTTACAGATTAGAACATATTAAGACACTGGAAAAGATTAAAAAACGGGCTCTTAAGTGTTGTCGGAAAAATTCACCATTAAAATGGGACACACTCACGGACAGGAGAACGCGAATTCGATTATGCGCACTGTTCAAAACATACAGAGGTGAGCCTGCCTGGAGAGAAATAAAAAATAGGTTGCAGCTGCCAAATTATTCTTCAAGGAACGACCACTCATATAAATTGAGGGAAAGAAGGCAGAGGACGGACACTGGAAAGTTTTCTTTTCTCAATCGTACTATCAGGGCCTGGAATGCTTTACCTGCAGACTTACTAAAGGCTTTACCAACAACCAAAAATGCATTTAAAAATAGTCTTAAGGACCTTACTAATAGACGGTAATTATACACAGTATTTAAAGGGTGTAAACGATATGTTGTTATTGATGTGTTGTGTCAGTGAAGTGTGTTGTATCAGTGAAGAAGTATGTCGTGTCAGTGAAGTGTGCTGTGTAAGTGAAACGTGTTCCTGTCAGTGAAGCTTTACAGTTTATAGCGGCAGTGCAAAGAATTTGAACAGTGAAATGTTTTTGAAGTGTTAGTGAAATCAGGATAGAATCAGTGAAATGTGTCGTAGTTCCAGTGCAGTGAGTGAGTTGACAGCGAAATGAGTGTAATGTTGAAAGGTACTTGTGCAGATATGAACATATATTCGTGGGTTTTAGTTCGATCTTAGTTTTAAGATACAAATTAGAATATTTCAAATGTTATTTTAAGTGATCGTTTCATTTAATTTAGTATATTCCCTGTTGTTGTTGTTATTATTATTATTATTATTATTATTAATTATTAGTATTATTATTAATTGTATTTTTAATTAATAAGTTTATTATTGTCATTATTGAGTGTAATTAGTTACCACTGCCACCGGGTATATACCTATTGCAGTGTGAATAAATACATACATACATACATAAATGTTATAAATTTTCCTGTTTCATTACAATGAGATTATTACTCTTCATGATGATATTATGAAATTTAGCACGGCCAAAATGATTATAGCTTTTTATTACTAATTTTTCGAGAAATTGAACACCATTATGAACTTCAGCTGGTCAGAAGAGGAAGAATAAATCAAGTTTTATTTATCATTGGGATCCACTTCGATTTCGTGACCAACTTACAAATTATTTAAAATTACATTAAATTTTCTGCTTCGAACAAACCTGATCTACGAATTCAGTTTGGTAGTAGGGAAGCATGTGGTCATTTAGCGTTCAAAATATTACTGTTTTTACATTACATACTAGTCGTACGTGCTTGTTCCATCATACTAGTCTTGCGTACATGTTACAAAGTACCACTATGCACTTGTGTACCGTTATTTCGGAACTGTTATTTGGAAGCTAGTATTTTCAATGAAGTGGAAGAGTTGGAATTGTTTCGAGAAATAAATCCATATTTTAAATAACTGTAAAATCACTTACTTCTTCTTCTTCTTCTTCATCATCATCATCATCATCATTATCATCACGAGTTCTACTCTTTCAGGGGCGAGCTAATATTTTTCTGTATATATTATATTTTATGTTACAATTATTAGCAAAATAAATAAATAAATAAATAAATAAATAAAATAAATCATCATAATCAACCATTCAAGTAGTAGGCCTACGACCTGTTACGGTCTCCTTCCATCTTTTTAAGGGCCGACCAAAAAATCTTTTCCCTCGAGGTACAATACGTATCTGAGGATCTGTCTAAGCAATCTGGAACTGTCCATCCTGTTGACATGCTGGAGCCAATTCTGTCTGTAATTTTTGAAGTTTTCGTGAATGGAGGCTAAGTTTAATTCTTGTTATTAGGTCATTTATTTTATGATCTGGAAGAGTGTAGCCGGCAGTTCTTAAAAATTCCATTTCAGCTGTTGTTAGGCATTGCATATCTTCATTTCCGATCATCCAAGTCTCACTGCTGTACATAATTGTGGGTCTTGCCAACACTTTATATGCTTTCAGTGTGGTATGTTTCTGTACTTTATATTTTGTTATTAAAATCATTTATTATTTACCGATTTACTGTATGTAGACTCCTCACTTCATTTTGTTACAAATGTTTTCATTTTTCGTTGAAAATTTACGAAAAATAATTCACAAATAATTTTTCTGAGAGAGGTCGCACTAACTAAACGGCGACATCTCAGCACTGAAATTAAAGATTGGGAAATTTCGATTAAAGTTCACGTCGCAATCTCGAAAACAATTCTCTGACTCCTGTTCCGCCTCTTTTACAACAAGCACGGGTAAAGAGGCTGCGAAAGGAATTTTCAAAATTTTAATGTGTCAAGAACTTTGTGGGTGTGGTGTGTGCGACAAGTCGAAACTCACACTCATCGATCTCTTCAAATAATTCCATTTCAAGACGTAGTTTTTAAGACAATTAAGCAGTTGGAACTAGCCGCTCATATTATTATTATTATTATTATTATTATTATTATTATTATTATTATTGTTGTTTTCCAATTAGTCGCGAGGTAATAGCCTAAATAATTTTTTACGTTCGACTAAAAAGTTATACAAACACTGATCACAGTATCTTTTGTGAAACCTGGTGCCAGGAAGATGTTTTATCAACCACTTTATACTTGTTCTCCCTGATGTTTAAACTTAGGTTTCTGCCGTGTAAATGCCATGCATAATCAGTTTTAGTAACATAGTGTCCACCTTTCCTCACACCAACTAAAAAAACTGGACGAATATCAGTATGGGGTTGATAGGACTAGAAGTGGTGGTAACAGGAAGGTAATATTGAATGCGTTACCGATTGTAGATATGCACATGTGGTGGTGTTCGAATGTAAAGCAAAAGTCGGATATGATTAATAACGCCATCCATCATTCTCTGAAAGCGATCGTATTTGCTGTGAAATCCCTCTCGTGTTCCTCCCTACGTCACACCGTCAGCAGAGCTGAGCTGTGTTTGTTTATCGACGTTATATTAATGACACAGATTCATAAGGTCGATTCCAGTTACTGAAGGGCGAGCCGCGTATAAAATTTCTATTGTGAAATTTATTTAAGATTAGACCAGTTGCTATGTCTTTCATCAGTTCGTCACATTATTTTAAAGTTTTGTATTCAGTGTGTAAAAGCTAGGCTTTAACGTAGCCCGGAAGCCACAGTGGACAGTTGGAAACTCGCGTTGTGGGCCTGTATGGATGTTTTGAGATTTGCGACACTAACAGTATTGAGTTGTGAACGAAATTTTTTTATCTTAACGTACAATATTTCCTTGTTCATACTGCGTATTCTCAGATGTGTTAACGAAATTAGACGAGATTAGAAACTACTGGTCTGAGGGAAATAATAGAGATAACAAAATAAACCAAAATTGCACTTTAGACCAGCGGTGACCAAAACGGGTGTCGTGATTATATCGTGTAATCACAGACATTCAGACGGGTATGAGGAGTTTCCTGTACATTGCTGTGTGTTTCATTCACTTAATGAAGGCAAACATTGGCGGTACCATATTGCTCTACAAACTCTGTCTCTACAAGCAGTAAGAGGTGGTTTCGTAAAGAATGAGGAGGAGAACTTTTTTGTTGTTCTGTTGGACAAACTGTAATACGTTTACTTTACTCAACGGTTCAATTAGAAACATTAATTGCCATGCTGAATAATGTATTATTATTATTATTATTATTATTACTACTATTGCTGCTACTGGTAATGCTATTAGTATTGTTATTATTATTATTATTATTGATTTAATAATAATAATAATAATAATAATAATAATAACAACAATAACAATACTGATAGCATTACCAGTAGCAGCATTGTAGTAGTAGTAGTGATAATAGTAATAATAATAATAATAATAATAATAATAATAATAATAATAATAATAATAATAATAATATAGAGAAGCTGATTGAATATTACGTGCTGGTGTAGTAATGAAACGAGTTATTCAACTCCAAGAGCTGAAATCAACCATAAATGATCGTCATGAAGAGAAAGATGACATAAGTAAAATGTAGGGAAGCCAGCTATCTAGTGGCGAACGAAATACTTTAGCTCGTTTTCTTAAGCCTTCCAACGGAGGAGATTTTTTAAAAGCGTAATGATCAAGGTGGCTGAAATAATTTGTCCAATGAAAGTTGTTAATTAATTTTGGAAAACTGCGCTTTCTCGACTAAATATCCAGAAGAGAATTCAGGAGATTTCCGATTGTGTTCGTGAGGAATATTAAAAAAAAAAACACAAGAAAAAAAATATTTTATTGGCTCTTGATGACAATAGTGACATTACTAATACAGCATAGCTTGCGATTTTTATTAGCGGGTTGATGAAGAACTCAATGCTAGTGCACGAACCACCACTGGTTGTAGTTTTCATGCCAAGTACCTCTCCCCCGTACCTTTACTTCTTAGACTGTCTCTCGCGTGTAATCACTGCCGTTCTAGTTTTGGTCACCGCTGCTATAGACGAATGTTTCTCACACGCGCGGTCTTAGCGATGAGTTAGCGCTGTAGAAGTGTTGTAGATACGGTAGAGGTGGCAAGACTGTCGTGTGACCTTATCGTTTGTCCTCGCCTGTATCACGAATGGTATGGAAAAGGAAGATAGGTTTTAGTCTGAGATGAATTTACGTGCCGGTGTAGCTCGCGCAAGAACGATTACCGAAAAACAGTGGTGGCGTTACTGTCTGTTTTGACTTGTGTATGTAGGCACGCCGAGGGGGCGAGAAGAGCGAGCCGATGAAAGTATTGCCTGTTCCAAGAAGATGAACAGATGGGGACATTGCCTGTGGAAATTAAGAACGTAGCAAAAGAAAAATACGAAGCGAATTAAACGTGCAACAGTATGTTTACGAATAAAATAATGATACACTGCGAGGGGAACTCTCCATAGCTACATAATAAAATAAACTCACTTGGAACTGCGCATGCACTGAAATTGAAACTAAAACCGTAATGTAACTATCACAATGCAATACTGACTCTATCGATGTCGTTTCTGTCCCGACTGTACTCTTGAATATCATTCAAGTTATCTCATGACCTTTCCTGTCGCCTGCTCTTCCTTATCGAATTGTTTCGTTCGCATTCCAGTCGTCGGTAATCCCTGCTTGCGAGGCCTATAGAATCTTGTAATATTTACCATCATAAAGCATACTCTCTTTCTGATAGTTAATTCTTTCCTTTAACGCACAGCTCACATGCCAAGTGTTGCATCCTCTCCTGTAGCAATAGTAAAGAGGGAGAAAAGGTTGCGTCACACGTCAGTAAACGGCAGTAACTTCTTAACGACACGGCTTACAACTTTCGTTTTGTCACACGGATGCACAAAGTTTTCTTTTCCTTTTTATTTTAAGAAAACTTTAATCATGTACTTAATAACTATGATTAAATGAAAAATAAAATTATTAAGTAAGACAAAATTGTAGGCCTATCCTTAAAGTGAAGAATCGGTAGAACTGAGATAAATTCTCTCCGGCATCGGGACTCGAACAAGGGTTTCCACCTTTACGTGCTGGCGCTTAATCCAGTAAGCCGCACCGGATTCAAGCTCCGATGCCGGATTGAATCCCTTTGTTGACCTACCCTCGTGTACCGTGCCACAGTATACGTGACAGACACCGTTCTGCCGATTCTTCACCATTATGGAAACGCAGAATTACTGCAGTGAAACTCCATATTATGTACTTCGGTACATCATAGTAATATAAAGATAAAGCATAAGTAATCACTTTGTGATTCAAGACGGCGCCATGTTCCGTCGGACCCCGACTATTCAGTCACTCGTAATGAGTGCACCTCTGTACTTGTGGTTGGACATTGTGTCTTCTGTCGCATATACTGTGACACGGTACACGAGGGTAGGTCAACAAAGGGGAACACAGTAGGTAGAACTTAAAAATGGGAGGGATTCAATCCAGTCTCGGAACTTGAATCCGGTGTGGCTTAGTGGATAAAGCACCACCACGTGTAGCTGGAAACCCGGGTTCTAGTCCCGGTGCCGGAGAGAATTTTTCTCCGTTCTACCGATTATTCACCATATGGAAATTCAGAGTTACTGCACTGAATCTCCATATGTACAGTACTTCGATACATCGTAAAGATAAACGGCAATAAAATTAAGATATATTCACGCTGTTATCGGGATATTGTGGTTATGCAGTCATTTTTTTAGCCGTAACTTTTCGTTAATCGTAATAGAGTTAGTTAAAGTGTTTTGCGTAACCGATTACTAGGGTTGTAATGTTGAATATCGATAGGCTGCATTACGGTGGTTTCAAGTTGACTATCCGTTCACCAGTCAGTACTCTAGCATGATAAACAGTGTACCTGCAGAATACTCCGTTCGCCAATCACTACTGTAGCATGCGTAAACAGTGTACTGCTGAATAATAATGCCGAAGGTTGAAGGTTCTCAGGCGCATATTTTTGCAGCGGAATTTGGTGAGTGTTTTGAAGTGAATAACGGGAACATTACATGTAAATTATGTAATACAAACATACAAGTGACAAGCGATATTATATCCAGATACATTGTAACGCAAGAAAAGAAAGGAGGAAACTCAAACCCAAGAATAATTGTATGATAATTCTTCTGCGCATAACGAGAGGTACATAAAAATATATCTTTGTAATGCTGTATAGCGTATACAGAATTTACTTTTAGAGCTGTCCATATTCATGTGCACCTTGTTATTCGCGTAATTGATCCCAAATCCAAGTCGATGTCCTCGTACTTGCTCAGGTACCCAGCCTATGTACCATGCTGCGTCTAGTTGTGTAAACGGTGCCCAACATTTTAAGCCTACTCATTACTATTAACCGTACTCTACATGTGTGTAACGCACGGTAGAACCAATGACAATATGGTTGTCAATGACAAAGATGTGACAGTAAATTATTTCGTTCTTTTTTATGCTCATCACTCTCTAAACGAGGACTGATCGTAAAGAAAGGAAGAGGAAATTCTTTTTGACTAACTTCTCTACAACGACAGAGAATTCTATAGAATCACTCTATCGAAGGATACGTGATTAGATCTCTGTAGTTACTGCAATGTATGTGGCCGAAAAAATTCATCCAGTGCTTATCATCATCTAGTGTTTTGTTTTTATCTTAACATCCGAATACAAAATTTGAACAGTAATCATAGCCTATCTAACTTACATTTAAGTTATTCTTAGCAGTTTCCGTAGCTTGAATAAAAGTTGAAGAAAAGGAAAAGTTTGTCTGTGGAATAAACGTCGACCACAGAACATAAAGTATTACAACAGTTTATATTCTTTGAAACATTGTCTATAATAACTAGTCCGTTATCTTCATTAACTTGGTAACTTCATATCTCATCATCATTTGCTTTTTACTTGCAATTGTTTTATCTCGCGCGTACATGACACTTCTCTAAATATCCGGAGGATATGAATTGGAAAAATTATCTCTACGTAGTTATATGTCGTCCCCCAGACCATTTCCTTTCCTTTTGTTGAACTAATTTTGTCGTGAGAAGTATAAAAATGACTGAAATAATAAAAAAGAAGTAGCGCCAGCCGACACAGCAAAATTGTCACAGAGAGAAAGCAAAAAAGGATGAAAAAAGCAATCACTGCTTCAGAATGAAAGGGGACGGGAGAGAGAGCGAGCTGGAGAAAGAAAACTTGTTGGTCACGCAATTAGAAGAAAAATGAAAGAAAAGGAAACCAGAGAAAAAAGAATTGAGAGTGGAATAATACAGAAATAGAGATAGAAAGGCAAGAGTAAAGAAGCGGCATTGAATTGAGAGTGAAAAGAAATTAAAACGAAGAGAAAAAACATCGAGAAAAATAGCAAAGAGAATAAAAAATATGTTAAGAAAGAGGCAAAGAAGGAAAATACAAAAAATTGAGATAAAAGATGTATATGAAGAAAATAGAAACAGGGAAGTTTAGAAGGAGTGAGAAAATTAAAATTAATATCTGGAATCGATAAGGAAAGAAATGGAAAGAGGAGAAAGATTATGACAAAGAACAGGAAAAATATTAGTGAATGGAGTAATGCTAGAGTCAGAAATAGATTAAAATAAAGTATAAGAGAAAAAATAACCTATTAATAAAGATGAAATATGTAACAACAATAAAAATGTTAAAAGAGAAAGAAGTACAAAATAGGCAATAATTTAATAGGAAAAGACCGAGAAGTAATGAAGGAAGGACACGAATGAAAAGGATTTGTAATAAACGAAAGAAGAAAACTTAAAAGTCAATGAAGAGGAAGCTAAAGGAAAGGAACTTGAGGGAAAAAATGAGAAAGTCTTCACTTTGCAAACAGTACACAATCGTGGAGCGCTAAAGTATACGACAGAATATGAGGAAATGACGTCGTTGTTATGTTTCCATGGTTACCAAGTATCTTTGCGGTTATGTTTATGTTTCCATCGTGAATGTTCTTGATTTTACCGTAATGTTTACATTTTTAAGTTAACGCTTACTTTATGTTTAATTTTAATTGTGAATGAGCCTTAATTCACAGTCAAAGTTACGGATAATAAATCCAGACGTAGGTAATTTTAATTTCGATAAATTTATGAATAAAATTAAACGGACTGTTTAGTACTCATGTCCTTTTCCTTTTTTCTTCATATCATTTTCATTCATTCAGATTTATATTCAGTTCTTGATTTTACTTTGTTTTTTTTTTATCTTAGTAGTTACTGTTTCATAATTATTGTATTAAACTGTGTGTAATTGTACAGGGTGCGTCAGAAAGAACGGATGGATTTCACAGGGCAAGAAAATTGTAAGGATTCATGAAATCAAAATTTTATTGTTATCAACGGACTCACCAATACATGCAGTTTATTTGTGAAATACAACATCATCCATATGATGTCCTTGGCTTCCGATATAGGCATCGAGGCGTTTTCTGAAGTTCGCCATCACTTTCACAGTCATAGCTGGTGGGATTTCCGCGATTTCTTTGCGAATCTCCGTCTTTAGTTCGTCCAGTGTATGTGGTCGATGTTTAAAAACTCCCGCCTTCCAATGGCCCAGGGCGCGAGATCTGGCGAACATGCAGGCCAAGAAATGTCGCCACGATGCGAGATGTGCCCCGAAAAGAGCTCTTGTAGGAGATTTATTGTTTGACGCGCGGTGAAACCAAATATCCTCAGCATCAACAGTAAGCTTGTTCAAACTTGGTTGCAGAAAAATTTTTAACGTATCGAGCACCTGTAATGGTTACTGTACGATCGTCGTCATCCTAAAAAAGTAAGGCCCCCAAACACTAAATTATGCTACAGCACACCAAACCATTACTCCCTCACTGTGACGAGATTTTTCATGCAATTCATTAGGATTGGTTCCTGCCCAATAACGGAAATTCTGTTTATTGACACAGAAGGAGAGGTGAAAATGGGCTTAGTCACTGGTCAACAGAACGGTGGTAGGAGTCACGTTCGATGATACGCAAACAATAATCAACACCGTTCTTCCAATCTCCTGCATTAAATTGTTGCACAGTTGTCATCTTTAAAAATTGTGAAAATTAAGGTCTAGATGCAAATGCGTCTTACCGTAGTATCGAACAATCTCAGTGCAATAGCATGTTTGCGAGTTGATCGTTGAGGTGACCGGACAACCGACTGTCTTACTGTCTCCACATTTGCAGGTGTACACTCGCCCCGTGCTCGTCTAGGTGATTTATTCTTTAATGTTGAATCTGTGGTACGAAATGAATGCGCTCACTTCAAAATTGTATTCCGAGTTGGAATCCTAGTGTAATGTTCTGAGTGGCGGTCACAGACTCTCCATTTAAAAAAAAAATGTCTCTGTGATGAACGCATGTCGTACGCAAGACCACTCCATGTTCTCAACTGAAATTGCATTCTCTTGCTGACCTAATAGTCGCGTCCCGTCCATTCTATCCCTCCCATCGCTGAGTATCGATAGTTTTAAATCCATCCGTTCTTTCTGACGCACCCTTTATTACATTTTTGTTACTTTTTGGTGTAAAAATGTTATGTATAGCAAATGCCCGCAGACACGAGCTTAGACTAGTGTGCGCTATGTTTATTTCTTGTATTCATTTTGTATTGTAGTATGTAACAATAAAACAATAACAAATAAATAATCATTTGTATAAATTTAAGCATTACTTAACGTTGAGTTCATATTCGTTACAGTGTTTCAGCATCCAATTTACATTCATATATAATAAATTACATTTTGTCTACTATTCAATACGTTCAACGTATGGATGAAACATGTGCCTTTCTCTCCTAAGAGGATAATAAGAAGATGTATTTTCAGCTGTAAAGAGAAATGACTGCGTCTCTAATTGGATCGCCGCGCAGGTCGAAATGAAAGCAATGTAGCGGCAGTTTTTTATTCGCTGCCACCAGAGTCTTGGAGCGATGTTACTTTTTTGTACTTAATCCTCCAATTTCACGGCTTGTCCAGGGCTCCATCTTCTCAACGGACCCTTCCAATTTGTTGTGTATTTTTTGTACGTGTAGTTAGCTCCGGGTAGACCATGGACCCGGTTATCTTCCACGGGCGGGCTATCATTCTGAAATGTTAATGAAGTGTAGAGAGGGACTGGGAATTAACAACATCCACACAATGACGTGTAAAGTGAGATTAAAATATAACAGCAGTCTAAAAGATAGTAAAAAATGTAAAAAAAATAGAAATGAAGATACGGATCCTCTTTAGTCAATGTTGCATAAATTACTTTTGTTTCCAACAATTTCACAACAAAAGTTTCTTTTTAACACACTCAGAGTATGATGTATATTATGCTATATTTTTTTCTGGTGTATAAACATTAATGCAATACAAAGAACATACACTTTTTGTATAATGCAACAACAATATAGTCCTATGTATGGTCTCGGTACGCATAATCTAAATTTTTACAGTTTTATGGCTAAGTCAAACAAATGACTTTATCAATAATTACCTCTAAATATATTTAAATAAAGAAATTTTGAAATTCACTATGTTAATATTGAACTAGGCTATGATGGCATTTTACCGTAATGGGATAGTTTCGACGTGGTTTACGTCATAATTTGAAATGTAGTGAGGTCCCGCTCTTTCGTCCGTTTTCCTGTTGGTAATTGTGGTTTGTATTTATTTGAAATATTGCGTTGAAGAAATTGTTTTGTTTTAGAATTCATTTGAGGGCCGGAGGGACATAGAAAAAAATGCAGTCAATTAAAAATATTTTACAATTAATGTAATTTTAACTGTAATGAGTTGCAATTTTGCATACTAATTAAAAATGGTTATATCCTACATACTGAATTCTTTCCGGTCACTTTTTCAACATAAAGAGTACTTTTGATGTTGTTACATTTTGTTATACACATAAGTCAGGCATAATTTCTCCAAAATTTTTTAAGGTAGATACTTGAATTATTTTATACTAATTCCCCTTCTATATATATATATATATAATACTTAGAAGGTCGAAATACAACAGTGTTTATAAGTTAAGATTTAAAATAATGGAGATAATTATTACAGTTGTCTGAACACTATTTATTAATAAAATAAATAAATTGGTTAGGACTGTCAGTCATCTTTAAGATTACGACACGCGGTAGAACATCTATACCGTAGTCGTGGTACAACCACTGATGATGGGGGAGCACAGCCCCCGAAACATGTATGGTTTCTAATCAATTTATTTATTTTATTATTTTATCAATAAATAGTGTTCAGAAAACTGTAATAATTATCTCCATTATTTTAAATATATATATTTCTGGAAAATAGTTTTTAACGACTACTGCCTACACCGTTAACCAACCTACATTGAAACCTATTTTTGAAACACTCAAATTCAGTGTCTGCTGCATTGAAATATGGAGTCTTCTTATTGTAAAGGAGAAATTATATAGGTATACGTTAAATTTAATTGAATTTACTTTAAATTTTTCTGTGAAACACGAATAATTTGTTTCGACAGTAATCAGCATATTTACAGATTTTCCTCTTCTTTTAGTGAAATAAATACAATTCCATTAGAACTTGAATTTATTTCTAAAACAAAACATTGTCATGTGATTATTATTTTTTCGTTGGATAAAGCCATTGTGAATATATGCTACATTTGATAATTGATGTAACATACTAGGTAAAAGCTTTCTGTTTAAAAGCAAAATAATGCAATTTATATATATCTTGTATCAAAATCGTATCTACTCTGAAGTGAATTCAATCAGTCACATATGTTCGTGTTTGATATAAACATTGGTCATTAATTGAGATACATTACTCTGTAAAACGTAAATTCTAACAATATTGATGTCAGTACATATGCCGATTGACTGGTAGCTATTGGATTAAATATAAATATTCTTTAAACTCTCTTTTATAGACAGATGTGTATTTCCACATGCAATGAAATCAGTTTCAGCATGTTAACATACTCATATATCTTTTTACCCAGAATATACTCTTGTTTCCGAATTAGCTGGACGTCGGTAGTTGAGTTCATACTTAACAACTAAACGATATTAAATTTAACATTCCGTGCCATATTTCAAATATAAACTGAAAAACGAATAACCTATGTGATATTCCTATTGCATTTTTTGCAAATTATATCATGATTTACAAAAAAAAAAATGAAATTTATTTGTTATGTCACCTATATTAAGGATTGGAAAAAAGTATTTACAGGAACTCACGTTATCAATTTAGCAAGTGCATTATGGACTTGTTCCAGGTATAAGTTTGGCATCCTGTTTCCGACAGGAGTATACGAGCATATTTATTTTCCAAAACGACGTTCCGGTGTGTTTCGGCACAACTAAACCTTTGATCTTCACACTTCAAAGTTATGATACTATGGGCGGAAAATGTTTAAACATTGGCGAATTGCTATAAACTTTGAAAAATCTAACCCTGTAACTTTCCCCAGAGAAAGGAAACCGAAGGATTTTATTCAACATCGCAATATTCCACATTCAAACATTGTGAAATACTTATACATGAATTTAGATCGCAAAATAAATTGAAGGCAACACATTTATTATGTCACTGACAAAACACTTGAAGCCGTTCAAATCATATTCGCTAATACAATCACATTTTCTTAGTTTGCAGTAAAAAGTAATTCTATACAAATTGATTAACTTATTTTAACACATATATTCTGCTATATGCAATCCAAGCGTAGATTTGATTCTAAAACGAATATTATGAAACTTCTGATTCAACAAATTAATGTAGCTTGTTTTATTTCAGCAGTGATATCCTGTTAGTAATGTTCAGATATCTTGTGGACTTGAACTTTCCACCAGTAATACAAATAGTCCAGTAGTTGGCTAGAGAGACAATTAATGCGCGCTCAAGTAAAATTGCTCTCATTCATGACAGTGTTCTTTCCTCATTCATGAAGAGAATTCTCAGCCTTAAGAGAACATATATCTAATATAAGACCATCCTTCACACCGAGGACTTCAAATTAAATCAATATTCAATTTTCGACATCTTTAAGTTTACAAATTGTTGTATGAGGCACTCAGCGCACAAATGGCCCAGCCCACAAAATTATATTTTCACTTTACCTCTTTGTAACAGTGAGCGAAATGCGATACACAAACGAAAACTGTGTTGAAATCTCATGGAAAAACTTGGAATGAGGATTAGTTCGATTTATACTTTGAAGGGAATAATATGAGGAGGCTTTTAAAGCAATAAATTTAATATGCAAATTTTGTAAGTTGAGACATTTGTGCGCTGAGCGCCTAATATTTCAGAGTGAATAGGAAGTAATATTAATTATTTTGGTGGATGGTAATTATTTTGATTAAAAAAGTTAATATTATAGGCTAAACATATGTCCAAATTTGAATAGATACGGAATGTTTGAATGTTAGGCATAATAAACGTTACAATTGACAAGAAGGAAGGACAAATTTTATTTATTTATTTTGCTAATAATTGTAACGTAAAATATAATATATACAGAAAAACTTTCGCTCGTCCCTGAAAGAGTAGAACTCGTGCTCGGGCGGATACCTGAATTGAAATTAAGAAGTATATAATACAATTTGTCTTATGTCTACTACGCAATAAGAATATATAAATCTAAATGTACGATTTTTCAATTTTTTTTTAAAATCCATACATAACTTTTTAAATTTAATACTAGTACTATTAGAATTGAAAAGATTAGGATATTTAAATATAAATTTGTTTTATATTGTTGGACCTAAATTACTGCTATGATTAAATACTATACCAGTGTTACATTTTGGTTCAAACAATCTCAATGATTACATTCATTGCTTAAATACATAGTATCAATGTATTTCAACAGTTCAGAATAAAGATTCAAATATTCCACCACCAGCTTCCATGCACTTTTCTACTCTGTTGACGACAGGAAGTGTTGTACTTCTTCTGAGATCATCTTGTCATTCTCAGCGCTATTCATAATGCAGGCGACCAATCTTTGTACCTTGTCTTTAATTTGTTATGTAAAGTTCGCCTTTCATCCGTTCTAACAGACAAAAATATGAGTAGATAGGAATAAAATTTGGGGACATTGGTGAACATTGCTCTTGACCACAGTGACTGATCCATCTTTTCGAAATGTGAGATTTAGATGATGTGTCGCCTGACTGCCAAAAATGCACAGAGGCTCTGTCATGTTGGAAGAACATGCACGTACAAAGATGTGCGGCATTGTTTGGGAACTATTTTGTAATATCTAACAGAGTAAGAAGACAACAGAAGTGACATGTTATTCAGAGTGCTGAGTGCTTGTCATCTGTTTCAGCGACACGTAATGCTACTTTGTAGATAATAATACCTAGTCATTTGAATTTCCTTCTTGCCACTTACAATGCTTGTTATCCTTAACATTCTCCATACCCCTTGAAAACTGGAAACTAGAATAATTTCAAGGGAAAAATAGTTCCGGGGCCGGGTATCCAACCCGGGGCCTTTGACTGAACGCGCCAACGTCCTACCGACTGACCTACCCAGGAACTGTACCATACACCAGCTCAATTTTTCTCTTTATGTCCACATACTTCATGTGGGCTGACAAGACGTCACACAAACTCAGTGTGGCTTGGTTCCTGTGTAGCTCAGTCAGTAGAGTATTGGCGTGTTCGATACACGGCCCCGAAACAATTTTTCTCTTGAAATTATTCAAGTTAGCTTCACAGGGAACTATATCCGAAAGCTAGATTTGCGTCATATATGTCACTATTCATTAACAGAAAACCACAATTCAAGTCAGAAAGAGTTTGTCTGCACTCAGTGTAGGGCTTTTACGTCTTGTCAGCCCACTTGAGATATGTGGGTATAAAGGGAAAAAATTCAGACTGTGTCTGGCACAGTTCCTGGGAAGCTCAGTCGGTAGAGCTTTGACGCACCCACCCAAAGGCCCCGGGTTCGATACCCGGCCAGGGAACGGTTTTCCTCTTGAATTTATTGAAGTCAGGTTCAAAAGAAACCAGATTTGCACTACTGGAAGCTTGTTTATATAATTTTCTTTTTACTTAGAATAGACTATACTACCACTCCCTGAAATATTTACTATTCCTTCTAAATCATCCTGTATGTATCTCTTTTATTCTGGTTTCAGAGAAGTAAGGCAAGACTCACGAAGGCCATTGTAACACTATTCAAATTCTACATAGGCGAAAAGGCATGAGTCTCACATCTATGTACAAGGTCATACAGTGAAAGGAAAAACAACATTCATACTTTTCCATGCCGAATCCTCCAACTCTCTTTTCATAAATTTCACCTCGCTATAACCAATTCCATCGATATTAAATAACCTCGAAGTAGATGGATTCATTGAATAACTAATTACAAAATTTATTGTCACTTTTAGCTAAAAGGAGTTTTAAGTTAGTGGCAGAAATAAATTCGAACTGCGAGGAAAATTCTTCTTAAGCAATAAGTGTAAAAGTTTGTGAAAAATCGACTTTATATGAGACCGCATTACAAGTACAAATATCATATTAGTAATTAATGATTTTATGAATTCTATGCTTTTTTATTTCAGGTCCTAATATGAAACTACTTCGCAGCTGTGTCCATCAAAGAAAGTCTGAAAATTCCATTTGTAAAATTTTAAGATTTTAAATATTTTCTACAGCTACTGTATCACCTCCTGTTGCCTCGAATTTCAACGGAAATTCTTCAGCTTCTTAGCTTCCATAAATATTTCGTAGTAGACGACATGATATCTCAATACTCAAGATGCGAGATGGTGATAGCTTCAATGAATTAAGTGTAAAAATATATGAATGTTAATTTTTTTAAATATGAAAAGTGTCACATCTGTAAATTTTCTGTAAACAATAAGAAACGGCTATCGAAACCGAATCGGATATTTTATTCCAACTAAGAAAATTTTGTGAATGAAAGAAATTTATTTACGTACTTGAATATATTCCTCAAAATTACGTACATAATACTGTAAAATTACTGTTTTCATATTTATATATTTAGACGGAATATGAATATTATTATTTATTATTTTTTTTTCGAAATTATTGTATATTTGCTTAGTCTTGGCCACAATAATTTAAAGATTGTAATGGCAATCGATATTCACAAATAGTGGTATTCCTCCGCAATATTATCGTCATTTAACTTAAAACCACACAGAATAATCTCAATACTACTGTATTTCAAAATTTAAAGGATTATAAATATTCACTTCCTACCGGGATCAGAACATGGCTCCAGTAGATTTGTAGCCGAAAAAACAGCGAAAGTTTATTTCTTTCAGTTTTTTTTGTGCGTGGGAGGGTTTAGGGTTACCAGGTTTTTTTCTGCAAGACCGATAATTACTGTGTTCTTTGCAGTAACAAAAGTAAACAGCATTTTCTGGCGTTACACAATATTTCCAAGGGATAACAATGACGATGTCATTACGCGCGTCTCTGGAGATAATGTTGAAACACAATCCCTTCATGCTGCTTAAATTCCAGCAGTCAGTGCCATGCCTTTTTGTGCTCTTCACATGAATCACACTAAAATACAAAAGAAGAGAAAATAACAGTGCACGTTACCATCTTTTATTCTAGTATTGCTGCCCTCACTTCTCAAATATGTCGGCGGTGTTTATATCTCACACATTATGAATGTTATCAGCTAACCCCACACACAAGCAAACTGAATGTTCCCATATGCACCTTCCTATCTTTGTGAAAGAAAAGCTCAACCCCTATATTTGGATTACTCAATAAAATTACTTCAAGGGGACACTCCATTAAAAATGACAACCGTTTTCCTAATTATTTTAAACCAAATTTTAAGAGCATGTTTACTATGTAAAGGACTAATAAAATTCAAACTTTGAACTCCCAAATGTTTTTGGCTTTTGATTTTTTTCTATTATTTTTAGAAATATTTACAAACCCTAGTTTTTAGTAGATCATCTCAATTTCTAAGCTTCGTCTTTTTTTTTGTTACATTCACACAAGGCATAGAGAAATATTTCTATGCATTAATTTTGTGAAATATATTATTTATTCAATTTGAAAAAAATGTTTTGAAATTTAAAAAAAGTTATTATTTCTATAATTAATGGAAAAAAAAAGTTAACAAAATAAACTAGCAGCATTTCTCACAAACTAAATGCATAGAAACATGCAGATACCTGATAAATACTTGCAGGAAACATTTAATCAAGATTAATAAATATTTGGCATAAAAAGTTTGTGTTGAATCAAGAAAAATAAACCTAGGAAAAATGGATTTGAAAGTAAAATGAATATTGAAGTAAATTACAATTCTCCACCGCAACATTCACCTAGTAACTTCAGGGAGTCAACTTTATAACGAAAGTTACTAGATTTGTAATCAGAAATTTGTAAGGAAGAATTCTTTGATGAAAAAAATAATTTTGACAGCTCATTAAATGTCAAGTTCCATTCCAGCCTTAGTTAAAAAAAAAAAAAACTTTAAACATATTTGTAATCAGAATTGACCTAAATCGATTTGGGGCATGAAAATATACATTCTAAAGAAGTGAAAAGTCAATATATTTTTTGAAAAAAAAAATTATTTTCAGTGGAGTTTTCCCATTCATTGCTTTTTAACTCTTATTTATAGAATAAATTATATGCCTTCATTTGTGTTCCGTTTGTTTAAAGTTTTGTATATGAACTAAAATTAAGAGGATGCCGTTTTCACAATATCACTCAAATCCATGTTCTTGTATTTGATCTTGTTTCTATAGTTTGATAAGTAAAGTCTTAATTTTATTAGTTTACTTCTTAATCCTTTCTGGCTTCTGTTAATTTGTTCAGAATTATTTAATTATCAGTATTGTGAGTATTATAATTCTCATCCTTTCCTTGCCGTTTCGGCTAATTTATATTTCATTTTTTATTTCATTTCTTTGTGCATTCTCTAATTAATTTCGTACTGTTTCTTAATTGTACTTTTACTTCTTATTTAGTACAAGTATGCAACTATTATATTTATTTTATCGCCTAAATATTTTCATTTCCTTCTTTCTTACTTTGTTTATTCTTAATTTTTTAAGAGATTACGTCTTTACCCAATTAACTATTGTGAACGTTCACATTTAAATACATTTATTTTAACATTATTTCCGTTCTCGTTTTCATTGCCGTTTCCGCTCCCAGTTTATTGTGAACCAGCCTTTATTCCTCAAACATTATTATTCCACAGCATATTTGTTATGTCATAACAATCTTTCGTTTGTCAGTAAGGCGTATCAGTATTGAACGTCATTGGTCAATTATACACATATAACGTTAGAATACGTAATATCGACTTTACATATCGTTATTGACATACATATCGATATGCATAGCCTTTTCCGTTCTCGGTTTATTGCGAATAAAAAATCTTCACTTTCACGTCCTCCGTTTCCAATTGTCTTTCTGGTTCTGGCTCGCGGTTTATTATGGATCAGCCTTAACTCGTTCCTAAACATGTCTGCCGCGGTATCGAAATTCCAACCTATGTCTCAACAGCAGCGAACTCGCAAGGTTCTTGTCTGTGCCCCAAGTTTTCTTGTCTATACCCCATGGGAGCGAATTTTCGAGTGTCAATGTCTAAGAATATACGTAACAAGAAAACTACTTCCCATCTCCTCGTGTACCCATGATTCTTTGCTGCTTTGACGTATGGAAATATCAGGAGTGCCAAGTGAAAAAGTTGGCGCTGACAGACGGAGCGCAACTTCGCCGACGGAGCCGGCGTACACGGCTCACCATCCACCCTGTATGTTATATAATAGTAATTTGTGTTATTATACTCATTTAATTACATGTTTATTCTCGAAGTAGTTGTAGAACTAATACGACATTTTAATTTTCCAGCTATAAATAAAATTTATTTGCTACCAAAATATCTCTTAAGTTTTTCGGTGAAATTAAAACCCTTGGTGGTATTACTTCTGATATAACTGTTTTCACAAAAATAAAAATGGTAAATAGCATCAAAATATATTTTTAATGACATGACACGTAACTCTTTTCGCTTTTATTTTTCTTGCTATTGTTTTGATTTCCCTATTTATTTCCTGTTTGAGTGTTATTTCTACTTGTTTCGTCATTGACAGAACAATTAGAAAATATGTGTATATATGAGATAGACATGTATTCTACTCTTCATTCCCACCAATTTGCGAAAGCATTGGATTTTTTTCCACTAATTGAACTAATTTAGTGATGTGTCCATCATTGGCTGTGGTAACGGTACTTTTCACTGGATAATTAATGGATCTCTCTCTGCCTGAACACAGTAAATATAATCTCCCGTGTTTTTAATGTCCGTATAGCTCTATCTGTAATTATAACCAACGTAAAGTTCCAGAACAGAATTTTGCTATTCCCGAAGTTTCAGTAATTAGTCATCGTACGTGTCTAGGTGACAGCATAGAAGACAAAATCGCATCGCTTTTAGGGAATGACAAATCAATGTAGCCCTCAATTCAAACGTACAGAGTTGTAATTTAGATGTATCTGCAAAAATGCAGATGAAACTCAGAGTTGTGTTATTTGACCACCTTTCACAAAAGGTGACGAATAATTCGTTCCACACATTCCAGGACAGCAGACAACAGGAATAAAATGAAGAATTGATAATTGAAACCTCTGTAATCCCGAGCTCATGTTCTGTCCATTATCATAATAAATAGCCTACCTATGGATATAAAAGATCAAATTCAAAACATAAGATTATTTAGGACCGAATTAAAGAAGTACCGAATTTCTCACGCCTTCTATTCTGTAGGTGATTTATGACATGCAACAACGCATTTCAGTGACCTTTAAGAAGTATATTCATATGTTTTTATTAATTCTCTATTCTCCATTCACTAAAAAGATTGTATCATTATCCATCTAAATTAAAACAGACGCTGGTACAGATACTCATCCTATCTCACTTCGATTATTGCGACGTTGTGATTCCGCTCAGAAACTACAGCGTGCTCATAACGCGTGCGTCCGCTTCATTTGTAATGTTCGATACTATGATCATGTCTCACCTTCGAGAAGTTATCATGGCTTAGGTTACATGAGAGGAGAAATCTGTACTCACTTTCTCTCTTATATCGAATTATGCACACTTCATCCCCCTATTATTTATTCGCTCGTTTTCATACTCTCTCTCGCTATCATAATATTAATACTCGATCACAACGCGATAACACGCTAGAAATTCATTGGCCGAATATGGAATGACGTCATACAAACGAAATAGTCATAGTAAAACTCTCTTTTAAATAGACTGAGAATGTTGGGAATTCAATCAATGGCTTTCCCAGAACACGCTATAATAATGTGATAAGTAGGCGTCGAATTTTTAGGTATTAAAAGCTAATATTCCAACTAGCTATATAGGCATACCTATAAAAGTGCAAGCTATACTCCTACTCTCGGTAAAAAAAAATAATAATAATATCGCTGGGTTTTAAAACAGTCGCGTATTGTAGAGAATGATGAACCTTCGTGTTCGCAATTTAATTTACGTAGTTCACGCCATTACAAACAAGTGGCTACAAGTTCCGTCCACATACATTTGTACATAACTTCAATAGGTGGTGCTCGCTTTTCAAATGAAAGTTAAATTGAATGTTCTCAGTCGTTTAAAAATAGCAAGCTAGCTTCTCTAGATTCATTCTCCAGTCTTTGTGACTCAACTCTCCTTTGTTAAATTTCAGAGTGTTATGAACAAGGCTTCGTACAGGTTATAACCTACTCCATGTATACTCGGTGTCATTTTGACATTTTATTGTTTAAAAATTTGGTCCCTAATAAGTACGTTTACATTTCTCATAGATCGTGTTCGATAACTTGTTTGTTCATAATGGAATTTCTGGTATATAATGCAGACGTTTCGGATGGATATTTTTGGGCTTTCCTATTTCCATTTTCCATTATACCAACACTTTCCACCTCTCCCTCACTTCATCTATCATCTGCAATATTATGCTGGGGTTAAGTTTTGGTGTATTACGATTCTCTGATGCTGATATACGATTTAAAGAGACTTGAAGTTAAAGCTCTGGGGCTTAAACAGGTACTAGTCTCATCATGAAGCCTGGACGGTCAGGGCTGAGTCAGGATGGCTTTCCAGCAGCATCGGATTTCCGAATACCAACAAGGTCACCTGTCGGACATGGAACAGTTATTTTCGCATATAGAGCACACAGTGGCCCAATGTGAGTCTAAGTGGATTGATCCATCCCGGTTCCAGCCCTTCAAAAGCTAGCCATTTTTGTACAATAATTTTGAGATATAATTAATTAATTTGGAAAGTCAGTTTTTCACAAGTTTTCTCAAGATAATACCACAGTCTAATATATACAGTCACGAAGCTCAATACATAGGGAATATGTATCCATACATAGTTGCTAACCACTAGGATCGCTGCTGTCGCCTCATCACAGAAAATAGGGGAGACCCGGGCAAAAAGAATAACCCGGGCAAAGAGAATAAAGCCTATTTCTTTCAAACGCCAACAGATAGCGCTTTCTGCCACGTTGGGGAAGAATCCCAACCAGATTTTACTGCTGGAAGTAACTTGTCGTCATTCTAGCTAGTGAGAGAAGGAGTCAGCGTGCGTTTGAAGAAAATTGACTGTTTTCTTAAAATATTTCAAGGTAAGATAAATGTAAGTACAACATACAACGCTGCAGAAACTCTTTGTTATGTGATATTAATATATAGGCGATACGATTACTTCTAAAGTGCTGTACTTACGAAGAAGGTTATTGACGTTTATGTTTGTATAACCTTAAATGAAAAGCGAAATGGCGTCTGCGGGCAAAGTGAATAGGACTTATCCGCTTTGCCCTGCCACCTTTATTTGACTACATAAGTGTTAACTGTATTTTTATATGTATTTCTCTATTGTAATAAAGCGTGTTAGATCATTTTACATAGTGGAGGCATTACTTCACACTAATTAAATTATAAATCAGCAACATTGATCTTAATTTTTACTTGAAAAGGTCGTAATGTGTTTTTAGATGGTTCAGTTTTTCAAACGGAAGACGGAACAAGCCAAATGGTCTGAAGAAGCCATGAAGAAAGCACTTGAAGAAATAGAATGTTCCAATCATTGGTTCTGCTATCTGGCCATACAACCATAATGTGTTTGTTGATGAAGATTTTGCTCCAGATCAACTTACAGATCGTACACTTGACACAGAAATAAGCGAAACGACAGTTGGCTGAGATTTAACAAATTCTGCGATGCCAGCTTCTTCAGCGGCTGAAGACACAGTTAATGCTCACCTCTGTGATGTCGGCATCTTCAGAGATTGAAGAAATATTCAATACATCAATTACACTCAGATTTTCCGGGCAAAGCGAATAATTAACTGTATTTTCTTTTTCATATCATATCACTGTCCGTAGGTACGGGAAACGAATTGCTGTTTTTTAGATATTTGGACAACATGTGTCACAACCATTGTCATGAAGTTTTTAGTTCGGGAGCACCAAAATATAGCCTGTGACATTGTTTATTCTTAACTTATCCGCTTTTCCCGGGTTTCCCCTACGAAATAGTACCGCCACAGTCTATTGTTTCTAGTACCCTCATAACTCAAGCTTCGTGGCTGCATATACTAGACTGTGATATTACCACAGTCTAGTATATACAGTCACGAAGCTCAATACGTACGGAATATGCATCCATAGATAGTTGCTAACCACTAGGATCGCCACTATCGCCTCATCACATACAATGTGAAACATTACCGGCACAGTCCATTGTTCCTAGTACCCTCATCAACTCTAGTTTCGTGACTGTATATAATAGACTGTGGTAATACTGTACCTCTTGTTATCATTTCACTATTATTCTACTTAACACGAACCATAATATAAGACTGATGGATGCTATAAAGATTCTTTTATGCGCTGTTTCATTCTCAAAATAGAAAATAATGCGCAAAATTGCATTTTTTAGAAATCCTTTAAGTCACAAAATATAAAGCTTTGGGAAACACAAAGAAATGTATGAGTTAACAATTGGAATATTTGAAGTTGGAAATGTTGGTAAACACATAACGAATATTTTTGTATGCATAATAAGATTTTTAAATAGAATGTGACTCTATTCATGTTTGAAAATGTTTTGACTTTTTTTTTTATCAACATCTGGTAATGATTTAACAAAGTGCTTTCTTTATTTAATGAAATAATTGAAAATTTGGTTAAAAATAATATGAGTTTGATTCTCAAAACCCGTATTCAGAAGTAGGCTTCTTAATTTTTTATCCATGAGAATAAATTTTACTCTAACCTGTGTAAATGTCAGTAAGGACATAATAATAAAGTTTTGCATGAAATAACCTAATTATTCTAACAAAAGCAAACTTCGGACACAAAATAATTAATTTGCCAAACATAAAAGCTTAGGGTATAATTTTGTTCATTTTGTTTCAGCGTTGTCACTGACTTATGGGCCTTCTCCACAAAACCTAATTTTTCAAGAGCACATGCCACAACGTTTTATTTGTGGTATTTTCCTTAAAGAAATTATATATCTATCCCTATAGAACAAGTATTGGCAATAAACTCAATTTTGTTAAAATTTTACTTGTGGGTTTTCTAAAAAAATCGATTCAATTGTACCATGTGTCAGAATTTTCTTTTCTTTTATTCTGTTCAAAGTTTATATTATTTGGTCGTGCCACCTTATGTCATATGATACTTATTTTTAAGTAAATTGTTTGATGTGAAGGTAAAGGAAAGGTGAAATGAATAGTGTTGTTTGAGTGACATTTCCAAAGCATGGGAAGCTGAAAAACTCTGTCTTTAGATTTTGTCCATCGAACCCATGTACAGTATTGGCAAAAAAACCGGACCGACCCATGTAGCTGATTTCAGAGCCTTGTTCACTCCAAAGCACGATAGACTGGTAACTAAGACTTTCGTGGTTCGAATCCTGCCTACGAAGGAAACTTTTTTTGTTCCTTATTCAAATTTATTCCCAATACTTTTAGATTGCTGGTAAATTCATGTTCTGGGAATAATAAGTTAATTAAGTAGTAAAATATCGCTGCAATTAAAAGTATTGGGAATAAATTTGAATAAGGAACAAAAAAAAGTTTCCTTCCCAGGCAGGATTCGAACCACGAAAGTCTTAGTTACCAGTCTATCGTGCTCTGGAGTGAACAAGGCTCTAGAATCAGCTACAAGGGTCGGTCCGTTTTTTTTTTTTTTTGCCACTGCTGTACAAGAAATGATGTCTTATGACGTAATACAGAACAATGGAAGGTACTTAGGTTTAATATATTTTTATATCACTTGATGAATAAAAAGTTTAATAAAAAATAAATACATATTAATACATCTTCTAAAATGTCTGGAAATTTTCGTCAAGTTTTTCTCTTTTAACTGATATCTTACCACAGCTGCGGTAACATTCCTCTTATCTAACGTAGATAGTTGTCCCCAACAGCTTCTGTATTTCCTTAAATTTCTCCTTGAATTAATTTTATGTCACAGACATTTCACTTTATTTCCTGCGACACTACAATAAATTTCCCGGTTGAGAATGGCGTCACTCCCACTTTGCAGTGTGACATCTATACAAACAGTTGAAAGAGGATTATTTCCATTGTGTGCCTAATCAAACAAGCTGATTTTGTAGTTCGTACGTTTTTAATTGAATAACAAAATCAAGTAAAGGTACATTAAGTGTAAGTGTAAATCTAATTCAAATTGAAACTGTTACCAAAAGGCTATTGATAATACAGACATAATGGATAAATGACAGAATAACAGTGGTATAAGATATCGAGGCACTGTGAGAAACTTACCTCACACTCGCTTTAGTAGGTTTAGTATTACTGCTAGGTACGTGTCAGATTCAGAGCAACTGTCTAGAGTTAATTTCTGGAATTTGGAAATCGACTAGAGTCTGTGCACGAAACTCACGTTGAGGAATGTGGCTTCAGTGTAATTTATCTCCTAAGTACGTGAGACTATTAGCACATTAGACTGCCAGGTGACTGCGTATTTGTACCAAAATAACTTTGACTTGTATTAATATTATTCGGTTTTCAAGGTCGAAAGCTGTTCATTATTTTTGTAGTAGCAATATTTCATTAACTAATATGTAATTAAGCCATTAACATAATCCTAAATTGGTAACTTAAGTCAAAATTGAATACCTCAGAATGATAAGTAGATAAATACCAATGCAGTAGTTTTGAGATAATCGAGAAAAACTATTTTCATAATTTTTTTTCGTCATTCAGTAAATGTCTTAATAGTCGTTGAAAAATGTCCGATATTGTTTAACTTTATATACAATTAAAGTAAATATTAGTGGAATCTCCAATGAATTATTAATAATAAATGACAATGAATTATCCAGTTCTCACGCTCAATAAAAATTCTGAATTTCTTTCAATACAAAATGATTAAAATATGAACTTAAAATACTATCTGCCTTAATAACTTTACTCGAAATGTGTTTTAGCATAAAGAAAATAATCATTTCATGGCATTATGTTATTAAAATTAACAAATTCCCTTTATATTATTTTTAACAAATATAAGCAATAAACGTATCTAGTTCTCACACTCAAAGAAAGAACTCAAATTACTTCAAGACAACATGTATATAAAAATATAAATCGTCGTTGTTCCTGCAATAACTCCTATGTGCAAAATATAAAATTTTTCACTAGGAAGAAAACACACATTTAGTATTCATCCTATGGCAGCCGTACATAGGAGACTGTGAATTCTTACATTTTCGAAACAAAGAAATATAATTACATATAGGAGATTTTATTATTTGCTGTATCACTATTTAAGTTATTTAATAGAGCAAAAATCTGAAAATCAAAAAATATGTTACATAGGAGTTATTGCAGTAACAACGACGAAATACTATTTACCAAAATATTAATATCTGCTGTGAGGAAACATATCATATTCATATGCTACTATTGTCACTCTGAGTCCATATCTATGTCTTTTTCTTCACTATCTACACTTACTTCACAAATATGAACATACCATTGCTTATACACTGGAGGAATAAACTTCTCAAGCTTAAAAATATCACCCAGTTTATTCTGACTTATTGGCAATAGCGTACCGCACAGATTTCCAGCTAAATCAAAATTAATTTCATCAACATGCACTCCTTTCTTCACAGCAACAAAAGTATCAGACACCAGCATGTGTGTGTCACGCTGAGAGTGAGATTAGGATAAGTCTGGTGTTTGTCCACTTATCCTTCTCAACAAAAGTGAAAATATAAAAAATCATAACATTCAGAGTTATCTAGTTCTCTTTTTATGAAGCATTTGACTACTATTTCACACCGATAGATGGAGTAAGAGCTATAGTTGCGTTTCACATTAAAATCTCAATTTCATAAAAATGGCCTTTATCCACTTATCATTCTCAGGCCTTCAATTGTAACTTCTAAGGCTTTGGAATATTTTACTCCATCGTTCTTTAGTTATCAAAAGTGTGTACTTTGTACAGTAAAAGGTGTATTTTACATTAGTGATATACAGGGTGTTTCCGGGCTGGTGTTACAAACTTTCAGGGATGATGGGTAAGGGCACATGTATCAATTTGAGATAAGGAACCCTGGTCCGGAAATGACTGAGTCGAAAATTATAAGCAAAAATAGTTGTTTGGAAATGAAATTGTAATTTCGCATACGTGCCCTCCTTCTCTTAATCTTTGGAACAGTCGTGGAAAGATGGTATGGGGCGGATGTCTCCTACGTGGGTACTTGCCCTGATACAATATGTGAGCTTGTCTACTGTTCCCATTGGCTCATCCGTATTCGAAAATCAGGTCTGCTTATTCCGCTCCATTTCACTAGGACTGATCGACTGGACACTGCAACTTGTACACACACACTGCTGTCTACAGACGTGCATATCAGGACCGACCATGTCCGTTACACATTACGCTATTTGCATTGCTTTAGTGTAGTTTCCTGTCCCGACCCCTCAGACAGAGCACTGAACGGAATACTGTAAGTAGGCAACGTAAACAACGTCAGATGAATACAGTATGTGTAAGATGTACAGATAAAAACACATAAATAAGGTATAGAGAGGAATAAAATTATTTCATTTCCACACAACTATTTTTGCTTGTAACTCAGTAATTTCCGAACCAGGGCTCCTTAACTCAAATTGATACATGTGCCCTTCCCCATCATCCGTGAAAGTTTTTAACACTAGCCCGGAAACACTCTGTATAGTATAATTTCTTATAATCAAAAGCGAATACATTCGTTCGCAAATATACCAAAACTGCATTTTCATTTGCGTCAAATGTTCCTTATGCGCCCTCTTATTCTCAAAATACAAAAGAATGTGTAAATTATACAACGTACCAGAATTTAATTTTCATATTTTCTCTCCAAAAAATTATATTATTTGGTCGCTTCTATGCTAACGAACTGGCATATCATGATAATTTTTAATTTATTTCCCTGGTCTAATATCGTAAATAAACTCGGTTTGTGTGTATGAGAACTTGATGTCGATATTCCGTCATTCTCAACATATCAGTATGTCAGTTCATTTGATACATTTATATTTACTTTCTGTTATTGACATTGTATATTAGTCTTCTATAAAATCCGTGTTCCTCTTTGGGTATCTAAGATTGTAGCCTTTTAATATCGTATTATTGTTATGTACTGAATTACATATGATATGCGTAAATAATCACTTAGTGATTTAAAACGGCGCTCATTCCGTCGGATCCCGGCCACTTAGTCATTCGTAATTAGTGTACCTCTTCACATTGAACATTGTGCCACTGCCACACATCTGTGACACAGTGCATGAGGGATGGCACTATAGGGAAACTAAAAGGTGGAACTTAAACTGAGAGGATTCAATCCGGCATAGGAATTGGATTCCGGTGTGGCTTAGTGGATAAAGCGTCAGCACGTAGAGCTGAAAACCCAGGTTCGAGTCCCGGTGTCGGAGAGAATTTTTCTCCGCTCTAACCATCCTTCCTCTTAATATCGGCGTATTGGCCTATCACTATACAGTTTTACCACCGTGTGTGAGGTCTGGTAGCAGCACCATTTTATATAATTTCTTTTGGAAGTACCACAAATATTATGAAGTATATTGGTATTGATATTAATATGCTTTATCTTCAGTATGCTAATTTAATACTAAAAGATTTAAACTTGACACTTCTTCAATATTATGCTCATCTACCATGATTTTGCATTTTACTTAAACAATTTTTTAATATTGACATCATTCCTTACATAATAATTTTTTTAGTCGGTTATTTAACGATGCTGTCAACTACGAATACCATTTTGAACGGCAACCCACAGGCAAATCTCCTCGTTTATGGGCGAAAAGTATTTATAAAGAGCCCTTTTATGCACTTGTTTTGTATCGCGCCACATACGACTGCTAAGTGTCGTACATTCTTTAAATTAACTGGAATAAATGGACCAGTTTATGCATTCTCGGGCGTCCAAGTTGTTTTGTTCTGAAATATGTGCCGTCGTTCCTAGAGAACGCCAGCGGTAAAAAAATCGCGGCAACCTTTCTAAATACATGGCATTTTATTGGTCAGTTGCGCCACTTGTCTTCCGGCCGCTGCCTAGACATCAGCGCTGCCATCAGTGTTGCCAATTTAGCGGTATTCCCGCTAGATTCGTCGTTTTTCTATGTTTAGCCGGTAAAATTTATGAAAATTATATTGCTGATATAGGGATTTAGCGGGTATTTTAGCACTCACAGCGGTAAAGTGATTCCACTTTATATTTACAATATAACAATTTAGCAGTTTCTTCAGTGTTTCATAGCGTGTTTTTAAGAATCTATTTTGCAACACTGGCTGCCATTCACTCTGTCGAATCATTTCAATCCAGTCGCATGAAATTTCTATTCAAGTGGGATTGTTGTGTGGGTTGAAGTTTATTTATTACATACACATCTTTGGCGCCGTCCCTAGTTTAATTATTATCAGTAATTAATATTCCACTGTTTCATAGTTAAAATTTATCAATACAGTAATTTAAACTTCATATTAAATTTGAAAGAAATTTATAAAATTGATATAAAGTTACAGAAATCAAAGTAATAGCCCTTATGATAGGAGCCAGAGGATCTGTTCCTCATTTTGTAAAATTATTTTGTCAACACACATAATCTAAAAATCCATATATTGAAATTTATTGTGTTATTAGCATCTAAGGATTCATATCAGTTCTAAGAAACCGTTATAACTTACAGCTGCAAATGTCTATATTTCTGTATTTGTATATTGTAAAAATCCTTGTAACGCTCTTTTATTAGTTTTACGAGTAGATAAGCTTATATGAAGGGTTCAGAACCATAGTGGGCCAAGCGCCATTTACTAAAACCGTAGAAAACAAGGGTTAAAATGAAGTTATTACCATAATTCAATGGAAACATATAGCAAGCAATATAAAGTATACACATTAAAACTAAATTATATATCAATCTTCATTAAACTATGGTATTCACTTAAATTTAACTCTTGCTTTCTCCGTTTTTAATAAATGGCGCTTGGCCCACTATGGCTCTGAACCCTTCATATAATGTAATATTAATTTTCTTCTATACAATCAAATAAACTGCTAGAGTACACTTTGTCCTCGTGACAATTCTCTAATGAGACAAGTCTCTAATAAAGAAAAAAAGAATGTAGGGTGCATTGTCTTTCAGCTGTACCAGTTTTAATAAAAAATATATAGAACAGGTAACCAGAACAGAAGCGATGCTCTTGATCCCACATTGCATACCAATTAAAATAATGAAGCGATTTATGTTTAGAAAAAGTAAAAAAGTAAATGCACAATTATTAATGATGCTATATATACTGTACATTAAAAATATCCATTTGTATCACATAAGAGGGTTTGTCTTATAAATAATATAATATTGAAATCTGAGATAAATTTATCTTTCTTTGGTACATCGTCTCTACATAACTCTGGCAAACCATTCAGCTAAAATTTTAGTCAATTAAGTCACCGCAGTAACTTCGATAAAATTGGTGAACGACTTTAACTTGGTAAAGCGGTATGCCTAGCTGCTCACTGATTTCATCAACGTTGCCTGAAAAGAAATGCAAATGGAATTACATAAAGTGAATTTTAAAAGACAAGCGACAGCCCATTTTCTCGTTTGACTGTAGAAGTTTCTGAATATACATTCTTAAATTCGCACCTTTGTTTCTTTCTAAGAAGATTATGGACAGCTATTGAAATATTAAACGGAATTTTATATTTAAATTATTAAAACAGATATTTCTTTTAATTTACAAGACAGGAACACTTTTCCGATTTTATTAGTATCTATGAATCATCGATATCTCAGAAAATTGTCGTCGTGAAGATTATCCAAATTTTCAATATATATATATATATATATATATATATATATATATTTCTTCTACTTTATTCTGAATTTTAATGTTTCAAGGAACTCTTTTTAATTAATAGTAATTCATTTACAAAATTTTGGCTGAGAATTGATCAGTACTTATGCATTTTCCTGTTTGAATAACTTCAAGGAAAAATTGTTCCGGGGCCGGGTATCGATCCCGGGACCCTTCGCTTAGCGCGCGAACGCTCTACCGACTGAGCTACCCCAGGAACTATACACGACCCCGTCACAATTTTTCCTTTGTATCCACACAACTCAAATGAGCTGACAAGACGCCAGAACTGAACTATGAGCGCATACAATACTGTGCGACTTAAATTGTGGCTTTCTATTAACGTACCTCCAGTAACGAATCTATTATGCAAATCTGGCTTTCAGGTAGTAGCTCCCTGTAAAGCAGGTTTGAATAATTTCAAGGAAAAATTGTTCCGGGGCCGGGTATCGATCCCGGGAGGTACGGTGTCGTGTATAGTTCCTGGGGTAGCTCAGTCGGGAGAGCGTTCGCACGCTAAGCGAAGGGTCCCGGGATCGATACCCGGCCCCGGAACAATTTTTCCTTGAAATTATTCAAACCTGCTTTACAGGGAGCTACTACCTGAAAGCCAGATTTGCATAACATTTTCCTGTTATTTTCTAATTATTATTCTTGCCTAAAATATTTGTAATGTTTTCGTGAACACAGAGATAAAAAAGTTTTTTACTTGCCTCTTGGAAAAATATTTCTCTTCAATTATTTTTATAATGAAATTATTATTTAAAAATTTTACGACCAATTTAATTAAAATAAAAAAAATACTAGAACAAAAATTGGAGTGTATCTAGTTAAGATGTTAAAGATAACTAAGCAAGTAAAATGTGACTGATATATCTCAAAATGTATCAAGTTGTTATAAAAAATAATACGGTTTTTAAAGTTTAGGAAAACGAGCGACAAAGAGGAAATTTAAAGAATAGAATATATATATATATATATATATATATATATATATATATATATATATATATATATATATATATGTTTTATTTAACGACGCTCGCAACTGCAGAGGTTATATCAGCGTCGCCGGATGTGCCGGAATTTTGTCCCGCAGGAGTTCTTTTACATGCCAGTAAATCTACTGACATGAGCCTGTCACATTTAAGTACACTTAAATGCCATCGACCTGGCCCGGGATCGAACCCGCAACCTTGGGCATAGAAGGCCAGCGCTATACCAACTCGCCAACCAGGTTGACTAAAGAATAGAGAAGTGATATTTGCGATAATTGAAGAGCATATCTCAAATACTATTAGTGATGTCCAAGATATCTATCACCACCGGAAAGGGAAAAGTTTCTGTCTAAAGAAACAATTTAACTGAAAAATAACCTCTTTCACCTTGGATAGATGGATCTTCTCCTCAAGCATTTTAGTACAAAAACTGTGACACACACTGATTGTTACTGTTATGCTGCACAGTTTGTGTTTTGTACAATTTAAACAAAGCAACGTCAAACGATATAGACAATCACGTTTATTGTGATAATGTGCATGGATATTTTACTCGTACAAATATGAACAGTTCGTTTCACAAAATGTTGGAAAACAAAACCTAACACTGGAAATTTTTACTTCCCGGTGCATAATTAGGAGGCAGGGGAAAAATAAACACCTTTACATATAGTTGCAATGAATGAATTCTATTGGGAACAGTGGAAACAACCGTTCTTGGGTAAAACGTTTAATACACTCTTAAATAAACTGTAATTTTGTGTGGAAATGACAGGAGAGATTTTTCAAGAACAAAAAGTGGCATAATAAACGAGAGTCAGTACATACGGGTATTGGAAAGGAAGTGCATAAATCTATCCATGTACAGACATGACTCTGAATTTGTAGAATGAATTTTTTACACAAATCTTGTTACAAAGATAATATGTTTTATTGATTGTGTAATAGTAATAATAATAATAATAATAATAATAATAATAATAATAATAATAATAATAATATAAATTAATAATAATAATAATAATAATAATAATAATATATCCTCAGATTGAGGTTCTGGCTGATGTGTACATGTATTATCAGGCAGTACATCTCACTTGACGGTACGTGGCAGAGAAGAACAATTGTTTGTATGCATTGTCAGTCTTATTAGTGTAATATGTAGCTAATCGGAGATGTATGCAATGGAGAGGGAAAGGAGCTGGCTACACTACCCAATTATCTCCTAGCCTAGTTGCCTCATAAATGGTACCTTCTTGGTGTCATTTGTGGGGTTCAGACCTGTCTTCGGACAGTTGACTAAACAACAGCAATAATATAATATAAGCATAAATAAGAACTTATTAGAAAATATTGATGCAAAGTAGACATCTTCTTCTCAGTGGAAGAGATACAATGTAATGTAATTTAATGCTTTATATCCCAGTACCTTTGAGTCTTGATAAAATGAAATTTGGCTGACTTACAATACATCTCTTTTCCTCTAGTCTGCATTTTAAATATTTGAAAGACATTTTTCTAAGTAACAGTAATCTATTTCCAGATGTTTGTATGGATATTGTGCAATCATCATAAAATATTTCCATACTATTTTCCGCATGTGTATGAATATTTCAATCATTCTCATTTAAAAATGTTCATAGAACCTATACTAAGAGAATCATATAAAATCTTCTAATTATCTTTTTAAGTTTTTATGAATTTTTGTATTACAGTTGGTTAATACTTTAAACATTTTCAAAGTAAATATTGTCTCTTAAGAGTAATAGAGAGAAAGTGCTAGAATAATTATTTTAATTCGTGTTTTATTTTATTTTATTGGATTATTTTACGACGCTGTATCAACATCTAGGTTATTTAGCGTCTGAATGATATGAAGGTGATAATGCCGGTGAAATGAGTCCGGGGTCCAGCACCTAAAGTTACCCAGCAAATTCGTGTTTTTAAAAGTCAAGAACACATAAACTAGTAAAGTTTCATTAAAATATCTCAGAAACGTTTAGTTACCAGGCAAAAATGAACTGTAAAATTAAAAATTTCGGTGAAAAAGAATTTAATTTCACACACGACTAACGATATTCGTATATATGTTAAATGACATACCTCAGACACTAAGCCACCGGCGTGGCTCAGTCGGTTAAGGCGCTTGCCTGCCGGTCTGAAGTTGCGTTCGGGCGCGGGTTTGATCCCCGCTTGGGCTGATTGTCTGGTTGGATTTTTTTCCGAGGTTTTCCCCAACCGTAATTTGAATGCAAGGTAATCTATGACGAATCCTCGGCCTCATTTCGCCAAAATATAATCTCGCTATCACCAATCTCATCGACGCTAAATAACCTAGTAGTTGATACAGCGTCGTTAAATAACCAACTAAAGTAAAAAAAAACTCAGACACTATCAGAGATATATGATAAATTGTTTCACCTCAAGAAAGATAACAATTTAAATTATAAATTGAAATGATATTATTTTCTGACTCACGAAAGTTTATAACCTTCCTTAAGTTTGCAAGTTACAAAATCAACTCCTGTAATTGTGTCATAATATCCACTTCGATAATGTGATCTTACTCTTCTTCCTCCATTTTCCTTTTCCTGGTATCCATCTCTTTCCAATCTTGTACTTTACTACTCGTACGTTTTTTCTCGACTTTCTGTATTTCTATCGAAGTTTTTACACTCTTTTTCTTACTCCTGTTCTACCTTCAATCCATTTGATCTTTTCTTTTTCTTGTTCCTCATCTATTTCTTCTCGCCTTACTTTCTTGTCTCTTAATAAAATATATTCAGTGATTTCAAGTATATTTTAGGAGACTTTTACGCGAACACATTGAAATAATAATAAATTTGCTAATATTTATACTCCAAATGCAAACATTTTGCAAATTTAACATAATTCATTAATTAACATCAATTTAAAAGATATTTGTATTTAATTTCACAGTTAAAATCACGTGAAATTGATTCACATGCATTAGCTTTTAACGCTGCATCTTTGTATGACTTCAGTTTCTTGTCATACAAACAGGGATGTGTATGGTAAATAGCAACAAATCGACGCCATTGTGTAACTGAGAATAGCAGTGCGTTCTGATTGGCTGATTTCTTATGTTTCGCATAACCGTAAACGCAGGAGCTTGTAGCTTTCAAAGTTTATGTTTATGTTTACGTGTTTCATTGTGAACGGTTCTATTACATTAAATAGCGTCTAGCTTTTATGTTCACGTTACGTTTAATTTTCATTGTGAATTTCTCTTTACGGCCAGATAACCTCTAGCACAAGAGTTAGTTGTGTTGCATATTCATAAAATTTGGCTATATAATCTCAAAAGGGATTATTTTGAAAACTGTTTGTACCTCTGCACCATTGACCTAGATGTGTCGGAATCTACGCTCCTAAATCTACAACTTGGAATGAGTTTCATTCAAGCACCGCGTTCTGAGATCCAGACCTCTTGTTAGAGGCCCCGGCTTCATCATAACGTACTGTATTTCATTGTAATGACGGAAAGGTGTAAACACTATCTCTGCAGATTATCATAATGACTGCAGTGACAGCGACGAAGTTGATGACAGGGATGATTGAGAAGGACTGTGCTTGTGATATTACAATCGTCTGATCCTCTTGTGCAGGTCCACCCACCCCTGGGCGCTACGTATCGTGTAATGAAGTGGAAGAAGCAAATTACCTCGATGCAAATCGTGCGGTCAGGGTGCAGGAGGGTGGGAAATGGGGGATGGATACGCTCGGCCCATTAGCAAAGGGGTACAAATCCCTCCCCCATATTGTCGGTTATCAAGAGGGATCACGAGGGTAAGCCAGAAACCGGACTGAGTAGGCTTTACGTTTGCTGCGAGGGTAATTTCCACCCTCCCTCCAGTCCGCGGTTCTTCAATGGAGTAGTCCATTGTCGACTAACATTCCAGGGAGAAAAAAGTACATTTGTGATCTATATAAGTAACGAAGATCGTATGAGTTTTATTATGTTTGTTTTAATTTGTATGTATATATTTACGTAGGCTTATGTTGGATCATCCTACTGCCCCCATGCTTACTAGTAGAGTCTAGTATAACATGATTAAACACAGTAAATAAATATGGCTGTGGAGAATGAGTACTAAGCATTATTCCACCCTGCATCAAAGAGAAGTTGGTTGTTTTTTTATGTTCCGTACACTTGGCAGCCTTAAGGCGGCTTCACAATTGCCCGGGAATGGCAACTAGAACGAGAAGGGAAAGCCGAGGAATGAGAACGGGAATACTAATATTCACAACTGAACGGAAAGCTGAAGCGTCTGCGTTATTCTAATGTTTCAAGATGGACGACGACGAGTTAGTCACATATTTTGTACTTATTTTAATATGTGTTTCAGTCGCTCAGAGCACTAAAAGAAGGTAAATATTACTCCCTATAATAAAATAAAAAGTCATTTAATGTCTTACACAAATTTAATACGTATGAAAGTGGAAAATGAGAACTTCATTGTACTACGTTTCTTAATAAGGTTATGTGCTACTATCTAGTTGACATCATGATGTTCGTTACATTGTATTCCTTATTTTCAGATGGTGGGTTCGACCAATGAACCAACAAAGAAATGAGCGTGGAGCATTTGTGAATATATTCAAATATATAAAGGTACATGATCATGAGGCGTTTTATAAATATACAAGAATGGAACCCCAGCATTTCGAAAAAAATATTATCATTAGTGAAACACAAGCTACTCAAGAGGAGTAGGCGAGAATGTTTGAGCCCAGAAATTCGGTTGGCAATGACTCTAAAGTATCTGGCTCATGGTGGTTCATTTTTAAATCTGAGTTGGGAATTCAGGGTTGGGCATTCTACCGTTTCGAAAGTGATCGCTGAAACCTGTGATGTGTTATGGGAAGTACTTTATCCTTTATATTTTCCGTTTCCCACCAAAGAAGAGTGGTATAATATAAGCGAACGTTTCCTAGAGAGGTGGGACTTTCCCAATACTCTAGGTGCCATTGATGGGAAACATGTCCAAATCCAGTGCCCTTTAAGATCCGGTAGTATATTACAATTATAAACACACTTTCAGTTTAATATTAATGGCATGCTGCGATGCAGACTATAAGTTTATATGGGCTGACATTGGAGCATATGGCGCTGAAAGCGATGGTGGTGTATTTAGAAGAAGTAAAATAGGAAAAAAATTGGAGAATGGATCTGCAGAACTACCCGAACCTCGCACTCTACCAGGCAGTAATATTTTAATGCCATATTTCTTTGTAGCAGATGAGGCTTTTCCTCTAAAGCAGTATATTATGCGACCTTATCCTGGTAAATATTTAGGAGAGAAAAAAACTATTTTTAATTTTAGACTGTCTAGGGCTAGGAGAAATATCGAAAACAGTTTCGGTATACTCGCAAGTAGATGGAGAGTTTACAGACAACCATTGTTATGTTCAGTGAAGACTGCAGAATCAATAATTAAAGCCACATTATGTTTACATAACTATTTGAGAACAGAAGCTTGCAGCCAGCACCCATCTCAAAATTTGGGAAACTGGAGAGAAATCACAAGAAATGACACAAATTTCAGATCAGTTGGTCGAATGGGATCTAATATTGCTGCTCAGGCAATTTATAAATTACGGGATAATTTAGCGGATTATTTGGTTTCAGATGCTGGAGCAATATCCTACCAACATGGATATGTAAACAATGGGAGATAGAAGTATGTCAATGTTACTATATTTCAATTGAATTATGGAAAGTATTTATTGAACACAAAAATAGGAACACAGAGTATTTGATTATTTACAAGTATCCAATAAAATATTACAGAAATTTGTATTTTTTTAAATTTATGAATACACTTATACCAACATCTAAAATAACTTGTCTCAGTTTATGGAATATATTTTTCTAACAGGTCCAACACCTCCTCCTTAAATTTAAATTTATCTTTGTGTGGGATCATTTTCATGTCTTCAAGTACAGATTTCATGAAATTGAGGTCACTTGGTCCTGAATATTCCCTCGTTGCCACAAAAGACGTAAAAGAATCAACAACTTTAGAGAGGGTATCGTGCAGGTTGGCTCTCTTAGGGCGAAATTCCTCTTGGAAACTTCCACCTAAGGAACTTTCCTGCATGGGAGCTGGTGATTCTGTACTCGTACTGGCTTCATCGGAAAGGTGCATTGCTTCTGATGTAGCCTCAACACTTGTGCTCGGGGTGACATCTAGTGAGCTTACAGTTGAAGTCATTCTAAGCAAACAACAACGTCATAAGTTACAGACATATTATCCGTAAAATATACATAAGATTATAAAAATTTCAGTGAATTTTTTTAGTACAATAATAATGTAATCCAACATGTGTTGGAAAAAGGTTAATAGAATTATCAGTTAACAATGAAGATTAATTAATTTTAATTTGAGTGGCATTTAATAATTTAGATTTTCAATTGTAATAAATTGTAAATTGTTTAACAGACACTTAAAACAGATTGTTAATTGCTGATTGTAATTTCTAATGAATTCAGCAATTAATAATGAATAGAAACCAGATTGTATATTAGGAAAACATTTTTAAAAGCAAAATCAGAATGAACACATGTTTAATCCAACTTATCTTTTCAGATAGTAATAAAATATTATCTGCTTCAAATTGGAATTGACCTATAGATTGTAAAGATACTGTCAATAATATTTCCAACATTGTTTAGATCATATAGGCCTAAATGCAGCTCAGAAGTCAGAACTCTAAAAATGTGGAGAAATAGCATTCTTTTGTATTTCTTTTGTGCATTGAACATTTTTTCTCCTTTATTGTGATTCTCTTTTAAGTATCTTGATACTTTTAAATTACAGTCCTTCCTTGTTGTTGTTGTTGGGCAATTGGTTACACCCTCTCTGATCTATCAAATCTATCTGGAAATGAACAAATGCCAGAATCTGAAATACCTCCCAAAGTGCAAGATGTACATTATAGCTGTTACTACAGGGTATGTCTGTACCCTCAAAATCAAATCTAATCAATAACTAACACTTGAGATTAATGATATTACTTACTGACGGTTCACTCTGTATGTATGAGTGTACAAACACACACAATCTATTACAAACTATAGTTATATACAGAATGAACAGTAAGTAATGTCATTACTTTCAAGGGATTATTCTTTGATAAATTTCAAAGAAAAACGTTTAATACATTTTTGCTCCTTTTTTAGCTTCCTTTTCGAGAAAAAAATTATTTTATATGAATCATTTCATAGCATATTTTGTGAAAGCTACTGAATTAATTCCCTATATGCTCAGTCAATTTAAGAGAGCAATGTATTATGGTCATAAATGACTGAAATAATTTTAGTTTGTCCTCTGAATGTGCAGAAATTTGATCCGAACAAATGTATGTTTTCGTTCTGAGAAGTAATTTTAATACGTAGTGCAGTGTGAGAACGTTGTGAAGGTTATTGCTGCCTGCAGAGAGGCAAATATATGTTGTCGTAGGCCAGGTACCTGAACAGCTGGCGTGTTCGAGACGACGGTTGAGAAGCGAAAAATATAAACATATCACATACGATTGATTTTAAAGACGTCTCGGGAAATTTGATTTGTTGTATAAGTTCACCAGTTATTACTTTAAAATGAAAGTGGGAGGGAACTATAATTTCTAATTGCCGGAAGAAAATGTTTGCGTATAACAAATTGAGTTTCTTTTTTAATAAGTTGATTTGTGTAACTTAAAAATAAGCTTTTCGTATTGCCTGTGTTCACCGATAGTATAGTTAAAATTAAATTGAAAGAGTTTACAAATGAATATTATTTTAAATTTATTTTCGTTTAATGTAAAATAGCATAATATCGTATTTTTATCTTTGCCTGTGGAGTTTTAAATGTTTCAAAATCTTGTTTTTATAATGTGAACTAAGCATCATTATTGTTTTAGTTCTTTAGCTTATTTAATTGAAATGAGAGTGTAGAAATATTTCTTAATGTTTTAAATTTATTTTGAAATAAGCGTATCTTATGGACTATATTCTCTGAATATTTCGTTAAAATTAGGTTGTAGAATTTATTTCCAATTTTTCAAGTTTTGTTTAACATGAAGTGAGCAGTGTTCATTCTCCGTTCTCTAATACAGTAGGTATAACATCAGCTGTATTTTTTATGAGTTAAAACCAAGGTACGTGACAGTGACCTTCAACTTCAGAACAAGCCAGGTGAAGGGGTTGTTCAGAACAACAGAGACTTATGTGCACTCCCCACTGATTACACAGCGTTGCACAATCTCGTAAAATCGTAAACCATGTATTTTGAAATGCACATTTTTCTGGAAAACTATTCACAACACAGCAAAATGGTATTTGACTTTTTTGTTGCTCTTTACTAAAGAAATCATACACTAGAATTAATGACATTACTTACGGTTCACAAACTATACTACATAGGAAATTAACAATGCCATAAGAAATGCATGTATAAAAAATTTAAAGTGGAATTTAATGTAATGTGTAGGCCTAATAATTTAGTAGGCCATGTGGAAAAGAAGACTATTTACATGATCCTTTGTTAACGTAAGATTTAAGTTAGGTTTTATTGGTCATGGTATCAATATTAATGCCATCAAACAGAAATTTAGTTGGAACTATAGTTTGAAATACATAGCTTACTGATATATATATATATATATATATATATATATATATATATACATACATACGAGAATCTTAAATTTAATTCGCTTTCAGCTAGAATAGTGGGTGCCAAAAATATTCATACTTACTTCCTCTTCCTAATCTAAGGTGCCAACCACAACATAGAATTATAAAGGGAGAAATTATTTTTCTTCTGTTGAGCCCCAGAACCAGAAGGGGGGATAGCTGTAGAATCCGTCAAGGCTGTCACAAATCTGTCCCTGAGGCTGTCCCACTTCTTCTTAACAGTTTCGGCTAAAAATAATGCAATATATTAATATTTTCTCGCCTTTCCGAAAGTAAAATATATAACTAGAATTAATTTATCATCAAATTAACATTAAACGTTGAGTGTATGCATTTTATATGAACATTGATAAATAATATCAACATATAAAATGAAATGAAAGGAAATGTACAGTTTCACAAAATCAGAAGAAAAATGTTGTAATATTGCCAACTTACCATCACTATTCAGGATCTCTGCGATTGTACACCAAGCATTTTCTTTTATTCTTACATTTTTGAATTGAACATTTGTCTTGTCATATAAGAATTCTTTTTCTTGCACATACAAAATTAATAATTCTTCAAACTCCGTAGCTGCCATGATAATCTCGACGAACAATCGACAATCGGAATTGAATAAATTACTGATTTGACATGCGCAGAAGAATCCCGGGAATGGAAATGTTAAAACTTCGTGAAGTTTTGTTTCTCATTCCAGGGCCTACCGTTCCCAGAAAGCAATTGTGTATCCATACATTAAAAAATAAAGCTTCCAAGATTTTTCTCGATTCCGTTCTCGTTCTAGTTGCCATTCCCGGGCAATTGTGAAGCCGCCTTTAAGCCTTATTCTGCTTGTCGGTGATAGACTGCATTTGGTGAAATAAATCCAAGGATTTGCCATAGAATTACCCGACACACGCCTTACATTTATGAGAAGAAATGGAATGGTTGCCTGGAATAACGTTGTAAATCAGTTTTTACAGTTTGTCAGGAAATTGAAAATAGGTTTATTGCGTGCTAACGTTATTAAATATTACAAAATTATGACAGTGTGAGGTCTGTATTAATACTTCAGTAAGTTCTCACACTATTTATATGTATGTATTGCCTTTATCTTCCAAATTACACAACTTTTCGAACATTTACTGTAGAAAAACGTTGTATGTCAATCCAGGGGAACAACGTTGTAAAGCAAAGAAATTTAAATACTTTCCATATTTCCTGGTAAATTCGTTATAGTTGTTACATTTGAGTACATTAAGTAAATAATAATAATAATAATCATCATCATCATGACAAATTAATATCATAAGTACTTGAAACAAATTACACAACTTAAATTATATGTTTAGGCACACAATAGCAATATTACACACACAAGAATCCTTTTTTTCTTTATTCTGTTATTAGGCCATGGTAGAATTCAGAGTAACCATGACCAAAAGGAAGATAACTTGACATTGCAATCAGATCATTTTTTTCTCTTTTGTGATTGGAATAGGGCCATGATAAAGACGAGGGGAGTTATCATGTGAAATATGATTTACTATTTTTTTTTTTTAGAGAATACATTGTCCATGGTAACATTATATCTTGGAATTTCCTCTATTTCAGAGACATGGAATCATCAGAACTGAACTGAAACCAAGCAGCTGTTGTTGTCTTGAGGTCTGGATCCCTCTTTATTGTTTGCTCTGTTAGCCCTATATCCCTGAAGTATTCCTGTTGCATATGAACAACCTCAAATGGTTTGCTTGGCCTTGCTTTGGCAATAACCTCTATCGGTGTGACACGCTACAAGTATGATTGTCCGCCATTTTATTTGCGTTACAACGTTATTCAGCTCAGCAACACAATCAAAATACTACAGCTCTCGAAGTAGTGTGAATATCAGCAAGATTCAAGATGTGCTATACAGCATTTTCAGCCGAAAACTCAGTTTGGTCAAAAACGGACTTAGAACGTTATTCTAGGCAGCCATTCAATTGAAAAAAAAAATCATTCAAATAAACAGTCCAAGTGGGATTGGAACTCACGCTCGAGAGCAGGTTCAGATATCTACAGATATCCAATCCGACTCAAACCATCAGGTGACCAAAACTTGGAACTCATATCGCCCGCTTTCATATTCTCTCTCACTACCATCACATCAATACTCATGACGAGATAAAACGCACCAACGGAATTAAGCACCAACCTAAATACTAAGCCCTATGTATTTTATTACGTCCTTGAGGACTGGCTCGTTCTCTGTTAGAGACAATAGAGTGTGACGGTAAAGAGATGTGAGAATTATTATTTATTACTACGCGTCGCTCTCTTGTCACTTTCATATCTCGTCGCTATGATACGGGCCGATATACATTCACTGAATATTTTATAAGCCACCCCATCTGTCGAGAATAACAAATGAGCGCAGAATTCCGCAGCCTCTACAGAAATGCTTCAAGAAACAGTTCTTTATTAAAAGAAGCGTTTAATCTTTGAAGTGGCAAAGATCAGATACTTCCGTATATATTATTTCTCACCACTTTTCGTTGACAAATGCGCACATCATCATGCAACCGCTTGTTTAATTTGTATATAAACATGAAAATTTGTTTAAGTTATTCCCATGTAAGCGTTTTTATGCATGTATCCTCCATTTATATGTATACTTGATTTATTGTCTCTACGAAAGGAATCCCGAAAATAAAAGGCGATGATATACTGTAGAGTAGACCATGCCTGCACAAGGTTTGCGATCTCCGAGCCGGCTCACAGCTCATGAGCGGAATGCAGATATTAGCTGCGCTTTTCAATTTTCGACGACCAAAAGTCGTCTCATTCCTTTTTTGGGGAACTGTACGTAGAGACTGGCATTTAACAGGTATTTTTTTCTAACATAAAGATTAGTTACTTACATAGGCTAACTAATGCTACATAATAATCCTAATTAACCTTCTGAAGGTTCATATACTCTAAAATATGGAATTGGAGTTCTTTCTGTATGTATATCCCAATATTACAAAGTGCTGTGCGTAAGTTTATAAGGTAAAAGCACATTACCAGTGTTACGTGTTAAACATTAGATGGCGCTTAAATTGTAGTTCACTGTGTTGAGTCTTAAACGAGAGTACAAAGCCATTGTTAATTGTGTGCTTGGGAGCTTTATGGGTAATTAGTAGAAGAACATTATCTTGCGTCTTTACTGAAGAAAACGGGTAAGCCAGTAAGCCGCTAGCAATCCTTCTTGATTTCAAAGAAACCGTATCAATCTTACCTACAATAAACACTTGTGGTACAACATAATGAATTTCCACAAATAATAGCAAATGTATCGCTTTAAACCGAGACTTAAAATAATTGTTTTATATTTATTACAGTGGAAAATAATTCTTTTTAACGTGATTTGTGTAATATAATTTCTTTGCATTTTCTCAGATAGAAATTCAATCGCATTGTAAATTTTACTACTCATATCCTGTCTAGTAAAAATAATGACATTTCCCTACTTTTCACAAATCTGAATACTATTTCTCACGAGGTTTCCTTCAACGTCAGCTTTTTAATACGAATAATGTGTAAGAAAGCTTCTTTTCTTCATTCTTTACGTGTTTCGTTTTCAGTTAAATTTCTTTGCTGACAATCGGACAACTTCTAAATGTTTATTCAACACGTATACCTGCCTAGAGAATTCCGATAATATCGATGTTTGCAGAGCAATCTGTCAATTTGTAACTACTTTCTATCAAGTTTTCTTTTTGAGACAGGTAGAGGTAGAGAGACTCTCTGATACACATCTGACAGTTTTCATACAATAGCTGAAATAAGTGACTCATTATGGCAAATAAGACAGCCATTTGTACAGTAGGTATTCACGCGACAGATTTCATTTAGAACAATTTTCAGTAAAATAGCTCTTCCCATCTTCATTATCGTTGTCGTTAGTAATATCATTAGAAATTGTTAGCTATTATAATTTAAATGTCGGTACGATGAATTTTGTTTTTTGCTTCCTTAGGTGACTTTTTTTACTTTATTTTCATTTGGAAATTCTTTTGTAAGTATATAGGTATTTATCTATATTAATTAAATTATGATTTTTTACTTTCTATCTTAGCAGTTACAGTAATTTCTTTGTTGTTAATGTCTATCATACAATTTATTTCTTCTTGCACATTTTCTGCTTACAAAGTGTGTGTATTAAGATTTTAATATATTTTATTGTTTCATGTTTACTAAAATTTATAAAATATTTATCTTGTTTTTCTTGGAGAATTTTGTTTTATTTTACACAAATTCCCCTATTAAAGTTTGAGCCAAGATGGCAAAATATAGAAAAGACTAGTAATAACATACAAGTTAATAACAAGTATAAATATTAATGAAGAAAATGTAAGGAAAAATTACAATTATTAACTCACTATGACAAGAAACGAATAAGATGTAACTAAGATATTGAGGTATAGAATTATAAAATAGGCAAACAAATAAAAACTTAATAACTAAAAACAATTAATGACGAGGATATATAAAACAATTTGGAATGTATTATTAACGCATAATAACAGGAAACAGTTAACAAGACATGAAAAATATATTTAAAAATTACAAATATTAACAACTTAAAACACCGTAATATAAAACTTAATTAATTGTTAATAAAATCCTCATATCAATGAAATTAATTAATGGCTATATAAATCGTTTCGTAAAATTGAATAGAACCTCTAAGGGAGGCTGTCGTCATATCTTTCACAATATGTTTCTTAAGGCCAATGGAAGTCCAAAAATTAAAAAACAGTGTGAGCCTCACAACATAGTGTCGTATTCATTTGATGGTCTAAAGGCAATTAAATCATTTCTTCTGGTAATATCATTGGTCACCAAGCCACACACCTTCCCAAACAACGTGAAACCTGTCTCACTGACTGCCTGAGCAATGTTCTTCCTGATATTATGGTGATTGCTGATTCTAAGCAATTCTCAGAATGCACAGAAGCCCAATACGTGTCCAAGAGCTTCCTTTTCTCTGTGACAGCACCGACAGAGATTGTAGTCCTAGGATGTGCGCGGTTCGAATCTAAAAACTAAGACGTTGGCTATCATTTTGATGTCGTCCTTCCACTCCGAACACGAAAAAAGAATAGTTTCTACCCAAGGACAAGTCCTTCACTTCGAATCGAGCATTATTAAATCTTCTCTCTTTTCCGTCTTCCTAGTTCTAATCACGTCAGGATTTATTTAAGTGTTTAAGGATCAAAAGCGTCCTAAGCTAAATCCAGTGATGTTGAATCTCATTTTGAAATAGTTCTAACTGAAGTTCTGTACACGTCTCAATGACCCTGTATAGGCCCGCACTTTAAAGGTGACGTAACTTTTAATTCCTGAATTATATCAAATTATCCACCCTCTTGTTTTCATACAGGATGTCACGTTGTCTTCATAGATTTTTTCATACGCGATTGGTCTCCTAGTCTTCACTATTAGCCTATATGTCAATATAGTCCTTCCAGTGTTCAGTGAGTGCTTCTCTTTCGTCATTTTTGATTTATTTATAATCTTAGCCGAAGAACATGCAAACAATTTAAAACCACTATGCAGGTATTAAATAAAATATAATAAAATCTCTAATTTAAATGTTCCCGGTGAAAATAAGATGAAGCTTATTTTCATTAGAGAGATATTCCTACAAAAATTGTTGTTTTCCTCAACTTTCCGAAGATCTTCGCGTCCTGTCCTAGGGTATTTGCTATTGAGAATGCACTGTTTACTTCATAGGAAGAAAGTTAAACTTATTCCCAGTCCTGGGATATATTTTTCACCGATGGAGTTGCAGGAAGTGAGGTTAATATGAAATTCTAGTCCATTAATCATACAGGCTTCTCTCATTGTAATTTGCATAATCTGCGATAAGGCGTGGCAAAGGAGCGGAACGTCCCATTTTTATGACAAAGTGAAGTTTTCCCTTCTTTGTGTGCTCATTTTCAAGTGTCTGCTAGATATACGCTCCTCCGTTTCGAACCCTGATCCCGCGAACTCGAATTTCGATGTATTCAATTATTTATCAATAGCAAATATGACACCGATGTGTAAGCATGGCATAAACTTTATATGCGTGCACATTTAAGACATAATATGTAGCAATATAAGAACCAAAAATATACATAAATACGAAATTAAATGAGTATGTTGTTATAGAACAGCACATCTATTGTATAAAGTATTAGGCTATATAAATACATTATATCGAATGAAACATGAAGACAGAATAAATGTGACACAAAGAAAAGAAAATAATTTGCAATTATATTTTCAGAGCAGTTATGTTTTGAACATAAGCAGATTTAGCAACAAGTTTATTAGATCAGTCAGAAGTAAATATAAGACAGAATTGAATTTCGGAGAGAAGTAAAGCATTGCAGAAGAAGAGGCATTTATAAAAACGATATTTCATCAGAGTTATATTAGTCACTATAAGAAGAAAAGCAGTAGGCTAGAAATGAGTTTTCCCTCGAAATTCTTACGAAAGAGGGCCTATTGGCGTAGCTTAGAGATTACCGCCTTTGACCCTGAACTAACTCGTTGAATTCGGACGTGGGTTCGAATCTCGTACGTACGGAGTAAAATATATTTCAAAATTAGACGAAAATAGTGCTCGTTTTACTTATGGGATTAAAAGTAGTCGGGCGGAAAGAATCGCCGTAACTGCTGTTCATTTTGTGTGAGAGTTCAATCAATGTAGATAAGGAAAATATATAATTTCTATAGGTTTAATAACGAACAACTGCAGCACACTCTTTAATCTATTCACACTGTGATATTATTATTGTGTTGTCGAACATTTCGCATAAGGCACGAAAATATCTCTTGGAAGGCATGTAAGGATGTTTTCTACACAAGTGTCGTAAATAAATATTCGATGAGCTACAGACAGAGGAAAATGTATCAAACAAACACTAAAACAAAACAGAAATGCGTACAAAATCGGATATTATTGTTAGCTAGTGTGAGTCAGTTCAGCCGAAGTTGAAGACGCCTGGAAAGCAGTTCAACTACTTTCCACTGATTTGTATTAACTTAGCCAGTGGACACACAATAGATTTATATCACAGTCTACTATATACAGTCACGAAGCTTGAGTTTTGAGGGTGCAAGAAACAATAGACTGTGACGGTTCTATTTTGCATTGCCTGTAATGAGGCGATATTAGCGATCCTAGTGGTGAGCAACTATCTAATGTTTACATATTTACTACGTATTGAGCTTCGCGACTGTAATTACTAGACTGTGTTTATATTTTGTAAATGAGAAAGGCGAATGAAGTGATATGAATTTCAAAATGTCTTTATATGATTTTTTACTATATGTCGTCTACAAACCTCTACAAAATTGCACTCAAATAAATGAAGCAATATTTACAGAAGCTCAAGAACTGAAGAAAAGATCTGCAGTTTATGTATTACCAGATGTAGAACTTACTGATATAACAATAACGGGGTAGCAACAAGGATTGACGAGTTCCCAGACAAATTCCAGAAGTTGTCTCGATTATTTCTCTTTCAGCCTTAATAATCTACGACCTTTACTAAGATTTCTTCATCCACAGCTGTATGGCGTCCTTCATCACAACCCATAAAAAAAATCGACCTGCGTCAAAATAATGTGGCTAGCCACAAGCATGTTTCATAAATGCTTCTTTAAAAGTGATGCATGACGACAAATGTCATAAATTGTTGACTAAGACTAAAAGCTGTAATACTTATCATTTTATTATGATTATATAATTTTGCTTTGTTCGACACAATTTCCAACTTTAACTTTCATAAAAAGTGTCTTTGAAGCCGGGTTTTCCTGACGTTTGTCTTCTTGTAGATTGTGTTGCTAGTTCCAGTAGCCTTTCTTTTCCCAAATTAGATTTTAAGAAATGTGCTACTTATTTATTCCAAAACTGTAATGATGATGTTTTCCGAATGAAGACTGGGAAATAATATTTGAAAAATATATTTAGCTCTGGGAATTTATTTGTATATTGCTATAAAATTTTAATGGCTTCCTCTCAATCCACGTACATGGCTGAACGTGTTTCAGAGGATGACGTCGTTTGAAAGTAATTATAAAATTAATCAAGGCATATTTCATTACGTGACAAGAGCGGAATTTGCTGGAGGAGAGAGCTTCAAGACGACAAGAAGTGGAGTTTTACTTCGCAGACAAATGAGGGCGTGAGGCAGAGATAAGTTCAATTCAGCTTCTGTAAGAGACCCTCTCCATGCACTTCACGTAAACTGCAGACAAAACGACGAACGCCAGGGAATTCCCAACCACAATACAATCACGTGACATCACACACGAAATAAAGTTCTTATGTGCCTGGGATGGTAAGAGAATCTATTTATCACGGACTGTATAGGGATAGCAACCGTCACTAACAAATCGGACTGGGTCAAAAGCTTTTACGATATCAAATAATATTTTAAGATGTTTATTATAGAATTATTTGTGTATTATTTGTACGTTTCCGCACATAATATGTCGCACCCAATTGTTTAATATCAACAATTTATTGTTTTTATACACAGAAATATAAGTTAAAAGTCAGGATTTTAATATCTCAAATAGACTGATGGAAGTGTACCCGATTCTCTGTGGAAAGTTTGTTTTTAACATAATGTTTTGAAGTGTTAATAATTGATTTGAATATTAGCGATTACGCTGCGATGAACCTCTGCATCGTAGTATGCCAAGAATATCACTATAATATTAAATGTAGGCCTACATGAAACTATGGAAAGTTTCGAATAAGATGAAACAATGAATCGGAAAAATGGAAAAGAAAACATAGATACTGATAAATGTGTTCACAAAAATAAAGTAATAAAAGCGGAGGAAACAAGACACGAATGTAAGTGGATATAAGAATTGGAGTGGAAGTCAAAGGAAACATAACCATTATGAACAAAGGAAAAGAAAATATAGGTAGACTACAAAAAAGTGGCTAAAAGAAAGGAATTCGGTATTGTAAGATACAGAATTTAAGAAGTATTATAAAAAAGGTAGGTAAGAAAGAATCAATAAATAAGGTAATGTAATTCAAGTGAAGAAGATTACAAACATGCAGAATTAGTTTGGGATGACATTAAACAAAGTGCAAGATTTAGAGAGGATGAAAATACACTGCTTCGCCGATTTAGTGGATTGCGTTTGAGTCTAAAGAAAGCAGAAAATAGTACTACATGGTCTGTTGTGACAAGAATCCACACAGATTAATATGAAAATGGTACAAAACCTAACATACAAAGACGCATAAAAGTGTATAATTCAAAAGTCAGTTCGTATCATAAACTTCAACAGCTGATGTTCTAAGCACGCTGTCTCGCTTTCAAGAGGAACAATCCAGTCTTTTGTTCTCATTCTCTATTCCGTATGAGGTCAAAACATGCAAGCGAACCCCTATTCCGACTTAGTATCAAGGGTGATGGATACAATTGAAAAAATAAATGAAGTATATGAGATAGGGAAGAAGTAAACTCAAGAGTTTAAAAGTAAATGAACCGCAGAGAACAAGAAGAGAAACCTAGACAATAATGAAATAAATAGGAAAGTGATAATCTTAAAAGAGAAGAAGACTAAAGAGGAACTGTAAAATAAAAGGTGGAGTTACTCTACGGAAGCGAATCATGCGCAGTTACAAATAAACTGAAAAGCAGAATACAAGGTTACGACAATAATATCAGAAGATTGTATCAGATCAGATCTTATATTAAATTAGGACATAAGAACGGAATGAAATATTTATCCTATAAATGACAAAATAAAAGAATACTAAAATCAGTGGTTACAACATATACAAATAATGGTTTATTATTATTATTATTATTATTATTATTATTATTATTATTATTATTATTATTATTGGGTTATTTTACGACGATGTATCAAGTCTCAGATTATTTAGCGTCTGAATGAATTGAAGGTGATAATGCCGGTGAAATGCGCCCAGGGTCCAGCATCGAAAGTTCCCCAGCATTTTCTAGTATTGGGTTGAGGGAAAACCCCGTAAAAACCTCAACCAGGTAACTTGCCCCAACCTGGACCACCTGGTTTCGCGGTCTTACTCGCTAACCGTTATTCCAAAGACGTGGACCAAATATGGATTAGAACGAGAGTACCCAAAGCACCATTCCACTACAAACAACGAGGAAATAGAGACTTGGGAAGGCCAAAATGATATGAAGAGAGCAACTGTGACATAGAACCGGCATACTGCCTACTTCCATGAAGTGAAGAAGAAGAAGAAGCAGTAGAAGAAGAAATGTTAGAAAGAGAAAAGTACAAGTCAATAAGGATGCATAACAAGGAATACAAGGAAAGAAAGAAAAGAAAAAAAAACATGATTTTCACTATTTTAAAGAGATTACAACTGTAGGCCTACATTATGTTATTGAGATAAGAGGCTGTAATTATTCTGAATTCTGGCATAAATTTTATTTGGTGTGCATTCAGTTTGCTTTTGTTGGGGCTACACTCATTTTTTGTGTCGAGACTTTTAAGAGAGATAGCAACGTTGCGAAGCAAAAGAACTCGGTAGCTGTCATACAGGCCGCCATTTCGCTCAACAGACTTTTATTTAAATTGAATCAACATGTTAACAAAACGCCATAATCTTAATTTACAGCTCACATGTAATTTCGCCCTCATCTATGTGACGTGAACTTTTCCGCATTAATGTAATCTTTAAATATTTTAAGCAAGATGAAAAGTTTCCTTTAAATGGGTCTGATTTCAGTATTTGTAGCACCATTAATCGAAGGGTTACAACGTCGGATTCCCACGTCGATGGTCCGAGTTAAAATCCCGATTAGTCCAAGTGCAATTATTACAAGCTCACTATAAGAATTCTTGACTTTTGTCACTGTACCATAATTCAATTCACCATATTCCGTTCTGTCGTACTGACGCAGTGATGTGATTGAATATGATAGATCGGTAGTAGATAAAACGATTAGTGGGTAGAGGTGGGAGAGAAACTCATGTTTCATTACGGTCCGCCTTCCACAAAGAAAAATATTCCATGTAATGTAAGGTAAGAAGATATTTACATTTAACATTTTCTTCACAAGAATCTTATTTTCAGAAAAATGCCGAGTTATATATACTACCGGTCAAAAGTTTTCGATCACCTATCATAACTATGAATGTATGGTTCAAACAGGGATTTCGTTTTGAATATTCTATCATATCATAATGCTAGAGAGAGAAAAGATTTATTTTCTTGGTTTATTTAGTTTTTCAATATGTGTTTGTATATTGAAATAAAGTATAAAGTTGTTTTCATTGCTGATCAAAAACTTTTGACCGGTATATTGTTGTTGTTATTGTTTAGTCAATTGTCCGAAGACAGGTCTGAACTTCACAAGTGATACCAACTAGGCACCACTTATGAGGCAACTACGCAAGAAAACAATGGGGTACGATGACCAGTTCCTTTCTCCCTCCATTGCACACTTCGCAAATTAGCTACATATTATATTAATCATAATCAGACTTCAGATGCATACAAACAATTTGTTCTTCCTCTGACACATCGGTATTTTTTAATTGGGTCATTTTACGACGCTGTGTCAACATCTAGGTTATTTAGCGTCTGAATGAAATGAAAGTGATAATGTCGTGAAATGAGTCCGGGGCCCAGAACCGAAAGTTACCCAGCATTTGCTGGTATTGGGTTGAGGGAAAACCCCGGAAAAAACCTCAACCAGGTAACTTGCCCCGACCGGGATTCGAACCCGGGGCATCGGTATTATATTATATTAAATATAATATATATAAATATACATTAAATATAATATATAAACATTATATTTAATATATATGTATATATTTATATAACAACAATATGTGTCAGAGAAAGAACAATTATTTGTATGCATATATATATATAATTATATGTTAACTTAATTTTTCTTTCCCTTGTTAAAAACACTGAACCTATTAATTTTAATCTTAATCTTCAAATTTGTTGCAAACTTATTATATTATATTATTGCGTTCTGGATCCTTGTGGTGGAGGACAGACGGTTTTTTTTTTAATTTCTCTCTCTCTCTCTGTGTGCGCTTGCGTGTGAAACCTTCCGATGTTAGAGAAAACGGTCGAATTGTGATAATGAAAATGACGATGACATAGCGATAATGATCATGATGGTAATGATGGTGAGGACGAAGAATATTTTATGGGATTGTACCATTCGTAGATGTTCTTTGAAATCGTTGCAGACGGAAACTGTAGGTAATAGAAAAAGAGTAAATAAAATAGAAATTTATTGACCGAGAGTTTATTGCGGAAATAAAAGTCTCGTTTGTTTTACTAGGATTGCGTCCCGGTATTCTCTCTCTCCACGCTGACAGCTATTGATTCCAGGTCTGAAGTTGTGTATCATTCACTTAGCTGCATAAATGTTTTTCCAACGACGTTCACTTCTCCAGGTTTCTCGACTCGGTATCTCCGCTGTGTTTGCCTCCAAGAGTAACAAATATTTGAAAGTTTCCAGGCCTCCTTCAGTGACAACTCCACAGTAACCTGCGATCCCCGCTCTTCCTCTGTCGGAATAATCTCGGATGTAGACACAAGAGATCGCTGCAGTCGTCGGGGGTTTACATAAGTATACATAGAAAGAAGCCTTGTTCCTCAGGTTGTGGGTTGAGAGCTTCTTAACCTTTCTGCATAGTCTGCACAACTGATAACGAGGCAGAATGTTTAATCTAACTTGGTTTATGTGAACATACCACGTTGAGGATACCTTACCCTCGCCAAATTACACTAACTCGGAGTGTTTTAATTGGTCAAGTTTCATCCACGGTATGTCAGTTCTTTAGTTTTTATGTAGAAAGAGAAAGAAACGGAAGACTGGAAAAGGTGAAAAAAGAAAGTAGAGAGCATGATATGAATGGAGAACAATAAAAAGGGAATGGAAGGGAATGAAGGGAAAAGCATATTAAAATATAATTCCAAACATTGAAAGACAGAAAATTATAGGAAAACCAAATGTAAATGTGAATAAAATCTAAACAATAGAAAACTTAAGTAAATATAGGTAATAGACACAAACAGAGGAAACAAATTAAGGGGTTAGGTACAGCTTACAGCAGTAAAATGTTTGGATATATTCAACATTTTTTTCCTCCATTACTGTATCTTGTACAACAATAAAAATTAGTATGTGTAAAACACTGTCCTTCTGCTGTATGAAAAGAAATATATATTTTTATGATTTAAAAAAATTATATATATATATATTTTTTTTTTTCAAAATTCATAACGGTGGTAGTTCACTGTGCAGTGATGAAGTTTTTCCCTCATAACTCATAAAAGTGTTAAATTTTTCATGTTCTCTTTAATGAATTTATTTTCTATCAAACAATCTATGAAAGGTAGAGAAGTGATCTTGCAGCATATTGTAGATATGACATGCATAAATACACACACAAAATTTCATCACAGAATGTTGGATAGTTTTTGAGTTATGTGGGAAAAGCTTCAACCCTGCACAGTGAACTGAATTTTGAAAAAAAAAAAAAAAAAAAAAATGTAAATAATTTTTTTAAATCGTGAAAATATTTTTTTCATATAGCAGAAGGACTGTGTTTTACACATACTATTTTTTATTATTGTACAAGATACAGTAATGGAGGAAAAAGATGTTGAATATTTACAAAATTTTTCTGCTTTAAGCTGTACCTAACCCCTTAAAGTAGAAAAGGAAGAAATAACAGGTAAGTAAAGTGTGGATAGGTAGCAAAATAACAGGAAATGAAGTGATAAATGAATCACGGGAAGAAGATAACGAATGAAAGGAATTAAGATAAAAAAATATTAAAAGAGAAAACATTTTAATATTTTTATGATCTATAATATCATAAAGTTCAAATGCAATTTATCAGTCTTTATTGTGATTTTAATCCTTTTGTAATTATAATACAGGGTGATCCGTTTGGGAAGAAATAAAATAAAAATGTGATAAAATGATAACTGTTACTATTTATCGTTAAATAATATGTAAATGCATTCTAGATAAATGAGAGTTTGTCCTAATTAGACCTCAACATGCCCACCATTGCGAACATGACACAGTTAATATCTTGACGCTAATTCCTCTCGTGTGATCTAACATCTCAAGGGTAACTTCCTCAAAAGTTGAGAATATCTTTGGTCTGAGATCATGAATAAATATCGCTGGGTCGCTGTGCATACATATTATTAATCACGGAACCCCAGAGAAAGAAATCGAATGGTGTCAGGTTTGAGGAATTTTGAAGTCACATAATTGGCTCTCCTCGACCACACAAGTTGTTACCAAATGTGTCATCCAGATAACCATGGACGTCTGTTGCCCAATGAGGTGGTGCACCATGCTGTTGAAACACGATATCCATGTTGTATTTCTGTTGCAATTGTGGTTCGAAAAAGTTTTTCAGCTTGTCCAAGTATGGTCCTGATCGAACTGTTTCTTCTGAAATACAGATTATAGTAACTTATTGCTCACAAAACATTAACTTTATGACTAGCCCGTTCAAGTTCATATGATACAATCGGATTTTCACATTCCCGTATGGTTTCTTTATGGATATTCACTCGCCCACTGACATAGAAGGTTGCTTAGTCAGAAAATAAGCATCTATTCAAGAAGCATTTTGTTTATTCGGTTGTTGCTGAGTAACTTCTTTTGTTTCTTATGCAGTAACAATGATGATACAAAACTCCCGTGCTTCAGTATCACATTGAAACTGAAATGAATTCTACAGCATCCCATTATAAATTTTATAATCATTTACCTTCATGTCTCAGACTGTATTATAAAGTTCAAATGTAATTTTTAGAATGTTTAATATTAATAATGTGTATTTACAATTAAATGTTAAAGTCTTAAAACAGTCTTCCGAACACATCAGTTCTGAAGATTGCTGGTAAGCTGAATCTATTCAACTAGGTATTTGTAAACTTAGTTCAAAATTAACACATGAAAGTGGTCACCATGAATTATATTCTTAACTTCAAATTCATATGTTTAAGATCTAAGCCAATATTCCAAAATTCTCGGTTTCCTTTATCAGGATTCCAAAATCTCATAGCCCTAACTTATCAAGATAGGTCCACTGACATAGTGAATTATTTTGATCCTTAATTTTGAATTCTATAAGATATTATACAATATGTCCTACTTGTGACTTTTTGTTTAGATAAGTACCTATTTATTTGTCACAATTTTAAATGCCCGTCTGATTTTTAGGTTAGGTTCATCTACGACAAGAACACAGCGTTTCGAAACACTATTTATTATATACCAGGCGTTCACAGTTGATATGTTGATAACGTAAGAGAGTAGAAAATATATAGCCTACACACACACACACACACACACACACACACACACACACACACGTCAGTGGACCTATCTTGATTCACGAGGATTTACCGTCCGTTACGGAGTTTATTTCCGAAGACAATCTGAGCAAAAAATTTCATATAAACATGGGTCCTATTTTCAATATTTACAGAGTTACGTTTCGTTATTGGAACGCATTGCTGTGATCGCGTGATCTTGGTCAGCCTGCAGTCAGCAGCCAACGCGAGAGCTACGGAAATCAAAGATAGCCGTATGCAGTTACATAGCGCGACGAGTGCCGTTCACAATCGTGCGGCCAAGTCTACTCAAGCGGACGGCGACGTTTTTTAAAATGTGCTGTAAACTCTCCAAGACTGTAAATTAGGATGCAAAATTGAACTGCAAATAATGACGTCGGTGGAAGTGGTGTGATTTTTAATAATTGTTGCGATAAGTGCGTAAGAATAATGTAATTTTCTAGTTAAAAATAGAAAAAGATGTCTGTACGAAGCAACTAAAGAGTTCACAGCACATGTTTAGCTTCATAATACTTGCCAATTAAAGAAATGACACTTCTGAATGGTTCATTCACTATTTGTATTATTCTTTTACCTTCAGACTAAAGAAAAAACGTATTTTACAAACAATTTTAAATTAGTGTAACTCTGATCATATTGAGAATAGGAACTATGTTTATATAACATTTTTTGGTCAAAATGTCTTCAGAAATTGCTCCTCGTGAATCACTCAATATATATATATATATATATATATATATAAAGTCCTTCATAACATTTATACTCTTTAAAATAGAAAACAGAAAACTTCCTTCTGTAAGTAGAGAGATCTGTCATACTTGATGTCGATCATATAGCTTAATGTGACACCTGTGCAATTTTAATTAAAATGACAATTGACAGAGATAAATACCAAAGTTTGTAATAAACTGCCAGTTCCTTTATAACAATTTAAATTGAAGGTAACAAATGAACAGTGTTTCGATTTGGTTTACTTTTAATGTCCAAACGCTGTACGGTTGATTGTCGTGGTGCAGTGACAAGGTACACAGTAATGCTCATTAAATGTGCTCGATGTTGTAATTGAGTTTTGATGTTAATGCGGCCTAATACTCCACGATTGCTGGTATTTGGCATTCTATTATTATAAACCATGTGATATTACCCGGGGTAAGGAAGCTGGAATGGAGCGCAGAATTGATTTATGTTATGCCTGTTTTCCGATATATTCATTAGCGTGCTTATTTAGTATTACATGCCTGCGTGCCAAATGTATTTATAAAGTGGATACGGTAACTTATTTATTCATTAAACAAACACGACAGTGGTCTGGGAGTCCATAATTTAATATTGGCTATTAAAAATGCTGACGTCACAATACAGGTAGAGGCCAAAAGTTTTGAGGAACATTCAAGAACACGAGTTATAATTGGAGTTTTTTTAGTTTAATTTTTAAATTACTGTGTTTATTAACGTAGTTATATTAAGGCGATTTTTATTTGTGTTATTTAAGTCTGGATAGGAGAAATATTAGGTGGAAGTGGAATATTATGGACAGGAGTTACGACAAGAACGTCATTTATCACCTACCATGTTCGACATCTAACTTACAGGACTAAGTGAAGACATGTTTTCAGAGCATGGGAGAGGTAATAGTACCTGTAAGAATATAGTGCATAATATTTTCTGATGATAATATCGTCGTTTTACAAGCAAAATACATTAAGTCAAAAATATAATTTCTGAGAAAAACGCGCATATAATGTATCCTACATAATGAATGTGTATAAGCTTAGAATTTGAAAATAAAATATACATTAAAAGAAACAACTTGCTAAAAATAATATTTTTATGTTTCAGTTTTGTCAAGAACATTGAAGCGTCTTTTTCTCAGAAGTAATATATTTGACTTAATATCTTTTCTTTGTAATGTATTGTCAGCAGAAAGGGAGATGGTACTTAAGGGATGTGCAAATGGAACTAAATGACAGCTGTGAGCAGTATGCGATGAAAATAAGTGCACACAAGATGTAGACCATGGTTATCGGAAGAGAAATAAAGAAGGTAAACATATGAATTCGAAATGGGTCAGTACAACATGGGGACAGTTTTCTACTTGCGGTGTACTAAAAGCACTAACATGAGCTATTGCGAGGAAATCAAAAGGATGATAGCAACGGCAAAGGAAGTTTCTAGTAGAAAAAAGAGCATCTTTTGCAGAATTCTGGAAAAGAACTAAGGAAGAGACTAGTGAAGTGATTTGTGTAGAGTGTGGCATTGTATGGTGCATAAATATGGACATTACGTCGAAATGAAGAGAAATTACTTGAAGCATTTGAGATGTGGGTATGGAGAAAAATGGAACATGTGAAATGAACAGGCAGAATAAGGAACAAAGCTGTACTAGAAAGAGTGTGTGAAGAGAACATGTGGGCGAGCTTAGTGAATTATTAGGCTACGTAATAGGTCCGTATCTTCTTCGACACCGCTTAACTATTGCGGTGTGCACTGTGTTTTTGAGACAAAGACATACTCCGTGAGTTTTTGGGATAAGTTCCAATTTGATGTTTGTCGATGCATGTGGGTTCAACATGATGGGGCCCCAGATCATTTTGCAAATGGTGTTCGTGAATACCTTAATCAGGCTTAATCAGAAGTAGATAGGAAAAAAGTTTCTGTTTCTTGACTAGCTCGTTCGCCTCTTCTGACTCCAATTGATTTTTCTTGTGGGGTCAAGTAAAATATCTGGTCTATGTGAGACTTATGGACAATGAAGACGACCTCCTGAAAGGAGTCAGATCTGCCTGTGATATGACCGGAGGCGACAGAGCTTATTCCGACATTATCGTGCCTGCATCAAAGCTGCGGGACGCCAGTTTGAAATGTTGCAAATGTGTAATCTTGGTAGCTTGAGAATAATGCAATTATTTAATATACAAATATACAGGGTGTTTCCGAGGTGGTGATACAAACTTTCAGGGATGATGGCGAAGGGCACATGTATCAATTTGAGATAAGGAACCCTGGTCCGGAAATGATTGAGTCGAAAGTTTAATAGCAAAAATAGTTGTGTGGAAATGAAATAATTTTATTCCTCTGTACACCTTATTTATGTGTATTTATCTGTACATCTTACACATAATGTATTCATCTGACGTTGTTTACGTTGTCTACTTACAGTATTCCATTCAGTGCGCTGTCTGAGGGGTGGGGACAGGACACTACACTAAAGCAATGCAGATAGCGTAATGTGTAACGAACATGGTCGGTCCTGATATGCACGTCTGTAGACAGCAATGTATGTGTACATGTTACAGTGTCCAGTCGATCAGTCCTAGTGAAATGGAGGAGTACACGAGAAGGGAATAAGCAAACCTGATTTTCGAATAAGGATGAGCCAATGGGAACAGTAGACAAGCTCACAGATTGTATCGGGTCAAGTACCCTCGTAGCAGACATCCGGCTCATACTATTTTTCCACGACTGTTCCAAAGGTTAAGGGAAGGAGGACACGTGGTGCGAAATTACAATTCCATTTCCACACAACTATTTCGCTTATAACTTTCGACTTGGTCATTTCCGGACCATGATTCCTTATCTCAAATTGATACATGTGCTCTTCGCCATCATCCCTGAATGTTTGTAACACCACCTCGGAAACACCCTGTATATCATGTTTCCTTATTCCACTTACATGGGCATCCCAAAACGGTTTTGTTTTATAATTACTTTCGACTGAGCCGTTTCCGGACCGGAATTCGTTATCTCAAATTGATTCTTTACCATTCTCCATCACTTCTGAAAGTTTGTAACATCACCATGGAAACATTCTGTACTATGTAACGAAAGGTATTTAAGTAAGTTTGCCTACATTACAGTCGAGAAAACATTACTCTATTGGATTCAATTCTCTGGTTTTCTCTTTCAACGCACTAGCAAACTTTTTCCGGTCTCTCGCGACAGATTTTACATTCTTCAATTTATTTACATTTGTTTTACCCTGTAATGGAAATGACTTTTAAATGAATTAACGTTTTACAATATTTTTTCCTACATTCTAGTAGGCAGTTCTTTCCATTCAAAGTTCAGTTTTTCTCTTTGAATTGTGTTATTTTCTTTTGTTTCCTTGTTTGCAATGCGTTGAAACAATTTAGATCCGGTACTACGATTTCTACTTTTCAGAAAGATAATCAATATTGAGAGAACACTGAACAAATGTGAACCCCAAATAATTAAAATACTTTCCTGCCTTGATTAATTTAAAAACTGGATGGAGGCAGTTTTATATTGAAATTAATCAATTAATTGAAAGAAAAGTAGTTCTTTGTAAATATCTGTAATAAATTTATAAAATCATGACGTACTTACTGGCTTTTAAGAAACCCGGAGGTTCATTACCGCCCTCACATAAGCCCGCCATTGGTCCCTATCCTGAGCAAGATTAATCCAGTCTCTATCATCATATCCCACCTCCCTCAAATCCATTTTAATATTATCTTCCCATCAACGTCTCGGCCTCCCTAAAGGTATTTTTCCCTCCGGCCTCCCAACTAACACTCTATATGCATTTCTGGGTTCGCCCATACGTGCTACATGCCCTGCCCATCTCAAAAGTCTGGATTTAATGTTCCGAATGATGTTACGTGAAGAACACAATGCATGCAGTTCTGTGTTGTGTAACTTTCTCCATTTTCCTGAAACTTCATCCCTCTTAGCCCCAAATATTTTCCTAAGAACCTTATTCTCAAACACCTCTAATCTCTCTTCCGTTCTCAAAGTGAGAGTCCGAGTTTCACAACCATACAAAAGAACCGGTAATGTAACTATTTTATAAATTCTAACTTTCAGTCTTTTTGACAGCAAACTAGATGACAAAAGCTTCTCAACCGAATAATAACAGTCATTCCCCATAATTATTCTCAGTTTAATTTTGTCTCGAGTGTAATTTATATTTGTTACTGTTGCTCCAAGATATTTTAATTTTTCCACCTCTTCGAAGGATAAATCTCTAATTATGTGAGGGCGGCAATGAACCTGCGGGTTCTTTAAAAGGCATTTGTAAGTAAGTAAGTAAATCTGTAATGGAATACAATTTTCATAGGAGGTGTGCTTAATTGCGTACAAACCACACTACGTATAATTGGATTCTATTTTACTGCGAAATATTCTTTAAGCCACGCACAAAATGTTTTGCTTTCATTTGTGGAACAGCTTGTGGACTCCATAATCTGACGTCAATAATGTATGCCACTAAATTGCTAATGCGAAACTGACGAGTATATAAGAAACAAAAGAAGGTAATTTGACCACGTGCAGTCAGCCGCCTGATCGCATCATTGGGGTGCAAGTCACGTTTCACAGTCGGAATTAATCCCTTCTGCAGCGGGATAAAATGACTGGACGCCCACCCTCGCTTCTTCCAGGTGAAGCAGAGATGAGTAGCGGCGGCCTGCCTGTAGGGGAATGCGCCTCAGATTTCCTCCGTTGCCATGGGAGGGGGCAAACCATTAGACTGACGGACGATTCTGGAGTCTGTACATTAAATGTGTGACAGAAAAGCTTCATGCAGGCCAGCGTTATCTGCATCTAACGTATTTAAAATAAGAAATAATCATGAATTCTGGAGAACTCCATGAATAAAGTGAATGCAGCATACGAGGTATTATATGAGAGTCCATTAGATTCTCCGACTCACTTTTCTTCAAATTTGTGGTTTATACTCATTTTTTTTTTCATTTTTCATTCATTCATCATCTTTTCTTTGCTGTCTTCCCCTCTCTACGTCTTTTGTCTTTCCTCAGTTATTGTATATTTTCTCTGTATCATTATCTTCTCTCTCGAAACTCCCTTTGATAATTATGCTTACTTTTCTTGCCTTTATTTCCCCTGTCTATGCTGCATTCTTAAAACATTATTCATTTTTAATTATTATAATCTATTCTTCTGCAATTAGTGTATGAGAGCGGCACATTGACTAATATTTATTTTTTTATTTTATTGGGTTATTTTACGACGCTGTATCAACATCTAGGTTATTTAGCGTCTGAATGATATGAAGGTGATAATGCCGGTGAAATGAGTCCGGGGTCCAACACCGAAAGTTACCCAGTATTTGCTCGTATTGGGTTGAAGGAAAACTCCGAAAAAAACCTCAACCAGATAACTTGCTCCGACCGGGATTCGAACCCGGGCCACCTGGTTTCGCGGCCAGACGCGCTGACCGTTACTCCACAGATGTGGACCCATTGACTAATAAGGAGAGATGTTATTTATATTTTATTTTTTTTTATTTCTTTGTTTACTTATTTATTTGTGTACTACAATAGTCGGCATTTCATGACTCGCGATTCAACCCCTTAATACACAAGCAGTTCTGAGCGTTAAGGCTATGGATCTATGAAATGTCTAACTTCTACATTTTTACACCAATTAATCTGAAACCTTACCACATACTGTATTTCTTACAATATGGACATGCAAGACAAAAATTTTCACTTTTATATCCCAATTAGTTTACTTATAATTTTTTTGTTTATTTTTTAAATACCAAATTAGAACTTTCTCAAATTTTAAAGTTTACATAGTTGTTTTTTAATTTTATATTTGATTTATTTCTGATAGATATATGTAAAATATGACACATGCCCTTCAAAGTTTTACAATTACGTTTTGAGAAAAAAAATGTATTTATCCTTTTAGCTGTTAATTATTTAAAACGTACCACATGCTTAACACATGGTGATTTAAATACTTTCAACAGCACAAGAAAACGCATGTGACAGTTTACGTCACTTGCTTTTGTGGACTTCTGTGCAAACTTCTACATTTTTATACCAAATAATCTGAAACCTTACCAGATACTGTATTTGTTACAATGTGGACCTGCAGTACAAAAAATTTTCACTTTTATATTCCAATTAGTTTACTTATAATTTTTTTTATATTTTTAATACCAAATTATAACTTTCTCACATTTTAAAGTTTACATAATTATTTTTTAAATTTATATTTAATTTATTCCTGAAAGATATATGTAATATATGACACATGCCCTTCAAAGTTTTCCAATTACTTTTTGAGAAAAAATGTATTTACCCTTTTAGCTGTTAATTATTTAAAACTTACCACATGCTCAACACATGGTGATTTAAATACTTTCAATAGCACAAGAAAACGCATGTGTCAGTTTACTTCACTTGCTTCTGTTGACTTCTGTGCAGTATTTCACTGACGTTGGAGAAAAACTGCATTCATTAGAGCATTTAAAATGTTAAAAATGTTGAAAATTGGAAAATCGGAAAGCGAGTATCAAAGTACAGCATGTATATGATACACTATCGACATTCTTCCTTGCCATACAGGTATACCACACACATTTTTCTCCTACATAACACCGGGAAATATGGTCAGAATGAAAAGTAAAATTAGTTAAAATGAAGAATGAAGTCTGTCAGAATGACAGCTGAGTATCAGTTTAAAGGACTGCAGCTCCACGCACGCGCTGTTCTCTTTAAATTTGTCCTGAGGGGTTTTAAATTTTTATACGCCAAAGTAAGCACAGATTTAGAAAACTGAAACATTATTTTATTTTTAGAGTTAAAAACAAATTTTCCATTTCGTAACTGGTTTTTTTTTTACCGATCCATATCCTTAAGGCATGATTTCTCTCTCCTTAGCCATCACTTGTTCATTCAACGTTAAGCAGTCTGGATATCCTCCATCTTTCTACCTTTCCCTTTGCTGTGTATTGCAGGCTGCATTTTATATTACGTAATCTTTGCCGACCATTAGTGTACAGCAAAGCAAAGGCCTAATTAAAATATACAAGAAAAATTATGTTTACTTGTACCATGAAGATGAAAAAGAAATAAAAATTGAAAAAAGATATGTATAAATATAGATACAGATAAGATATATAAACATAAAAAGGAAAATTAAAGAGTAACAAATAGGTAACACTATTAGTTTAAACCGACTATGCTCAGTATTTTAATAATGAAGAATTTACAGTTGTTATAAGGTTTGCTCAGATAGAAATTCCATGTTATACAGGACTAATTAGATTTAGAACACGTTAATAACAATGATGAACTTTTATGTGATCAGGTGTTTCGTGTTTTGTAGTGTAATAATTGGCGTTTCCTTTAATTTGATGTTTGAGCGTTAATTTGGATTTGTGACAATTGCACTATTATCTATTAGACGGCTGAATATTTTACAGAATAAATGTTTCTCAGCAAGTAATCTGTGGTTGACAAGAGACGTTAAATTAAAATCATTAATTACGCTGTTGTACGAAATTTTGTTTTCGAAAGCGGAATATTGGTATTATTTTAAGTGAATGTTTTTCAAAAGCGTTCTGTTCTTAAATTTTTAAAATTTTATTTATGTGTAATTTAAAATGGAGGGTAAAGGAGCTGGCTACCCTACCCCATTTTCTCCTGCCTAGTTGCCTCATGAGTGGTGCCTTCTTGGTGTCACATGTGGGTCCAGACCTGTCTTCGGACAGTTAACTAAACAACAAAACAACTACTAATAAAGTAGGAATGAAGAAACATGAGCAAGTGGGATAGAAATACGCGTGAAAAAATCTATCTCACCTCCGTTGTGTGCTACAAATATCTTAGTATTCGTATTTTACGAGAACTGATCTATTTATTTGGTAGGGAGTTTGAAGCTAACTTGAGCTACAACTGAGAAGAATATTATGAATATTCTGTAGATTGGTTTTATCCTGTTATATGACATTTTAATTTAATTACTGATAATTAATTTTTATGTAACATTCATTAGTCTCGTCAGTGTATTCTTATGAGTAAATTTTGTTATTTAATTTTAGAATGAATGCAAAATATTGGTCGGAAATAAAATCGCCTACACTACATATTCACTTATATTCAGACAATTAAATCTCTCTTAAAATTTAATTTTCAATCAGACTGCTTTTTATGCTCACGAAAAGGATTTTTTTTTTATTTCTTCAAAAGAAGGTGAGAATTTAATATTATCAACGCACATTCAATTTGACGACTTTTTCTGAAGAGTAATTGGATTATTGTAGAACACACGCAGAAGCTAATCCTAACCCTCCTTTGCCCTGTATAAATAATACAGAAACAAGACTGGCGAAAGCTTTCCTAACAGGTTTACTGTGAACTAGAAGTCAAGAAGTGAATTTTCCCCTGGAAGTAGATGACCGGTAATGCTTCTCTCTTTCCTGAAAAAAGAGCTCCGAATTCACTTATCGTTTTTCACTAAGAGAGGGGAAAAAGAACAGAGAGAGAGAGAGAGAACGACTGGTATACCTTACTTGACCTTGCGTGGATATATGATGCTTGCTCGCAGTTAAACAACTTTCATGTTGCTCTTTCCGTATTGCAGAAACAGTTTCCAAGCTAGTAGCTGATAAGTTAATGGTGGCCAAATATAATTACACGTATTAAATGCTCGTGAGGAAAGAAGATAAGTACTTATTACAACAGCAAACACAATATCACATCACCTTATAATACTTTCTAATGGATTGCAATATGTTATGATAATGATAATAATAATGATAATAATAATGATGATAATAATAATAGTAATAATAATAGTAATAGTAATAATAAAGAGACTGTAATATGGTTATAAAACAGTAGTAATAGTACTAAGAATAAAGATACCATAATATGGTTATATAACAGTAGTAATAGTAATAACAATAAAGGTACCGCAATATGGTTATATAGCAGTAGTAATAACAATAAAGATACCGTAATATGGTTATATAACAGTAGTATTAGTAATAATAATAAAGAAACCGTAATATGGTAATAATAACAATAATAATAATAAATTAAGTACTATTTATTAACTACATACGGATTTCAACCCTAGAGGGAAAATAACGATATAATAAAGACCAGATATTTTGACAGAAAAAGTAAAGAATTACAGAGTATAAATAGGAAGAAAAGAAGTCGACGGCAGCAAATAATAATATAACGAACAAGAGAATAAATAATTAAAAGCTTAAAAAGACACAGTCTATTCTGTTGCACTATTATAGAGAGTAAACTGTAATGTCATTATTTTGAGGGTTGTATTCTTTGAGATATTTCAAACAAAAACGTTTCATAAAATGTTGCTAGATTTTACTTGCTTTTCATTATAAAAATTGTTTTATTTTAAATATTTCATAGCGTGTTTTGGGAAAGCCACAGATTTAATTCTCAATATGCTCAGTCAGTTTAAGAGAGCAGTGTATTATGATAATATATGATTGAAATAATTTTAGTTTTGTCCTTAAAATGTACAGAAATTTGATCCGAACAAATGTAACATTTAAATTTTTTTCAGAATGAAAAGTTTTTGAGGGAGTGTCTAACGACAAAAATTACGAAATAGCGACCAACCACTTTTCTGGAGTTTTTATTAATCATTTGGCCACAAATTTAGCGATTTTCACGTTTTGTCATTTTAATTGTTTTTAATAAAATGTGTTTTGAAACATTTTTAATTTGACAATATTTTGTCCTTTTTAATATTACTAATATAGAGAAAATATTTTCCTTCGTACATTTTCGAAACTTTATAAGAACAACTCTGCACAACCTATCATGACGTCTAGAGTAATCCCCGCATTATCTCTCCTTTGGCGAATTTTTGGCGTTATTAAATAGTGCAGTATAAATTGTTGGGTTGAGGTGTACCAGTTTAAATATTCTGCTGGGGATAACTCAAGTTTCTATGTTCGCTATGGCCGTACTTCCTTTTTTCTATTCTGAATGCTGAGGTAGAACGCTGTTCAGCCAATCTAACTTAGTGAAACCAAATCTATGCAACAGAATTCATATAAAAGCAACTAGTAGTATACCTCACGCCAGGAAAAGCTTGAGGATTTCGGGAAAAACGAGTTATAAATACCAAATTTCCTGAAAGAGTTCTGCGGGAGACTCGAAATACTGATGCGTATGTAAAATATACGATCCACTTCCGGTCTATATGAATCCTTGTTTTCCACGTCAGCAGCTAAATAGAAGAGAAGGATATTGATGATTTATATCTCCAAAAGTTAGGATACATTTTTACTATTGTTTATCTTACCCGTTTCTTTAAATACTTTTTTTTTTACTTGTAAATTGAATTTAGTGACTTTTTAGCGACTTTTGACATGTTAGGCTATTTGACGAATTTGAGGTGACGAATGTTGGCAAAACTGATTAGTATACATTATCTGCACTCATTACTCTATCACTTGAAATTACTGAACTTGCTCTGTAGCTGACTGAAATTTCATTACAAAAACAAGACATATACAGTACATTATAACTCATTGCACTTACAGTCCTAATAGACTTGCTAAGCGCTGCGCATTCACTATAACTCTCGCTTTCATAACTCATTACTTGGACAATATAATTTACTAAACTGGCTCTGTAGCTCACTGCACTTTCACTACAACACGCTGTAATACATTATAACTCATTGCACTGCGTACTCACTATAACTCAACTGCTTTCTCCATAAATTTAACAAATTGCGAGCATATTATACTACCGTATACTAGTTAAGTTCTTTACAATATTTTTGAAAACATTTGTGGGTATTGGTGAAGTTTGCAGGTACAGAATTCCAGTCTCTGGTTGTACGGTTGAGAAAAGAATGTCCTTCCGTCCTCTGAATGAATGAAAGGGGCAAAATGGGAAGAGAAACTTCAAAATATACGCGAAAACGCATCCTTACAAGGAAGTTTGGGTTGAGAAAAACTGGATATGTGAGCTCCAAACCTGTAGGCCACCTGTCTCACTCCGAGTTTCGCTGCTCCACTGAAGGAGCTCTAGAAAATTTTGAAGACGAAATTATCGAAAACGGACTAACCTAATAGCTACCACTTAAAGGAGGGAGATGGGAAGCAGTGGAGAAGCTGACTACAGGATCAGAAGAAGAAACGCCGAAAGGTGCAAGCCTGCACATTGAAAAGTACTTTGTCCTTTCGCAGTGCAAGTGGAGTAGAGTAAACTCGCTCATGTAACAGATGTGATGTTCGAATGCTAAGCCAAGGTCGCCGGAAAAAAACACCGGGAGTTTAAGTCTACACATAAAATTGTGAATAGTTAACATTTATTTACTAAATTCGTAAGTTAATATTGATATAATTATTTCATATATTCTTAGAAATTGAATCAAAAACTTTGTTAAAAGTATTTAGCGGCGACTCAGCACTTCAGCTTTTCACATTATCATCGCGTTGCGACTTATTACATATAATTTATTGGCTTACCTTATAGTAAGTGTTAAAACTGACGACTCCTATAAATGTAACACGATGCTTTCTGTACGATTTCTCCGTAAGGTACATACCATTAATGAAAATTCGCTGTTGTAACATGTAGTCTACTGCATTGCCAAGAACGAAACTAAAATTCACCGAATGTAAGTCAGCTGTATACCAATGGTCTTAAAATTAACTACCCTTCGACCTGTGTTATTTGTACACACTACTCAATATAAAACCTTTCCACACTCGATCCAGGGAAATGTATGTCGCGTTCGATCTACAACAAGGCCAGAGGCACTTACATGAACCAAACCTGATTTCCGGCCAACGTTCTGTATTACAGCATATGCATATTACCCAGGTATACAGCTGAGAAATGATACGAAGATTACACTTTCATATAGGAAGGCAATGCACTGCTGTTTTTGTCGGTAATGTAAAATTTGGTGGGACATTCTGAAGTTTCCAGTACAAAGCCAACGAGATAGCATAGAATTTTAGATTGATAAGTGTAGCTAAATTACAACAAATGATATTCCAGAGTGAATGTGAAGTTACATTTTTTTCCCTGTGTCTTATATTGCTGCTATTCATTAACCATTGAGTACACCACGGTCAGTTCATTGCCTTAATGTTTTCGAATGAACTGTAAAAAGTTTGCTTAAATTAAAATAACTTTCTCCCTTGAGAACTTTATCAATTGTCCCCAATCTCCGGGAAGTTGTCTGGACCTCCTTAATTAGATGGCTTTTCTTCCTTCCTTTCGATTACTGACCAGAATTTTTTGTACTAAGACTATAGTGCCCATTAAGCACAATTTCACATCTTCAAAGAAAAGCCAGTACTGTAGTCTGTGCGAAATGAATTGCTGGGGAAGAGAAAGAGAAGGAAATTTATCTTGTGTCTCGGGGAATATTGCCAAGGTCTGGTCGACTCTCTCTACTGCTATTGGAGCACACACAACACAAATCCCCCGCCATATTTCCTCGCCCGCTTCTCGAAAACGAAGGTCATTAATTCTACATTAAATTGGTGACATTGTAAGGCAATTTTTGTTGGGATATAAACTGTCACTGCCTCCGTCTGTAAGCAAGTAAGTAAATATATCATAAAGTGTATAACGATAGTATTTTATATGGAAAAACCGATAATTTTTTAGAACAAAGGAAATTTAACATCTCCAATATAGTTCTCCATTTCGTAATTTACATATAAGTTTTAGTTTATAAAAAACAGTGCACGTAATTATTAAATTAATTGAAGAATAATACGAGTACCTAGTTAATATGTAGTAAAAATAAAATTTATTTTAAAAATTCCTACAACTGTTTACTTTATGTATTAGATTCACAGTGAAATAGATTCGTATTATTATTATTATTATTATTATTATTATTATTATTATTATTATTATTATTATTATTATTATTATTATTAAGGTACCTAGAGGTATTAAGGCCCAACATGTTACAAGGCCCACTACCTAGTTTTGCTATTAGTTATACACTTTTGCAAAAGAGAGCAACAATTCTTAAGACCTATTTCTTCTTGCATTGGAGTGAGGTATAAAGAAATTAGATTCTCGTTCTTTTTGTAGGTGACTGGTGGTAACAAGTTATGTGTGATTATTTCTGCGTTCATTATAAAATTTTGCAAAATTTAAGTTGATATTTAATCGTTTTACTGTGTGTTATTAATGTAATATTAAATGCACGTTACTGTGTAAATATTAAGAAGTTTGGGGCTACCGTGAAACTTTCGCTAATGAGCTATGAGCACTCCATAAATTAAAATTGACGTGTACTAACAGAGCAGGAAGTAAGGCCTATGAAATAAATACGTGGAAACGCCCACAAGTTCATAGAATTCCCTGAACTATAAAGTTCAAACTCTGAAGCACAATCTTTTTTGCAAGAAATGAAACAAACGAAAGACTGACAATTCCTAATGCAGAAATAGCATTGGATGAACCATCAACTTCAAGATTTGTAAACATCCAGGGGACGCGGGTGTGTTCTGTCTGCGAAGAGAATTGTTGTAGATATACATGTGTGTGTCTTGTGAATGTTGGGTGAACGATGAATGTGTTAAGTCTCACTAAGGAAAAAACTGAAGACTTTGTATGCCCAAATTGTGTTCAATACTTATATTCTTTATTGCGGGCCTTATTATCTGTCACAGCAGGATATAAGGCCCAGTGCCATGATGTTAATTTTCATTGCTCACAGCATTTATGTGTCTGTTTGAATATTTACTTGAAGTAAAATATTATAGGATAACTGTAAAAGTAAGCTATTCCTTAGGTGGGCCTTATTACCCCCGGTTACCTTATTATTGTTATTATTATTATTATTATTATTATTATTATTATTATTATTATATTATTATTCCAAGCAATAAAAGTAATTAATTTACCATAATTAATCAATTTTTTGCATTTCGAGTCGGGGGACGTGTAAAGTAGCATACTATATTTTTCGTATTTTTTACTCATTTAAATGCATTGCTTTATAGTTTTCTGTCCAAAGGCAGATCTTTCACTGCAAACATAGCATTCTCCAATCTTTCCTATTTTCTGTCTTTGAGTCTCCGCATACGAATCACGTATTTTAATGTTATCTATTATCTGACATCGTCCTCTGTCCCAAACTTCTCTCTCATTCATTCCTTCCAGTGCAACCTTCAGTAGGCAGTTTCTTCTCAGCCAGTAACCCAGCTAATTTTTTTTTACTATACATATGTAAAATATGTTAAGCCACACGTTCTGCTTATTTGAAAGTTCATTAAGTATCAAAGTTATTTGTGTAACATTTTGTAATTTTACTCATATTTACATTAATACATAAAATCCAATAAAATAAGTTATAAATTCCTTACGATCAGTTTTTCTTAAGACTGATTGTAGGCTATGTGAGTTACCATCTTACACACCAGAATCCTTAAATGGTGACTAAACTTTGAGGTGAATGCGCAGAATTCGAATTCAATAAAAGACGTGTTGATCTCAAGCACGATATAATTATCGAAGCTTCTGCTCAAGAAACAGGTGGCCGGGAGGGATTGTTTATTATGGCAGGGTATATTGGAATATGCCTCCTCTATTCAGGGATTATCAGAAATTCTTGTCTTCGGCAGAATGCGAGAAGACTAGAATCTGAGTCAGATAGCAGATAGAAGAGGCAGTTTTGTAGAAAAGAGCATAGCAACACTCTGAATGGTGAATTATTCTATAGACTAAGTGTAAAGGTATTAAAGCTGGCCTCCTCCATTTCCAGTAATTTCGTGAAGTCTTGGATACTGTTTTGAAATAAGATACAATTTGAAAGAATATGAGGATGTGGCAATCGACGAATGTTCTATGTGGTGTATGTGTTATAGACCTTAGACAGTGCATGCGGTTGCCTTACTCATGGAAATATTAAGTAATTTCAAATTACTTTTAAGAAAAACATCTAGCGAAGAAGATTTAAAGGGCTATTTTTGTTTTTACGTGGCTTATTACTATCACGGATTCCGAGGTGGTTTTAATTCCAGAAAGGTTAATATTCTTTGCAGATTTGTTATACTTCAAAAGTTATCGGATGAGAGTTCATCGTCATTTATTGCTAGAAAGTCTCTGAATGTAGGGAAATCAATCTATTTTTCGATTGATAACTCAACGAGAACACAAGTTTCATTTTGATATCATTGCGTATATCTTATCCTGAAGAATTAACATAGCTCATGTTAGAATTAAAAGTATAATTAAAAATATCGGATCGGTATGCAACATTTGCAAGTCAAAAAAAGTCCCCCATTGGAATTAATTCCTTTTAAACTCTGTCTAAAACGTCTGAGATAAACAAAACATGCTCCAACACGATGATAAAAATCACAGAAGGTAATGAAGTTAAGCTTAGTTAAAATACAATTTGAAAAAAAAAAAACCTTGGTTTCTCGGACCTCTTTCTAAATACTCGCGGATTCCTGGGCTCCAGAAGTTAATATCCACCGTATGTATGATGAAATCTGAACACATGAGGGAGTCGCCCTGAGTGGCGCAGTCGGTATAGTACTGACCTCCTGTGTCCGAGGTTGCGAGTTCAATCCCGGCGCAAGTCGGTGGTATTTATAAGTGCGACAGGTCCATGTCAGCAGATTTAGTGTGATATAAAAGAACTCTTGCGGGATAAAATTCCGGCACACCGGCGACGCTGATATAACCTCGGCAGTTGCAACCGTCGTTAAATAAAACTTAATTTACAATTATAAACACATGGTGGAAAGCCCAAGTCTCTCTTTCTGGTATTATTCTTTAATTATTTTTTTTTTCAACAGTAGTCTCACTAGAGGTTTTGATTTTATCGATAAATTTGCGAGTGAAACACGAGCAGATTTATCTAAAGAAAATCAAAAGTCGAGTGGGATTTAATTGACTATTACACGATTAGAAGCAAGTATACAGTATAATAGAGAGAGAGATTAGAAGAAATAAAGTACTGTAATACAATAAAATATTAATTGACTTACTAAAATTCTATTTCATTAATGTTAGCTTGACCAAAACTTTTGAAGGGAGCCGCCATTTTTAGTTGACTATCTATGCGGGAAGGCATGTTTTATAGTACCGTGAAGAATTTGCAGTTTGAAATATTAGCAAACAAAGAAACAAATGGTAGGGAGGTGTTAAAAGCAAGCATGCTAGGGAAGTGATACAAATAAACAAATGCTAGGAAGTGATAAAATTGTAGCGATAAACAGCCATGATTGGTTGAAAGAAAATCTTTCGTACCGTTTTATAGGTCAGAAGTATTATGACGTAGTAAAATTAGTGTAATAGTCGCCTTAAATTTTACCTCTCTCACCTGATATAATTATTTTTTGACGAAAGGTATATATAATACACATAAGCTATTTAGGTATTTTTGTATTGTAGATATATAAAATATAGTTAATTATTCTTTTGTTACTTTTTGCTATTATTTAGTAATTTTCGCTTTTATTTTCTTTATTCTACTTATATTAAATTTGTTATGTTCGCATTTTTTAAACAATTTACTGACATAATCTATGGCAAGATTGCTTCAAACACAGCGTCTTCATGGGAACTGTTGGAGCAGTTTTCAAGTTCAAGTTGGGGTTCCGATTGTGATGTATGAGGGCACACTTAAATCTTGGGAATACTCGTCATATTGTCTGGCGCGCTTTGCGCGGCGTGTAGCCTACCTCGTACATTATCAGGGACTGCAGTTGGCGATGACACGGCGGTAAGACGCGACATGGATCCCCACCCCGCCCACTAAGTCGCGAGTAATGAGGAATCCGAAAATCAGAGAGCCGCAGTTCACAAGATAACTCGCCTGTATTCAACTATAGCAGCTAGCTGGATATAAGGGAGCAATGGTAGAATTAATACTGCAGAATCAGTTTACATTATAATGAAAATATACCTTACATCTAATATTTTATATAGGGTGTATCTTAATTAGACGGACAACTTTGAGAATGGTTAGAGATGTTATTTTTATGCAGCTTTTGTTAAAGAATCCACGGATTCTGACTTTTGTTTTAAAGCAATCTGATATCATGTAAATATTTATGTTAGTCGAATTAACAGGAAGGGATTAAGATTGTCATTTATTTGAAAATAAATTAGCTCCGCTCGCGTAGTCTGTGATAATTCTGGCAAAGATAGAGTCGTGAGTATCCTGCCACTTTGCAAATAGTCCTATTAAACCATTTGAGTCCCATGAACAGAACCAAATGCTTCTTATATCATGTATCTATCCACTAACTTGTTCAATCTGGAACGTTCCATGATGAATTTCAGTATACGTCCATGTGACCATAGTGCTTGAAATAATGATAACATACATAGGGAGTGAAGTAAGAGGGAAAAGAGCATGATGTCTAAAGTTCTAAGTTTCTGTATGAAAACGAGCAGCCAGCTCCCATCGTTCTGTACCAAAAAGTGTCTAGAAATATTTTCTATTCGATTCCAAAATTTTCCGACCTGATTAAGACAAATCTTACGCAACTATACAGAAACTCTGACAAATTAACGTGGCCACTAGAGTGTGATGCTGAAATAATAATGCCCTAAAAATTCACAACATGCCCTAGAAAGCCAGAATGCTGTGGGTATGAATCCCATAAATTGATCAAAATTTAATGAGGAAATTTCTTCCCTTATGAGGGCTCGAACCAGCTCATATTCCGTATAGCTATTTCAAGGCATAACGCTGCAGACTTGTAATGGGTAGATTCCTGTACTGAGTGTAGGAATGAATCGATGTAGCATACATATCTCATGCATGTGAAACCGGTTCTCAGCCGAAGCAGTATCATAACCAGAGCTAGGAAGTTGGTACCAAAACTTTTAAGTTATGTGAGCTTGAACTATATCCCTACCGAATGAAAAGTAATAGCGCATCTGTCAATGGGTAGTAAGAATAAAGCTTAAGCTCTTTCTCAAGGTTTATACTTATGAGTATGAACACTTCCTGTGATTATATATTCGTAACCACTAGAACATATTCATTTTCGTAAGAATAAAGACATTCTACCTAACGCGAATATATACTCATCTCTACAGCCTTCTTGATCGTTTAAAAGTTAGTATATACTCATGTTACTTATCCTCTTTGACCACATTGCACCGTGATGCTCAGTTTTAATATAGACTTTCACATGCTATCTGCATGTTGTAGTGGTTTATGTTTTGGTTTTTTGTAAATTTTAATAATGGATAAATAAATAAATAATTAATTAAGTAAATAAATAAAATGAATAATAAAATAAATTAATTAAATAATAAAATAAATTTAATAAATTAATAAAATAAATAAATAAAATAAATGTATTTAATTAATTAATTAAATAAATAAGTATATAAGTAATTAAATAAATTAATTACATAATTAAGTAAATAATAAAATAAAATAAATTAATTAAATAAATGAATAAGTAAATAAACATGAAAGAGAGAGTGAATCAGATAAGTGACGTTAATAAAGCAGGAAACAAGAAAATACTACTGGGAAATCGTCATTAAGGGATGTTGGGTAGAGAATACAATCCATTTCTAGAATTCCAGTTATTATGGAGCACTTATATATAATTTTAAAGTTACAAGTAATTGCATTTTGCAATTCAAATTTTACAAAATAAACTGTCATTGTTAATTATATTTAACAATACAATCTAACCTTATAATTTGATAGCCATTCATATTCTTATAGGTTATGTTTTTTATAAATAACAAATACGCGTTTAACCAATTTCACATTCACTTTTGTGAAGCGTTAAAGGCTTCTGAAGTTCGTCTTTTTCTATATTTTTCCATGAGGCACTAAATCGTTAATAAATTATGCAATTTCTTTTTAATTTAACTTTAAACTGAACACAAATCAACAAATACTCAGAATTGAGCCTGCTACAAACCATACTCAGAATAACATGAGAACGAACTTATAAATATGAGAATATACTAGCTTTTATTCTTATCAAGCATGAGTATATATTCTGTACAAGATGGACGCTTGAGTATATTCTACTATGCTTCCATGTTATGAGTATATAATCAAAAATGAGTAGGTACTCAAATGTTTTTATTCTTACTAACAAGAGTATTTACTAAAAAGTCCAGTATATTCTATGTACTCATGTTTATTCTTACCACCGAATGTTAGTGAACCAGAACTTCAAATATGTACAGCCGGGTGATAACCAGGCTTAGAGACTTTAGACCCGATAGAAGAAAACAGTGCGATTTCAAGTTGGAAATCAGGACGGCAGTGGGTGGGGGCAGTGAGGGTAGCGACCTACCTGTCGTCCCATGTGCTATATTTACTCAGTCATACTCGTAAGGCAGGGAGAGGAGGTACTGTTCTGATACTAAAAACAGTCCTGTATGTCTAGGTTACTTTTTCAGGAGAGAGGACAGGAGATAGTAGTCTAGTTTTGATCTATGCATGTGGTTATCTATTTGATTAGTCGTAAGAATATAATTAACAGTAAGTATGCTAAACGTGAAAGACTCTAAGACGCATTTATTTGTGCAGAAGTTCGGAAATGATTATTTTGAAGTTAATGTGGATCATGTTACATATAAATTGTGTCATGTCAAACTAAGGGGAGACAAAAAACGATACCTTGAGACCCACTGTAACTCCCGAAAACACATTTCACAGATAAACATTTTGTCTCTTTAAGGGGGAAGAAATTCCACCTGTGTCAGATTCACTTACAAATAAAGCATCCGAGTTATTCCTAGATCTATGTGAAATGATGAAGGAGAGGGATGAAGTTACAGGAGAATGGAGAAAGTTACATAACACAGAACTGCACGCATTGTATTATTCACCTGACATAATTAGGAACATTAAATCCAGACGTTTGAGATGGGCAGGGCATGTAGCACGTATGGGCGAATCCAGAAATGCATATAGAGTGATAGTTGGGAGGCCGGAGGGAAAAAGACTTTTGGGGAGGCCGAGACGTAGATGGGAAGACAATATTAAAATGGATTTGAGGGAGGTGGGATATGATGATAGAGACTGGATTAATCGCTCAGGATAGGGAGCGATGGCGGGCTTATGTGAGGGCGGGAATGTACCTCCGGGTTCCTTAAAAGCCAGTAAGTAAGTATTGCACATGTGCTTATGAAAGAAGCCGAAAGGAAATGCATATTAATTTATTTTGAAAATTTCACATTATAGGTTTTTATTTCATTCTACGTATAGATTTTTTTTGGTCCTACAGAATTTTTCTCCTCTAACATTAATTTCATTTTAATGTTTGATAAATTAGTTGTCTTTCTTTGGAACGTCACTGTGCAGCACCAGCAGACTGGACTGAACTTGGTTTCGTACACATGTCTCTCCTGCCGACTCCCATCCACCTCAAACACAGTGACAAAGCTGCCTATAGTATGGACTTAGTAAACTTATTCTATCGGGTCTAAAAATCTCGATGTCTGGTGATAACCAAACATATATGACTAAGCTTTACTTCAAATATAAACGCTTATAAATACACATACATAAGTTTATTTTATTCTGTTATTTTATGTAGTCTACGTCAGAAAACACGTAAATAATTTATTTTAGTTATTTTGCAAAGAGGGGAGATTCCGCTAAGAAGACTTCTGTATACCCAATGGTATTTTCTAAACTCCCAACGCTTTATAAACATATTGTCACTGACACTAAAAATCTCTGTTTATACGTGTATAGCCTACAACATTGATTATTTACGTAATTTAGTTCGCTTTGTAAGTGCTGCTATTGACATTTGTCGGCTACAGACTTCAGTCAGACGACGATAAGAGCACATACATATTTGACAACCTTCAAAACAATATGCACGAGTACAAATCACTCGGTGCACGCGGTGCAGATGAACACGAATACGCATAAATGCTTTAGATCAAGCGGTTTCTGCGCGGGATGAGCTACCTACATTAGAAGAGGGGGGAATTCCCATTTTCCTCCTAGTCAATCAATCCCTGGATTACCATGCTTATAATATCACGTATAACTCCACTTATCCTCCACAGTCTGAAGACACAGATGAATTACAAAAGAGCTAGTATTAATATATGAGATACTTCCTGCTCTTCAGATTTGTGATGTGATGTGTTATCCCTGGTGACTACGCGGTGCGTTACGTAGACAAAATAGGAAGTCCTGACGTTAATACGCATCCTGACTAGCTGAATTAATGATTAATCTGTCATTCTCTTGCGAAGAGTGCGTTCTTCCTGTTTGCCAATGAAAACATAGTTCTCACTTCTTCGAAAACATCTCGAGCTAAGTGACAAAACAGTTACACAACTGTCTTCTCTGCGTTATCTTCCTCAGTATTTTAGTAGTAGTAGTAGTAGTAGTAGTAGTAGTAGTAGTAATCATTACCATCATTATCATCATCGTCACTAACACCTTAATTATCACTGTATTCAACATACCCATAACAATCACCTTGATTATCGTCATCAATAGAATTACAATAGTCTCTATATAGCCTACTTCTTACTAATGGTTTTAGAGAACCCGGAGGTCCATTGCCGCCCTCCATCGGTCCCTATCCTCAGCAAGATTAATCCAGTCTCTACTATTATATCCCACACCCTCAAATCCATTTTAATATTATTCTCCTATCTATGTCTCGGCTTTTCCAAAAGGTCATTTTCCCTCCGGAATCCCAGCTAACACTCTATATGCATTTCTGTATTCACCCATACGTGGTCCACACTTGTGGAGTAAAGGTTAGCGCGTCTGGCCGCGAAACTAGGTGGCCCGGGTTCGATTCCTGGTTGGGGCAAGTTACCTGGTTGAGGTTTTCCCGGGGTTTTCCCTCAGCCCATTATGAGCAAATGGTGGGGAACTATCGGTGCTGGACCCCAGACTCATTTCACCGGCATTATCACCTTCATCTCATTCAGACGCTAAATAACCTAAGATGATGATAAAGCGTCGTAAAATAACCTACTAAAATAAACCCATACGTGCTACATGCCCTGCTCATCTCAAACGTCTTGATTTAATGTTCCTAATTATGTCAGGTGAAGAATACGATGCATGCAGTTCTGCATTTATATAGCCTATTATTAAATATATTTCATCTCTAGGACCCAATGCATTAAATTCAGTAACAATATAATCAATGCGTCCCACTTTTTATGTTAAACGACGTATTGAATTATTTAATTTTGGTTATAGCTCTTTTTTTTTCTCTCTTGCTGTGTCTGTATTTCTATGCGTCTCTCTACCGCTCAGACCTTTTGTGTACGGTATTTTCTGTCGCTCTGTTTTTGTTTCTGTCCATACATACTGTATGCTTTTCTGTTACTCTGTCTCGTTGTCTATCTGACAATGTGTGTCAAAGAGAGCTCCCGAGATAACTGGTGATAGGAATGCTTGACGCAACACTAGTAGTCGAACGTTACTGTCATGTGTGAGTACTATGCGTCCCGAAAATATCGATCATTTCACATATTACACAGAAGGTTGAGTGTAAGTGGCTTTTAACAGTTGAACTGTAAAGTAACTAATATTTATCACTACGAGAATCAGTTTTATGTTATTTTCAAACCTTTTTCATAATTCTAATTAATTTTCTTATAGTAGAATACTTATCTACACGCAAAAGTAATGTAGAATAATATATGGCATTATATATTATGCACCGGTATAAACAGTTATACGAAAATTCGGTTGCCTTTTATTTTAAGCACGTTTTTCTTCCCGCGAGTCCTCATAATACGCAAATATCTTTGTAAATATTTCTCGGGCTTAACTGTGCATCATTTATCATCTTTTCTCTTTGGCTCCATTGTTCTATACATTAAATATGAACTACACTTAATTATAATTATTAAAACACAAATATTTATGAACACTTTTGTGATATAAAATACGATATTACGCTTACAAATAACTTGTAGACAACGTTACAAAACGACTACAAGACGTTTTATGAATGATAAATACAGTTGAGTTATAATTATAGCAATGTATGTTAATACACAATATTTATGAACACTTGGTAAAATTAAAACGCAATCTTAGAACAATAGAAATATATAAGCATTTTTAAAAAATGACTCAAAATGGACCTTCTTTCTCTTCAAATTTGGTTGCTGCTGCTCGGTTATTGTTATATTACACCTTATGTAATAGGATGTTCTTAAAATATTTTGCTTGAAGAAATAGAAACCCGTCATTTTCAGATATTTATAGGAAAATACATTAAATTAAATATCCCTTGTGGAGTAACATTACGCTCTGCTATGAAATTGTTTTAACTAAAATAAATTATGATATAGTAGATATAAAATACGGGTTTCTCTTGATGAAACAACAGATGTTACTGACGCGGAAAAATTGCCACCTAATACAGTAGTATGAAAATAGAGGTATCTGATATTGTACATTTTCAGTTTCTACCAGTAACTTCTTGGAGAATGATTGACTTTTTACGACATACAAATATTGCGTCAAAAAATATTTCGTTCGAAACATTAAGATTTAACATATTTATTTAGCAATGCCATTCAATATGATTGTCAAGTTAATATAATTATAATTCAGTTTTTTTTTGTGACTTATAATTCTACAGAATTACTTACGAGGTTTAAATTTAATTTTAATTTCGATTTGTTATATATATTTTCATTGAAGCAATTTCCTTATAATTATATCCTACTGTATAGACTATAATAAAATATTTGGTATATCTAGCATTTAATGAAAGCATTATTTACAGTTTCACACAATTTACTGTGTCACCCGACTGTAGGCCTACCTGCATATGTGATACCGGTACACAAGAGAGGCGAAAGTACCTAGACTCACCTTCCGATTCTTTCCATATTCTTGGGTATATAGGCCTGGCCACAGCTTACCTAACTTGTGTTGCTTATGACCATACACTGTACTTTAATCATCACAATGTTACTGGTGATGATGTTACGTCTGGGGCCTGTTTCACAATGTTTACAATCTTTGTAAATTGTAAATTGTAAATTTCTGTTTCACAACCTTTGTTTGTAATGTTGAACTTTACAAAGGAAATCAAATCTTTACAAATTAAATTTTGCTCACTTTACAAGTATTCTGTTTCACAATGAAGAGTAATTTTACAAACGTGTAAATTTTACTTGTAAAATTAGCACATTTTCTACAATACCTCTGAGATGTGTAAAGTTTGATATCGCAACAAATGATGAATAAATACAATAAAGAAATACTTATTAAATTCATTTTTGAGTAACTGGATAATATTAAGAATTAAACTAAAGCAGTTGTTGATGTTATTAAGGAGTTATAATGACTCAGACGAATATATTGAATTTAGGCCTAATCAAACGAAGACGTATACGTAATTCTCCGGTTAAGAATTAATAACACGTTCGTATCATTGTATGAATTTAATGAAATGTTTCGAATGAGTCCCGCCCTATACTTAAGAATACCACGTAAGTATTTATATACGAAGACTGTATTTAATAAATACTCGCACTTAATAAAGAAGTTCCCTGCACCAAAAATAAATAATTCAATAATGCAATAGCGAGACTACTTACGTGGTATTCTGAAGTCGTTTCGAGTCCCGTTTCGCTGGAACCTCTCCTACAAGATATGGGACATCATATCCAACATCCAAAAGAGAAAAGTGATGCCCTAGCCCCTAACCTCAAAGCGAGAACTGCATTGTTTTGCATTGGATGCATACTAGCTGTCAGTTCCGTGGGTTAGCAGATAAGCACGGTTTTTTCTAAGATATCAGTGTGCAAAAGTGCCCACAGGGTAGTTGATGTTAAAAGAGTTAAATTCGGGGCAAGTTTTTGATCACCAAAATTTTATTTACTGTAGCACAGAATTTTTATGCTGCTGATGGGATCGCTAATGTTTATGAGGTTATGGATGCAACATTAATAAATACAGATGGATCAACACAAAAAAATTAACCTGATTTTGTGGTTAGACATCGTAATTATTTTATCAATTGCATATTTGTACGTGGACCAAATCTGTTATTTACTTATTTGACTGAATTTTGTGCTAACTTTGGTCATTTAAGTAATAGACGTATTGGTATACTCGACCGATCACATCACATGAAACTCCATTGTCGCCAATATATAAAAATCTAAATACTTTTAATTTTTTTTAACAATACTTTATATTTTCTGTTGTTGAAATATGAATCAGCAAGCTTAGAATAATCTATTTTAGTACAAAATATAAACATATGTATCGATAGTAGTAAAAATACAGCGACTTTATCTCTGATCCTTAGCGATTTTTGTAAACTGTCGTTGGCGATCGTGTGTAACCAATAATGCGTATTTGTAAATTTCTTTAGCTGATCTTGTAAAGTTCGTCAGACTTTACAAACTAATAAAATAGCATTGTGAAACACAATTTAGAAGCATTTGTAATCTTTTACTTGTTATTTGTAAAATGTTAATTAGTAATTTGTAAGGATTGTGAAACGGGCCCCTGGTGTAGGACATTGCGGTAGAGAGACTAGAAGGGATAACCTAGCAGCAGATTAATTATTCGTCCTACTGATTATAATGTCGTTGATATTGTCTCTGTTTAATTCCCGGCTAGAGACAGAAAAATAAATGAGCGATAAACCTAGCCAAAACAAGAGTTACAGATACAGACACTCGTTTGAACTAAGTTACAAGAACTAAGTGTCAAGTGACTTCAAATAATGGCCGACTTATATTATGAAAGTTTTACATTTGAAGCATTATTGAAGTCGTGTGTTTCGGTACAAATAACAGTTCAATAACTGTCTCAGAGCAGATGCTGCAGGGAGGGGCGGGATGTCACAGTAGCTGTTGCCAAAACAATAAACCAACGCAAAGAGGTTCATGTTCTGCGTGGGCGCCGCGATCCGGGACAAGTAATTGCGACGCAAAAAGTGGGCGGTTTAATCACCATCAAGCTGTGCTTTACTGCTCTGTTGAATATTGACTCCAGCAAAAAAACACACACTCATACGCCTCCAAGCCTACAGGCTCCTTTACGAAACAGACCTGTTACTTCACTACATGGAAGCATTATTCTCTGCTTGTGTTTACAAATTCAGAATTCCGTAAAATTTTCCAAATCTAAACGAGAGTTAGCTTGCATTTTCTTCGCCTTATTCTCCCATTTCATGCATTATTTATAGAGGTAGTTAATTCTGTGTTGTTTGGATAAAGGGAGATGTCATAAAAATGAATTTGGAGTTAAATGAAAATTAAATTTCGGATCCTTACTGCAAATAATTTTCCACACAAATAAAACACATCAACTGCAAGTATTCCTTTCATTTTTGCACACTCACTTGTATAATTTAACTTGTGTGTTCATCTGGGAGAGAAAATTCCTTCTGCACAAAAAATGGTTTATCCCCCTTTACCCAAACACTACAGAATTATCGCGGAAATCCGAAATTAACTCAAATGACGTCAAAATGACTAATTTTGTGCTTAAATCTTGTTAAGTATCATTAGTAATTCAGGGCCGTATTCATAGACATTTTTAGCGCGGGCTTCCGGTGGATGATCAGCGTTTTTCGTATTCATAAACCAGTCTTAGCGATAGGATATGATTTAAATTCTGTACTAGTAACCAGTGGATAGCCGGGGCTAGCTTAGTACGCTCGTAGCGCGTGCTGCGAAATGTCTATGAATACCACCCTAAGGCCCAATTGTATAAAACTCCCTGTCTAAAGATCAACTTTGATCGAAGATCGAAAAGTGAACCGAGTTCAGGCACTACTTCTATTGTATAAAACTTTTCTGTGATCAAATTACCTTGGTTCAAATGCAATCTAAGTTTACGTGAAAAGGAATTGGCAACATCTCATAAACAGGTGAAATACGTGATGCGCGGACAGGTTTGTTCAGTGTTGCCAATCTAGCAACTTTAACTTTTTTTCAACAACAATTTCTTTTAACTTTTATATTGTTTAAATAGGGATTTAGTGACCTTTTTAGCACCCCATAGTGACAAAATTTAATCTTTCTTTGTTGATAATGAGAAATCTAGCGACTTTACAACTACTTTTTGGCGACTTTCCGTACACTCTGTTGGAGACACTGGTTTTTTGTGCAATGTAAATAATGGCGGACAATAAGAAGGTTGACTGTTCTCCGAGTTATCATGTTATGGTGTTTGATACTGCTAAACATAATAAAGCTTTATAAAACGACAATTTTTGTTTAGTAATACAATTAATTGAAAATTTATGAATGTACCTATCATATCCATTAATAATTAATGGTTGTTATAAACATAATATAATTATAGGTTATGTTATTTGATACTGCTGAACACGATAGAGCCTTATAAAATATAAGAATGTTTGTGTATTAAGGCAAGAAATTGAAAGAAATATACATAAATGTACCTATCATATCTATTAATATTAATAATAATGGATATTTTATTTGCACAATCTGTCACTCATATATTTCAAACAGAAAAGAAATAACTGAACTTGGAAAATCTAACTTAATCGGAGAAATTTCTTCAGTCAAAGTTGACTTTAGTTTGAGACAAATTAATCTCAGATTAGACTTTATACAACACAAAATTCCAAGTTCAGCTGAAACAAGGATCAATTTAACCTCTGATCTAAGATTAAATGGTTTATACAATCGGGCCTTAGTGTTCTGCCCAAGTGCAGGTATTTCACTGCAAACCCAGCTTTCTCCAATCTTTCCTATTTTCTGCCTTCCTCCTTATCTCCTCATATGATCCATATACGTATCGTAATGTTTTATATCATCTGATATCTTCTTCTACTCCGAACTCTTCTCTCGTTCACCATTCCTTCCAGTAAATTATTCAGTAGGCAGTTTCTTCTCAATTTAATACCCATGTTGGATCCGATAAGCTGTGTTGATTTATCAATGTTTTTCACAAAGGGCCATCATAAACTCATCTAGTTTTTGACGTCATAGTACAATACTTTTATTTCATTTCATGACATTTAAACAGTCCCACTTCTTGCATAGTCGTACATTGATTTCAAAATTGTTCTCAATAGCAATCTTTAATACAACAAAAGTTTTACGTAATTTTCAGATTATAAGACCACGTGCCTCCAGGCGTTACGTACAGCTATAAGCATGATGCTGCATACATATTCTTCACATTTTC